>NC_142199.1:9125833-9500000 GCF_026936395.1 Plectropomus leopardus
TGACAAAATCATGTAACTACAACTTCTTGGTCTGTCACATGATGCCAAAAGACTTTTTCCCATTGACTTACATTGTGAATGAAGAGTCTATAAATCACTGTTTTTTATTTGTTTTTTTAGATTCAAAACCCCCACGAAATGAGTTGTTGTACTTTGCAGATTTGATCCATTCAGTTGAATAATATTTAGAAAGTGTAGAAGAGCCACAGAATAAAAATAGTTTAAGCTCAAGTTAGAGGAGGCTAAATTGGAAGTCAGCTGTTAGGCCAACAGAAGTTTCTTGTGCACTTTGCTCTGTGAGCTAAACAATGCAGAAAATTTATATAATTTTAACGCCAGGAGACTGAATTTTTTGACTTCATACGCCACTGAGCAACTTTCATATAAATAAGTGAGTCCCTGCCTCCAGCGCTGTGTCCAGGTCTCTTCATGATTTCTAGGTCACTGATTAAAATCAACAAAAGTCACTTCCATACTGCATACTAATTGCATATAAAGAATACAATAATATTTACAGTATACAGTTTTTGCAGTATACAAGTAATCAACATTTTATACTTGAAGGAAATGATGCAATACGTGCACTGTACCTACCAAGGTCAATCTATCTGCAACTCCAAAATGTCACTGCCGATTAAACTTAACAGAGAAAAAAAGTTTTTTTCTAAAATTAATCTTAAAGTGTTTTTTTGTTTCTTTTCGAGTTGTTTCTGGAGCTGTTTTGAAGCAGTTCGCAGCTTTTTAAATTGCATAGTTGAAAAATAGTGTAAAAGGTTGTTTTTTTTACTCTTTATTGTGCTTAATTATCTCAAATTTGATGAAGCAATGCTCAAAACCTACTTGGAACCAGTGAGTAGGATTTATTACACAGCCATAGTTATAGCAACAGTGCTGACAGAGCTAATGGTGTTAACCAGGGGAAAAACTGAGGGTTGGTACTACATTTTCATGATGACATTAGTGGTAACTGTTGTATGGGCACCGTGCAAAGTCACAGTGATGAGCGAGCCAGTGGGATACACACTAACCTGCACACATAGCTCAAATGGCTCACAAAAACAAAACAAAGATGGAGCATTACTTTGTTCCCTGCTCAGGAGGCCTTTACTCCACTATATCTTCACATAGTAAACAGTGGTTTGCTGCTATTAATGCTCTGAATGTTGCTTACAGAGCCTTTAAACTTCTTAATCAATGAAACAACTCTCCACAGGTTCAACTTCTTTGAATTTATCGGAAAAAAAAGTTAAAAATGATAATGAAATGTGAGCTCAGCTTTGCTCCCTTCCATCTTTTTGTCCCTGCAGAGCTACCTTCAGCCCAGTTGCCCAGCAACATTTCTCAATAAGATGTGTGATGAGTCACACTTTGGGCAATTTACAAGTCAAATGTCGTAGCTGTAATTAGAGCATCGACTTTATGACAGCATGCTATCGAGTGCCATTGTCTCCGGGATAATGCAAATCAGCAAATCAATTAGGTGGGCTGTATCGAATTTACAAACAAACAAGGTAGATGTGATTTGTTTATAATGAGCAATTATTGAAGTTTGTGTTTCCAAAATGTCCTGAAGGATGTTGTTGGTTCACTGTTATGAGGGATCGTGATCTCATTACTGAGCGGCATATGAATCCCTGCAGGGGAAGTGTGGTGACTTCAATGTTTTGCCAGCAATGGTCAGTAATTTTAATCCCATTTGGAGTTCAAACATTTGTGATTTCTCATCTCCCACCCTGCTAATAATTACAGCTGCAATTTTCTGCTTTATCATCTCAGGGCACATGAATAAAGAAGAACAAAAAGGATTTGGATTTCATGATAGATTGCTTGAAAAGATCAGTAACTCTAGTAGTTTACTTGCACAAGTAGTTTGTAACATGTGTTGAAAATTTACATAAATTAAACGGTAATATTAGGAATAATTTTAAAAGGACAGTTCACCCCAAAATCAAAAACACACATTTTGCCTCTTACATATAGCGCTGTTTTTCAATCTTGATTGACTTGGTGTTGCTGAGTGTTGAAGATGCCATTACAGATTTGCACAAAACTTAAGCGATATCTACAAAATGTCAAAAAACACAACTGCAATGACTGCATTGGACCATCACCATTGACCATCACCATTGAGTGATGTTATCTGACTTCTCATCTCTGATAACATTCCAAGAAGCATGGCGATTGATGTTCAAAATATGCAGGTTTATTTCAATTGCAGCCACCACACTAGCTGTCGTTATTTCCCGTCAAAGGCGACGTAGACGTGTCATGCGAGCAATAATGGAAAGGCAAGCCCCTTTTACGTGGGAGTGGCCACATGTGAGGGATTTCTGAAAGGCGATAGTCTGTGATCTCACAGAGGAATCGTGGATTAAAAATGTCCGGATGATCTGCCTAACTTTTGAAGAGTTATCTGATGCAATAACACCTCTTGTAGCGCCTGCTGCATCGTGCCCAGAGGGAGTCAGTTCCTACTGGCAAGCGCATAGCCATAGCATCATGTGACCTATAAAAGCAAAAAAAGTGTTTCCATTGCAGTTTAGCAAAATATGACTTTTTCGAATCCCCTGAAATACCACCTCATGTGAGCATAAAGTAACCTATGTTTCCATTAGGTGTACTTTATATTCACAATTTCAATTTATGCAATTTGAGGGTTAATGGAAACTCGCCTCTGTAGATGTCTGCCTTCTCTCCAATATAATGGCATTAGATGGTACTCTGCTTGTGCAAAAAATACTTTTGAAAAACTCAGCAGCAGTCATGACCCGGTTACTCAAGATAATCCAGTGATCTTGTGATAAACGATTCCTTCTGGGTGGTGATATGGTTGGTGGGTGTAGTTTGGTAGAGAGAGAAAATTTCCTACATGAAACGGCTCAAAACAAGGTCTGTGGATTATCTTGACTAACCAGGTGATGATTTCTGGAATGATACATACCTGTTGGGTTTTTCTAATAAATGTTTTTGGCACTTTGTATCATGACAATCTGAGTTCACAGCCTGTTCTTTCCCAAAAGACTATCTGCATGTAAACAAGCAGAAACTGCACATTTCCTGTGTAAACTTTTGAAAAGACACGTTGCATTTAACAGGTGTAAATTGAAATAGCATCCCTCAGCATGTAAACCTGATGCAGGAGGGCACCTATTGGGTTATATGTTGAAGTGTAGATGCACTGACACAGCACCAGTAATTTGGCAAGTGGGCGGGACAACACATTGGATTGCCATCGATTTCCACAAGTTGACAAGTTACACCAAACTAGATTGATATATAGCACTACAAGTAAGAGGATGTTTCTTTGATTTTGGGATGAACTGTCCCTTGTCACTCATGTTTTTGTATTATGTATGTATTTTTAAAAATTCTTTTGAAGACTATAAATGACAGTGTTACTAAAACAGGCAGAAAAAGGAAGCCAAACCTCAGATAAGACCTTGAGAGGTCTCAGAAAACGTTGATGCATCACATTATACCACTAGAGAGAGTTTGTCCCAAGGTAACCTCAACATGAAAAAACAGAGGATAATAATGAAGTTCTCCGGCTCTTTCTCCAGCTTTGTTAATATTCTGCTGCCGTGCTGCTTCCAAGCAGGGAAACAACATTTCTCAGTGAGCTGAGTCATGTTTTCTTTTTCATAAAATCAGTGTACTTCAATTGTGCAGGCTGTGCTCCGATTCTGCTTTTTGGCTGGGTATCGGTGCATTGTTATAGTGTGAGTCATCAGAACAGGGTGTACATCAGGTGAAATGATTTCCCTTCAAGTCACTCCTTTAGGATGAATGTATTTGGGATGTTTTCTGCACCGTAGATGAAAGTAGAGTTAGGTTTTGTATTTAGATCATGTAGAATATTGTGCAGAAATGTCTCTGTAAACTCCTGATACAGGCAGAAATATGAAACAGCTAAAGAGAAGATTCAAGGTTGTCCACCAGAGACACTCAACTTGCTTAATTTAGGGGCTACTTATGCAAAATGACAGGAAGCAATGGGCCCTATACAGGCTGCTAGGATTTTAGGACATTTCTCAGATTTTAGGATATTTCTTGGTTTTTAAAATGTTTCTCCGGTGTGAGTGCATGTCTATGATTTTAGGATACTTCTTGGATTTTAAGACGTTTCCTGGATTTTAGGGCATTTCTAGGGTTTTAAAACATTTCTAGGATTTTAGGACATCTCTAGGATTTGGTATGTGTTTTAGATTTTATGATACTTGTAGAAGTTTTGGACATTTCTGGGATTTTAGGACATTAGGGGCTTAGCTAGGATTTTTGGACATTTCTGGGATTTTAGGACATTAGGGGCTTAGCTAGGAGTTTTGGACATTTCTAGGATTTTAGGACATTAGGGGCTTAGCTAGGATTTTTTGACATTTCAAGGATTTTGGGACATTTCTAGGATTTTAGGAAATCAGGGGCTTAGCTCTGACCTCTGTCCAGGGATGCGAAGGATCCTCCACTGGCACCCTTTTGATAAACAAGCTCTGTCTTGATTCTTTTTTTTAATGCACAAATGTATACTAAAAGTACAAAAACAATCCCTAGTATGAATCACTTTATTTTTAATCGTGAATTAGAACTCTATCCCTATACCCAAAACCCTATCAGGGGCCAGATTTGGCCTGTGGGCCCCAAGTTGAGTATCATTGATGTACACTTTTAGGATGCCTAAAGCTGCAGTTCATCCTTCGTAGCCTGGACACTAAACTCGGAGGCACTATTGTGGCTTTGGCCCCCTGTGCTGTTATGAGTCATCTTGGCGGACGGGTGTAATGCACCCTCCTTCACCCTCACCAACACTGTGTGCTGTCGAGCCCTGGGACTCCACCCAGCAGCACTCCTGCCAAACACACTCTGTACAAATCACGCCATTTAAGACATTTCCCAAATCTGCCCAGTGTTGTCCGAGCTAAAGTAAGTAAATTAACTGTCACAGGGTGCGATGCTGACATTTCTCACAAACCTGTCCTTTCCTCCTCTGTTACCTTTTGCTCTCACCATGTCTCTTAAATAAGAAGGAGCAGGGGAAATGTTAGTGGGTCAGCAGAAAATAGCCTGATAATTGACCCTGTCATTTAGCGAATGCAAAAGCCACGCAAAGTCACAACGCCATGCTAAGCCCTCTCATCAGAGCTGGGTACGTTTCTATAGCAACAGCAAACACAGAGAGGGGCAACAATGGGGGCTTAAGCTCAAAGAGGAGCGCTCGCAGCAGGGCTTCCTTGTTTTAGTTTTTCAGCGGTGCATATTAGAATTAGGCTGCCACCTGTGTTGCTTTACCCAATCATGTTACATATGCCAAGAATTTCACAACCATAGCCGAGGCCCCAGTGGGAACACAATGCAGAAATAGCAGCGAGATGTGAACAGGTTCATGTTGAGGTTGGCATGATACAGAGCTCTTTCAGGAGGTGGTTTACATAATGAGGGGCTACAAAGAAAACTGAGCGACAGTGTAGCAAACTTGCAGTGTTACATCAGTAGTTACTTGCATCATCTGGCATGCTGAGGACGAGATGATAGCATGCCACCTGTTGATCCTTAATTAAAGGAGCAATTTGACATTTTCAAATTTGTGCCTTTTCTAAAAGAGAGTTTGGTAGGTAAAATGATACCACTCTCAAATCTGAAAATAAAGTCTATTGTTAGCAACCAGTCAGCTTAGCTTGGCATAAAGAACAGAAATAGCTAGCTAAGCTCTCTCCAAATGTAACAAATACTCCTCCCTCCTGATAAAAAAGGCGAAACACACACACACACACACACACACACACACACACACACACACACACACAATAAAAAAATGGAAGTTTTCTTATACATGCACCTAGGATAGGTGTAAATCATAAAATATAACAGAATATACTCCCTGATGGTAAAAGAGCAGTTTTTCTGCCACACGACATCAATTTTCTTTATATGCATGCCATCTTGCAAAACAGTAATCCAGTAGACACCTGATTTTTTTTATATAATATTTCAGTAATAATCTACATGATGTGCCAAGTGGCTGATGCCTGTCAGAAAGCAGTGCCCACAGTAACCATGGTGATGGAACTCTATCTTTGATTGCTGATTGGCCACTCGCCTAAACTATGATTTTTTTTTTCCCCAAACCCAAAGTATCACGGTGCAATTTAGTAGCTTATTTAGTTACAAACTAACTTGTTACTCAGGATGTGTCCCAGATTCCATATTTACATGCTTTTTAGTACACCAAAACATTATGTGAGATTTGTTACTCTGTCTGAAGCCTTCATATGAAAGCAGTAGTGCATGAATCACGTACTATTCCATGTGAAATTTTATAATATTAAAAAAAAAACACTGAACACTACGCTGTCATAAATATCCCAAAATTCAATGTGGAAGGTTGCACCTTTTGTAGCAGACAGTGCACAGTGAAAAAGGCAGCTCTGTAATGTCAAGTAATAAATGCCACTGTAGAGGTGAATAACTTTGGTCATGAGTCTGCTGACTAATGTGCAACCTGTGTAACGCTATATGAAGTATTTCAGTAAGGATAACATGACAGATGGATGACATATTACATAATTATTGAGCTTTGTTACATGTATAACATGGTTTGGGCTTTTGTTAGCCATGCTAGTGGCTTGGCTCCAAGGATGGCGACTCGCCAATCCACCACTTTGATCCAGCCTGAAATATCTCAAAAAGTATTTGGATTGTATGCCATGAACTTTGGTACACACATATGTATACCTGCTAACATCAGCTCGTTATCATGCTGGTAATCTAACCTATATATATATATATATATATATATATATATATATATATATATATATATATATATATATATATATGGCAACAAAGATGCCTGTGAGACACACAATGAGTTCACCTGCAATTTACATTCTCTGACATGCAAAGTATTCCTACAGACTTGAAAAAAAAAGGAGGCTCATCATGTCGGGTATTGCAGATGCTGGTAGAGCTTAGATTTTCACAGGTTACTGTGGTTATCTCCATCTGACTCTCAGAAAGTGACGTGATATAATTAGAGCTCAGTGCATCCGAAAAGATACATACCAATGTATATTGACACAAAATTAAGTTTAATGAAAGTGCATATGTTGAGTATTTAGATGTGATTTCAGATACAGCATAAGCCTCTTGTGTCAACGCTACACCTTAATATTGCATGTGCACAATATGCAACAAGTTTGCCTAAACTCCCATCTACCCTGCACTGCTGCACTGCCAGTCACTCATGGTTGCAGTAATTTTTGAATTTTCAGATTGTCACACCCTCTTGTCGTGATGCCAGCTTGGTCTGCATAACGGGTGTCAAAGCGTGCTTTGTGCAGCGAATCAGTTGCTTCCTATAGACAGTAAAAGGAGCGTATTTCTGGTGGCATATAGCCCCATGTAGTGGGCATGCAGCTTAAATTAGGAGAGAATTTACACATAGCTGGACTTCATTGAGCGCATGGCCCTGACAGTTTCTGCTGCATCATGGAAAACACCGGCCCTGTGAAACAGCTCACACAGGAATGTGACTTCAGTGGGCCCTTGTTGTATATTTAACATGGAGGATAAGTACTAAATAAAGTGAAGGTGATGACGCACTTGCAGTGAGAATGACGAACACTAATAGCATCGGGAAGTGAAAAGACAAATCTGTGGTTGGTTGCCACAGAAAAAAACCTGACCACATTGACTTTGAGCACATTTTCTCTTCAAGGATAGTTAACCCTTTGAAACATTGATTGTCATCATTTTTCTCTTGCTGTATTTAGGCACCTTTTACAAGCTATTTAACCCACTGAACTCTGAGTGAATTGGTTTGATCTCTTAAAAAAATGGGGAAAAAGGCAGAGGCCAACTTGGCAAGAAATGTCCCTCAAATTGTGAGAAATTAGTAAAAAATGAAAAAAAAAAAGTGACATTAAATCACAATTTAGTTTTATACTATATATATGTGAGAAATTAGTAAAAAAAAAAAAAAAGAAAGAAAGAAAGACAAAAAGGTGACTTTAATGACATGAAAATTAGTTTCCAAAAATCTACATTTGTGAGAAATTATTCAATCAAAAGGTGGTATTGATTATATTAATTTAGTTTTTAAAAAACTCTTTACATTTGCAAGAAATTAGTGAAAACGTGACATGAAATGACATGTAAATGAGTTTTTTTGAAACTCTAATTATTATCATTATTATCATTAATGTTATCATATACTTAAAACTATGTTACAGAAAAATAATGAAAAATATTTTTATTCAGTTTTCAGTTGTTTTGGGGTCACTTTCTTCTTTTTGTGGTTTTTATGTGAGTTTCTTCAAACTTTTTACTTAATTCTTGCTAATGTTGGGGCCATGGCCTCCTAGATTGCACATTGCCTTCACTCCATGTTTTTGAAAGAGATCAAACCAATTTTCTCAGGTTTCAAAGGGTTAAGACATATTCTTATTCTGTTGTCTCCTTTTTATTTGTGATGCAGTCTCATGAGGCACAAACCCATTTTATTTGCTCAGCTTCTGATATCCTCCGCCTGGCTCTCTTCCTGCTTTGTTTTTCTTGTCGCAGCATGTGTTGCCTGGGGAGTGAAAATAGTAAATGCAGACACAATGTGAACACTGTCTATGAATGTGTTTAAAATTTGATCTGAGAACAGCTTCTCTACTCGGACATGACAAGAAATTGATTTGAGCCGTCTGACTGAGCGAGTTGTTGGAGTATGTAAAGGACTGGCGTAAACTTCAAAGCCAGTTCAAAGAGTTGTCTACAGCTATTCTCCTTTTGGATTTCACCATGTTGCATTTCCACGCATAAAATTCGAGCCTCCGGGCAGCTATCATCCCCTGCTGATAGTTTCTAATGCAGCGCAGGCAGCCATCCATCCCTAATGCTCCGCAGGGCAGTGATGCAGCACAAGCATTACTCATTTTTACACTGATATGAGCAGTGAGCGTGTCTGCTGCAGCAAATTGCACTGTAACCGCTCGATTCAGCGGCTGCTTAAAGATATGTATGTGAATTATTTATGCAGCTGGAGTCAATCTGTGTGTGTAGTGATGCACCTGGGAAACGCCTCTGCTGAAATGAGGTGTCGGCGATAAAATGCAACATAAACATAATGGAGCGGCTGTCCACAGTGTGTTTTATCAAATTATATAGAACAGGGGAACCCGAGTTTGAGCTGACAGTGAATTTTTGCATTGACAGCTGCTTTAAAGATTTAAAACTTCTCACAGATATTCAGGAAATAGTATTCACTTCAAAATAGAGTGACTGAATAACTGAATCATATGCTGCAGACTTTTTATAGTCATACATCCTCAGAGCCTGGTTTGTTTGTCTTCACTGGCTCTCATGGGAACGGCTTCTGCGAAAGCATCTTCCGGCTGATCTTTCAGAGCCCACCCCGCCGCACAAACTGATCTCAGCGGACTTTTTTTTGACTCCACTTGACAGCAGAAGGCTGCAGGTCAAGCTGTGAGGCATACAGAGAGGGACTAATGTGGGACAACACAGCGCGTTTCTCTCTCGGTATATATAGTGTGCTTTTCCCAGAGCTGAGCGGCCGGTATTCTGTGAGAGAAACAGGATCCTCGGGGCTGAAACAAGTTACTGTT
Organism: Plectropomus leopardus; assembly: GCF_026936395.1. Taxonomy (NCBI): domain Eukaryota; kingdom Metazoa; phylum Chordata; class Actinopteri; order Perciformes; family Serranidae; genus Plectropomus; species Plectropomus leopardus. Next base: position 9,135,439 of record NC_142199.1, read on the forward strand.
CCTGCAGCCAAACGCCATGTGGCCCTCAATCAACACCCTGCTTGTACTGGGCGACCCCACTTCAGTGCTACAATACTCAGGGAAAAATCTGTTTTATGGACCTTAAGGATAAACACAATGTCTTTTGATTGTCTTTTGACAGTGTTTACAAGAGCGCTCCACTGGGCAGCTTTCATTCCTCCACAAATACCCTTTTTCTACCAAATTATCTCTTTCCTTGAACCAGCTTTGTTCTTTGGCCCTTGGTGCTATCGAGCAGATAGGCCACATTTGCAGTTCAGATAATGGATGCATCATCTTGGAGATACAATAGATCTGTTGACGTGTGTAAAGTCGATGCATCTTGTATATTTTCTATGGAGAACAGGAGATCCAGCCATGCATTTCATGATGGATACAGTGCCACATCTGGATTTGCATAGTTGTTACTAGAACCTCAACTTAATGCAAACGAGGTACATCCATCTCATCAAGAAATGTAGATCAAACTGTCAAACAAAGCAGTGCTGATAAATAAGTTCTGTTGACGCATTGCTTATTTCTCACCTCAGTTTGTTTCGGAAGCGTATTTTAGTGTACTGTTTAGCTGTAAAATGATAAAGTTTGTGACTCGGTCACCATGTTGAAAATAGTCAAGCCAAAACCACCAGCACCCACCAGCCAGAGCAAACCAGACTGCTTGAGGTTTGGACACGTCTTTCCACTTGTCTTTCTCTATCATTAGAGAAATGAATACGGCTTCCCGACTCAGCTTTTATACCTATTTTTTCTAGTGGCCAATTATGGTATTGCAATAAAAAAGTCCCAGGTATCCCAAAAAGTATTCTCCCAAAAGCCCAACAAAAGAGTTAAAGACGTAAAAGAGGTGTCTGTAAAACTGCCCCCAAGACCCAGTGGGACAGACCCTTCCTGTAGGGGTAGAGTCTGCTCCTGCACAGGCCAGCCACCTCCTGTCGGTCTGGTGATCACCTAAAACAGGCAGGAACAAAAATCATGAAATAGAGGGGAAAGAGCTAAAAATTAAGAAAGAGGAGAAAGAAAACAACCCCCACCATAAACTCTGAAACTCTGTCCGGACCAACCTGTCCCACTCTGGATCTTAAAAAGCATTGCTATGATATTTTTTCTCTCTCTTTCTCTCTTTTTTTAGCCAATATTGTCTCCCCCCCCCTTCGCTATGATCCCATCAACTTTGGGACAGACGGCTCAGGAATTCTGATTACCCTGAACCAAGTTTCATTAAACTCTGGTCAAAAACTGCAACGTGACACTTTACTTATTCCAGTAAGAGTGTATTTTTTCTTGGCAAACCGTCAGCACAGAGCTTCAGTGTCCTGCCCAAGGACACTACAGCAGAATACTTTTGATGGTTGCTGTATGAGGAGCCACTACAGAGTAACAGTTATGACCCCTCACATCATGTGACTGTTATTTGTTTTGTGCACAATTAAGTGTTGAGAAAGCTCTGTCAATCTGAGCAGAAAACTTTCAGCAACTTTCCCTCTTAAATTCAGCCCTGTTGTGCTTTGTTGTAGAGATTTTGCAGTGACTTACTCACTAGAAAAACTTTAAAATCCAGGAGGATGAAAAGCATGTTTGATCTGTTTTTTTAACAGCTAATCAGGGTGAGATTTGCTTTGATTCAGTCCTACACACTCTCTCTCATGCTAGCGTGGCACACACCACCAACCACTCCCCATTGATGAATCAAACACCTTCAATAAAGCCTCCGAGACAGACCTACTAATCCCACCTACAGCTGGTGAAGCTAAAGGTGTCGGGACGTTTGCCTTAATGCGCGTCTTGTCTAATGATCTCTGCCCCACTACCCTCAAACTGTCAATCACCCTGAAAGGAGAAGAGTTTGCAGCAAATTCTGCAGCAGAAAAGTCTTAATATTATCTAGCTATTTGCTGTAATGCAGCGTGAAACAGTTCAGCCAAAAAGTGAAATCTAAGTTTTTTCATTTGAATGAGTTTTAGAGACCCAAATGGTTGAATGATTTTGAATTCTAGTGTATTTCCATTTTGTTTTCACACCCATTCTTATGCCCGTACAAATAAAGTCAAACACAATGCAGTAACTTCAACTCTGGTGACCTTACAAACACCATTTACTCTAAACGTGCCGATCAATCTGTTGGTCACCGGCTTCTTGTCGGCTTACGGCAGATTACCAGCACCAGAAGGCAGTGGCTCTCTGTCCCACTACGGTACGTACTTAAACAGATTAACCTGTCACTTCTAGTCACATGCCAAAGCCCAAGCGTTTTAAAGCTGCATCTGGAACGTGCTGGGGAGTCCGTCTGTCAGCCCAAATATTTACTCACAGGAGGGAGGTTTGTGCTTCAACACCTGTTGATTCAGGCGGAGTTTACATGCACACAGGTTTTCCCTCCTTTATTCTTAAAAAAAAAAAATCCTGTCCAAAAGAAATCTCTGTGCAAATGAAACCCCAAAATGCCTTTGTACTGTTAAAAGTATGCCAAACCATCAGGCAGTGATATCCTTAAAGCTGTGTAAAGAAGAAGAAGAGGTTGGGCAATCTGAAGCCTGAAAAAACAACCCAGTCTCACTCTCAACTCCTCAAATACCGATGTTTGGACAGTAGCCCTTTGCATCAAATAGCGACACACTGAGGCACCCTTTAGATGGCAGTATGAGACACACTAGGAAGCAGCACTTTCAACACTTTTTGACGGGCAAGTACTTTCTTCCACCTTTTTTCTGAAAGCAACTGTTTGATGGGTCAAACAAACTCCGAACTTTCAGTCAGGAGATCAAACAGCATGAAACTAAAACATGGCGCATGAAACTAAAAGTTAAAAGTTATCTTAGTAACAACATAGTGTGCTAGCTTGTGTGGCATGCTACCCTGATGACTTATGTCGGGTGGCGCATCTTACAAATGTCAAGTGACATTACATTACGTAACTTTAGGCAAAAGAATACTTATTTAAAGCCAAAAGCATGAAGTTTTTTCCAAAGCTAACCTCATACTTTAGTGGTCTAAACTTCAAGGAAGTAAACTGAAAAAGAGTTTTTTTTAACCATGTTCTAAGTTTATTCTGAAGAGACTGTATGCGTTTAACAAGCCAAAACTCTACATTTCCTGTTAAAAGAGAAGTTTTGAAAAGAGACTATGCTTAGAACAAGCGTATATTGATGCGCCATCCCTTACCATCCAAAACTGACGCTTGAGGGCTTCCCAGAGCGTCACTTTTGTCATTCAGGGCCACTGACCAAGTGTTGGCATTTGACAACTTTGTGGTGAGAATGTTTTGGAAAAGTTATTTACCAGAAGGCTTCCTGTAGCACTGACCTCCGTAGCTCATTGTGACACTTCTGTCCCTTACTATAGTGACAGGGTAACCGTACTTTTGTGTAAACATAAAAAAAATCTTTTTATGTTTATTGTAGTATGTTAAAGGTAAGAAAAAAAGAGGAAAAAAGCTACATGACATCTTAAAATTGCTTACTTTGTCCAAGAAACACCCCAAATTATGATTTATAATACATAGAAAAGCAGCTATTGGTCCTGAATATAACTACAAATGTAACCGTAAGCTTTCTTTATCCATGACCTGTAAGTAACCACAGACCTTAAAGCCTGGTGATGATCGATGAGAGCTATGCTAATCCCTTTTCTTGGTAACATCTCTTTTCTGTGCTGACCGCCACATACCAACACTTCATCAAGCTCGGGATGTCAGCGCAGGTCATCCAGACTGAACATGTGGGAATAGCCTTTGCATTTTTTTTAAGACTAACAGGAAAGTAAAAACGTCAAAGTGAAACTCAAGTGAAAAAGCTTTATTGGCATGACATTTTACTGTTGTCCCTCCCTCTCAGTACGTTTCCAAACTGAGCCACGAGCGCTGCCCTGGTAACTTGACCCCTCCCTCCCTTCCCTGCACGTAGATACTGTATGACACCGCTCTGAGTTCTCATGGACATGCTGCCCTTTGGAAATTCCCCCGGCTGCAACCAATACTACCCATCGAGCAACACCAGCGTCCACTCAAGACAGTATCACTGCACAGGAGCGGATGAATTATCACCGCAGCTTTGATGTGGTGGGCAAATTGACCACAGGGTGCTTTTACCACCGCCAGGGCTGTATCATGTTTTTCCTTGTCAGCAAATTCTGTTGAAAAGCGTGATTTACTGTACAGTAAGTCTGCAAAACAACACTTTGAGCTCAAATTCACCACTACAATGTGTAAATAAACTTCATAGTTTTTTTCTCCTGCTAATAAAATTCAACCAAATTAGAGCAAATTTAATCCAGTTAGATTAAATTAAGATCAGCAGATATTCCCTGTGACCCCCAGAGCCTCCTGTAGTCTCTCTCTGGTGTCTAATCTCTATATCTGTCTAATTAGCAGCAACCTTGCAGAAAAGCTACCACAACGCAGATTACATCGCACTCACTTAGTGGTCTCAAAATCCACTCAAGTTAGACATCTGTACTTTGAGCTATTGTTCACAGCTTCTGCACAATAGGTTTTATCTTTGCAGAAAAATAGACTAAAATCTTAAAATAAAGAAAAGTTTTTACAGAAATGCATTTTTTAAACATTTATATATTACAAATATCATTTTGCATTCAGTATCTTTTTATTCAAGGTGATATTCCAAAATGCTGACTAACCCCTAACACGCAGAGATGCAACATTTTGCTTATTTGCCTCTAAAATGAAAGATATTGCGTCCGTTAGAGCATGCACACACACACACACACACACACACCCTGACACACACAGCCTTTCAGAGCCTCAGTCTTACCTCTTGCAGCGAAGCGTCAGCCCACTGTGCTGTTCTGCCTCTGCAGTGCCACTGGCTGTGCCTTCAGCCCGCCGGCTCAGATGAAGCGTTATCCTCAGAGTGAATGTTTGCTCTGTGCTCCTTCCCCGACGCTTTTTCTCTCCTCCGTCCGCCGCGTCCTCAGCTGGCCTCTCATACAATCCAGGTGGTCTTAAGAGAAAAAGAGGAGGTAGAGGAGCCTCGCCGACTGAGGGAGCTGCTGTGTGTGTGTGTGTTGTGTGTGAGGCTGGGGACTATGAAGACAGACTGTGTGTATGTATGTGTGTGTGTGTGTGAGTGAGAAAGAGAGAGCAGAGGGGGGAGAGACACGACCTGCCATGCAGATATCAGCCCGGTTGCAGTTAAATTTAAACCACCGTCCCTTCTGACACCTTGAGCCACGGCTGCCCTCCCTCTCCAGCACTCACACACACACACGCTCAGACGTAAGCACACACAGAGCTCTGACGGTACCATATGGCCCCTGACAGAAGACTGAGCCCTTGGGAGTCTGTGACTGTCCCTGAGGAGAGGAAGAGTGAGGGAGGTGGGGGGTGGCAGGGGCAATATTTAGACAGGAATTTAGATATTTGCTCAGTTGTTGATGAGAAAATGAGAGTAGAAATGGCACCAAAACTGCAACATTATGCAAACCCTTTACCCTGCAGCCAGAGAGTTTGCACAGTTTGGATGAAATACAATGTGTCACGCAGTATATAAAATCTGAAAATCTAATATATCTGATGCATGTGACAGTCTAGGGAAGGATTATGGTCATGCAGAAACATGGTGGAAGAAAGCAAATGTTTGATTGATGGGATGAAACTTTATATTAATTCCCATAATGCATGTCAGTTGTTTTCTCACATGTAATTTGCAATATGGTATTAGGTTGTAACTGTTAGCTGCTGTTCACCAGAGTCACCTAGATTAGATAGCAAAGTCAAGTAAAGCAGTGTTATAACATGTTAGGCTCTTCATCATCATGCAAATACTGGAAACAGATATGTGTTGTTTATATCGATCAGCACCCTTCGAGGCTGAAAAATAGAGCCAACACCATAGTGCCAAAAATAGTGCAGTTCATCGAATGGCCACTTTAATGACAGGCTGTCTCTGAGGCATCACCTCAGCCTGTGAGTAGATCCACAGCTCCACCCTTTTGTCACACATTTTTGTAGCATCCATGTTGTTTCCACATTCCGACTTAAAAACTCATGAACTCGCTGAAATTGAAAGAATGACTTCCAAAATCTGAGGAGCACGAAAATGCAATATTACTCTATTAGCAGTAACAATGTGGCCTTGAACCATTAACTCTTAACAGAGATGAGCAGCGGGTTACAGAGCCTCAGTAAGCCTACTTCTCTTCAAACCCTGAGATTTTTGTCAACTGTGTGGTCTTTAGCTCCAGCTCATGCTGCCCAAAACGACATCACTTGGGGCAGCTTATACGTGCAGCTCCCTTTGGAGCCACAAAAGTGTTTTTACAACCCTCTTGTGTAGTAGTACTCTCTAAGTCCTGTGAGCAGTATTGATGTGTGAAACTGCATGAGTTCCCCTTTAACAAGCCATTTTCCACCTTGGAGTGGGGTGGGGTTACATCAGAAATAGGCACCCAGCATTTTCAGCGCCGACCTGCACTGGTGTAAAAAACTGGGTTACGTTGTGATGCAGTCAGATGCAGGAGGGTCACAGACTGTTGAGTCACAGGCAGTGTCTTCCTCTCAGCAGACGTCAGAGCTTTAATAGAATTATGGGTATTATTCAGCTTTAAAGCACGCAGAGCCAAAATAAACTGCTTTTCAGTGAATTAGTTTTTTGTTCAAAGTCTACTTTTTTGTGGACTAGAAAAATATCAGAGCAATATAACCTCATAAGGACTGACCTGTAGATACATGTGAAATTGTGTCTCTTTGTGTGTGTGTGTGTGCGCGCGCGCGCGTGTGCGTGTGTGTGCGCGCGTGCATGCATGTGCGTATGTGTGTGTGTGCGTGACCTGAATTGCGTCAAAGCTCAGCAGAGTCCTCCAGCTGTCAGTGGTTCCTCTCCTTGACACTCTGTCATAAATCTCCCAGTCAACTCTCTTTTCTTTCACCTTTATTTATCCAGGTGTGTGTGTGTGTGTGTGAGTGTGTGTGTGGCATGATAGTCAATGTTGAGTGCGTCACAATTACTCTTTCACACACTATAAAATCCCCTCGTAGCAGTTTCGACGTGCTGAATTGGTGCGTGCTGTCAGAGAAAAGGAAAATTAAGTTTTCTCAGCACTTTTAAGATTCAATTTACTGTTGAATGTTGAGGAAAAGCATGAAATCACCACGTTTTTTTTAAGCTGGAACCAGAAAATGTTTGTGTTTTTTCCTTAGAAAATGACAGAAATTGTTACTGATAAAAAATAGTTCTCATTATTTTGTCATAAAAATCATACTAGGGCCACTGTTGGCTCAAAAAAAAAAAAAAAAATACAGAGCCTGTGGAGGGAGGTAGTATTCCAAAAACTGACTGAGATTAAAGTTGTTCATTTATAGCCAAAAAAATTAAATAATCTCTAGAATTAGATAAATTTACAAGAAAATACTGGGATATTCTCTAAAATAAATGTGATAAATTTATGAGAAAAAAAGGGGAAATTCTATGAGATTAAAGTAGTAAATTGACGGAAAAACTAGGATATTCTCTGAGATTAAAAGATACATTTACGAGAAAAAAATGGGACATTCTCTAAAATTAAAAGGTAAATTAATGAGAAAAAACTTGGATAGTCTAAAAACAAACTGATAAATTAAAGAGAAAAAAATCGGATATTTTCTGAGATTAAAGAAACGAACACCAGTTTGATGCCAAAAAGTCAGGCGACACTATATAAAGAGTGAAAATGTCTGTGTAGAGAGTAAGTCGCAATGGAGGAAACACAGACTGTTTTTTGTCCCGTGTAAGTCAACCTTGGCTTATTATTTTGCGACTTAGTCAACTTATTATTTTATATTTTTAGGATACATAAAGCTGTTGAATTCACACTATCCACAGAAATTTCAGCTAAATTGGTCCATTCATGTTAATGTGTTATTTTTGAACCATGGGCATCTTGATTGGACGTCCAAACATTAGTCAAAGCCCTGTGCTTGACCCAGTTTATCTACACAGTGTGCAACAGCTTTATACACCCTAAAAACTAAAGATAATGAGCCAGCGTTGATTGAAATAGGACATAAACCCTGGTCTCCTGGGTAAAAGTCCTGTGTTTGACCCATTCATCCAACACTACTACCTTCTCTCTGCATTTTATCGCCTTTTATGCTAAGTAACCTGACTTTAATTAAATTTTTCTTGTATATTTACTACTTAAATCTAGAAGAATATCACATATGTATCTTGTAAACTTAATGGGGTTTTATATATATGTATATGACATTTTTCCCCCTATTTTTAGGTTTCAGGGTTTAAATTCTAAGGTGTCTGGGTGAAACAAGAAAACTGATGTCAATCCAGGTGTTAAAGGGTTAACATTTAAGGCTTGTAGATTAAATATACAGTAGTACAGTACAATAGATGGGACACAGTTTTTAGAAGCTACTTGAGAAGAGGAGAGGGGAAATGATTCAGTGAGGATAAAACAATATGTCTGTACAAGACATGGGTTTTTCATCCTACAGTGGAATATAGGAAGTGACTCAGCTGCTCTGACTGCAGCTACATGAAACCAGGCGCACACCTACGCAAAAAAATGCCTCAGAGTTAAAAAAAAAAAAAAAAAAGGAAAGGAAAAAAAAGTGTTTGACACGATGGCAAACTCAAATAGGTGGCTGACTCTTGTTTCTTGAAACTGCAAATTAAAACTTATAAAGAAAATGCAACAACAACAAATTTTGGGTTTGCAAAGCTTTGTAGTGACATGTATGAAATTGTTGCATGCACTTTGAGTGAAACTGTTACATCGGACAGGTCATAATGTCACACAGGGCCGTGAGTTTGCAGGGTTTTATTCTGACACCCTCACTCTTGCACTCAGTGGCATGCTTTTTTCAATCCTTTTTATTCCAAAGTTATTTTTGCCCGTACTGCTCCCTCAGTATATCCATTACAGGGGCCAGTAAGCCTCTACAGCACAATGTGAAGTGAAATCTGGATTTAATATATGGTTTTGCATTTTCCCGCAATATTAAAAGGAGATTCCAGTAGTGATAAAAACTATTCACACAATACTTCACTCTCAGTAGAGATCTGAAGATGAATAGTCATGTGGGAGGACTTTATGGAGTTAGGGAGTTTTTTTATCAGGAGAGAAAATGTCTGCAGGGCGCTGAGAAACAAAAACCCTGAATAACAATGATTTGGCAAAGTGTTACAGATCACATTGTGCATGGATGGAGTTTATGCCTGATCTTAACCCCAGTAGAGCCGTGATTTTTGATTTCCCACTTAATTAATCAATGCAATACAGCAGCAACAGTATTTCACAGCGTTAATTAATTTGATTTCCCTTAATGATCTTGCTAGTAATTGAGGATATACAGAGGAGACTTAACAAGTCTTAATTATGGCTGCACATACAGCCACATTATGGGCAGTCTAGTCTAATGAGCAACCATAAGAACGTTGTTTTGTTAATATACTGCCCTATTACATATATTGTATGTTTCTCTTTGTATTAAATCAAGACTAAATTCCCCATATGATCATTTGTATATCAATTACTCACCCCATGTTGGATTAAAATGGTGAAAGGTAACTTTGTTTTTCTCGCATGCTTCGGGTATAAGGAATCCAAAAAGTGAGAAAACAGTAATAAAACCATATCACATCATCAGTTCACACACTGTCACATAACTCTTGCTGTATAATCCAGGTCTCATTTATCCAGTTGAATTCTCAATACATGGATCACCTTGACATCAACTCATCATTAATTTTTTGTGTTTTTTTTTCATTCTTCATACACTAGAAGCATGCAAGAAAAACAAAGTTTTCGTCACAAATTCATCACAACATATGGGGAGTAACTTATATAAAAATGATCATTTAGGTGGTGAAATATTCCTTTAATTCAATATATATCCATGAGCGAACACATTTATCAAAGTGTATTTCACTGGTGGACAAGGTTTACAACTTGTGCTGACACATTTCATTGGCTCTCTCAAGCATTTAAAAAGCTGCGCGCAGTAATGAAACTGCATGCATGTGTGGAGAAGTTTCATATCTAATGTAGCCAAACATACAAGTAAAAAACAAAAACATATAAACAAACCTGAGCTCAGAGGCCTTGTATGTAGGAACACACCTTATTGTCAGGTCAAAACGTTTCACAGTGTACGTCCTAGGCTGATCTGAGACGCGCCGTAACTTTACACTGGTCACTAATCACAAACATCACAGAATTAACCTCACTGACAGCTCTGAGAGCAGCACGACAGAAAGTGCAGGCCCAGAAGTTTCCAACTAGCCATCTCTCATCACTCGCAGATGGTTGTGGGGGGGGGTGTGTGTTTATGATTTGGAAGATGTGTGTGTGCACATGTGTGAGAGTATCCTGTTTCTATATCTCATTGTTGTCATTCACTACCATATTCAGTCATTTAGTTTGTTTACTTTTAGGAGGTTTTTCTTTTGTTGTCACAAAAATTGGAAATTGGTTTGGAGAGAAGAGACCATGAGAGCCGTGTAGGAATATGTAGGAATGGATAAGTATCTAAGAATTTAGTTTAAAAGTCATGTACTCATTCCAAAATAGATTTAGAAAGGATTAATAGTGTTTAGATTTAAAGGTAATTCTGGACCTTGGACACAATTGGTCCGATCAGTTGCTGCTCTGGTGCTTTTGATCATATTGCATGATATTCCTCAGCACACAAAGACAATGAGACAGCAAAATCTACGGAGGAAAATAGTGTGTAATACCATTGAAAGCACTGCAAAAGCTAGGCAAGATTTTCCAAATGAAAGTTCACCTCCCTGGAGTCAGTCCATTATTGGATGATTAAATTCATGTTTAAGCCTTATAAAAAATGCTTAAAAACAAAACTACAAGTATTCAGACTAAATCTTTGTCTTTGATTTTAGTCAAGATTTCAACAGAACTCTATGCCATGCAGTTTTATCACAAATATCAGAGATCAATCAAGCTTCAGACAACGTGTAAAATATATTAAACTGTTCAGTTAAGTCTTGGCTTCCTTAAAAACTTAAGTTGCTATCATTTAAAAAGTTAATTTATAGTCACTTTTAAGTTGCAACAACTTCACAAAATTAAGTAGATACAACTTAAGTATAAGTAAACTTAACAATTACCATAGCAACTCACAGAATGACCATTTGTATGTCAGTTATTCACTTTGAGTTACATCTAATTGATGATGAAAGCTTTGTTTTTCTTTTTTATGGTGAACCAAGAATCTAAAAATGGAGAAAAGTCTTAATGAATTGTTGCAAACGGGGCGCCACATTTAATGACAGCAAAACTACACAAGAACATCCATTTACAAACTCTCACACAAATCCTACAGTATCATCCAAGACTATTTATAGATATATATTTATGTAGTTGTATTGTCAGTGCTTCCCAAACACATGCATTTTGCTAAAACATTAAAATTCAAGACATTTCTGCATACAAGTTTGTAAACAGATGATTTGATATGCTTTGCTGTTGTTAAATGTGGACCCCAATGACTTCACTTCATCAAGAACTTTCTCCTTGTTTGGATCATTTATTCATTCATATTTTCTTCATGAATTAAGTGCAACACAGGGTGATTGATATGCAAAGCTCATTTTTGGAGGGAAAGTATTCCTTAAAGAGGTCACAAATCACAAAGGTTTGGAAACAGTCTGATGTTTTGCAGGCTGAAAAGTTGCAGTAAAATATCTTAAAATGTTATGTAATCTGGTTTTGTGCATCAAAATCATCAGCATTTTTATCAAGACAGTCATTTTCATATGCAACAACATTTGTTTGTTTCTTAAAATGGGACACAAAAGCTTTCAATACTAATACTCCATACTGAGCTGCAGTAAATGACATCATTTCTTTTGTTTGTCTCTCTCTCTCTCTCTAATGGCACCAACCTATTATCCATTAGTCTCTCAGTGAGTCAGGGCACCTGTCTCCGTCCAACCCTCCCTCTGTCTCACATCCACAGCCACCAGAGTGCTGTTCTATCAGTCCCTTTACGACCCATCTGTGCTGTCTGTTCACCACACTACATGTCTGAGCAGCTGTGAATGGCCTTTTTGGGACACTTCTCTGAGCGCCGGAGAGCTTTTGCAGGACACAATAGCCATTGTGGATTTGTTATGTGTCGCTGCATGTGTGTGTGCAGGCTTTCAGAAAGAGTGTGTGAGAGTCTGAATGATGTCTGAGAGGATTTTGATGTCAGAGAAAGTGGGGTTTGATTGTGTTCTTGCATGTGTCTATGCTGGGTTTGGGGTCATTTTGGGGTTTTATTCTCAAGGAATGTGGCATAATGTCCAACAGAAATATGGAATAAGTCCCACTGTGACTTAATTTGAGTGATTTATATGTGCAATAGACCCAAATGATGTATGTGAGTAAGATACTGTTACTACAGCCTCCAAGTTCTCTGTTCTCACATCACGCATTATGAGTTTTCAATGATGATATCAATGAAACGAAGATTTAACACCCAAAACTATTTTGGAATTTTTGAAACAATGAAACCTCCATCTCTGATTTAACAGGCCTCCTGTGCCTCGTAACAAAAGCTGCACAAAAGAAACAGTTCAGCAAAGATCTGTGTGAAGCATTCGTGGTGTAGAATATGTTGCTTCTTTGCAGCAACATCCATATTTGAAGCATTGTCTGTTGTCATGGCTACACATGAGTCTGGACAGACATGGAGGAAAACTGTAACAGCAACTTGATGGTTCACAGAGCTACACAACTGTGAGCTGTGAATTCTAGTTTTTCATTGTTGTTAATGTTGTTGTTTTGTTCGTTATTTTGTTTTCTCCACACCTTTTGTATGCCTCTTTTCTGCTCAAGAATCATGGATGCTGCGTTTGCAATTTTAAATGAAAGTTTTGACAGCATTTTGGCTGCAAATTCAGGAGGGAAGGATAGACCCACAATGCAGCATTAAGAGCCATTTGCAGGAAAGGCAAGCTCAAATCCATCTGAAGAGAGTGAAGCAGACTGTCAGCAGACTTTTGTTGTGGTCATTAAAGTGGAGATGCATTTACTTGCACACACGCAGCCAGAGATGATGTTAGGTAATTCAAATAATATATAGACTTCAGCGCAAATACACCAAACAAAATAAGTCGACGTTCTGGGATAATGAGGCCCCTGGTAATACTAATCCGATGCAAATAGTGCTTTTTATATCTGAATAATTTTGCAGCATGTCCACAAGAAAATATATATATATACATTTTACTTCATCTATAAGAACAAAACAAGTTTACAGTAACAGCGGAGTCACAGTGGACCACCTGCTTAACAGACATGGTAGAAAGAGACACTTACACCACACAGGAATTATCAGTATGAGGAAGATGAGAAAAGTCATTTTAAATTAGAGTTTTATTGAGGAATGATTTGTGAGCTGCAACGCAAAACCATGTAAATGTTTTCCACTTGGTCAGAGCCAAGTTAGTGTCATAACGCACACGCACACTCTCTGACCTCCTCCTCCTCCTTCTTCTCTCCCTCGGCATTATGGGAGCGGGCCGTTTAAATCCAGAGGTATTTACGACTCAGCACTCTCCTCTAGAGTTCCTGGAGCTCCTGGACTGGCAGTGTGACACCAGCAGCCCAGGTTAAAGATAGACAGGGGTTTGGTTGGCTATCTGGCTATTTTGTATCGGGGTCCATCTGTCTCTCTGTCTGCACACCTGCCTGCCTGCCTGTCTGTCTGTCTGTCTGTCTGTCTGTCTGTCTGTCCTGTCTTTCTGTCCTGCACAGTCCAAGACAGAATTGGCACTGTAAAACATGTTGAGCTTGACTTTAAGAAAGAAAATGAAACACCAAACAGCTTCTTTTCTAGAAGTGGATGGTGATTACACTAATGTTTCACATATTTAGCTATTAATTAAGTGTATCTGTGTGTTTCATTTGACTTCTTCAGCAATTACAAAATATTTTGATTTTTTGATTAAGTAAAAGTAAAAAAATGAAAATCATCATCCCCATAATGTCATTTTTAGTTTTATTTATTTTTTTGATAATTTAAATTAATATTTTTTCTAACGTGTTTTTTTATTTGTAAAAAAGAACTTTTTTTTTAATGTGCTCATTTTTTTCAGAGGAACATATTTTTATGTAAAATCTGTCAAGTGACAGCTTTAGGAAAACTATGCAACCCCCACTTACCCCTTTTATTAATATTTTCTTGTATTGTTTGTTTGTCTGTTTATTTGTTTATCATCATTTTTACTCTTTATACATACCTATATCATTTAGACTTGCTGTTTTTACATGTGTTGATATCATTAACTTGATGTTTGCCAAAAGTGCACGATTTTAATGATTTTACTACCTTTTTAATTTTATTCAGCCTTTATGTAATCAAAAATATTGAGATGCAAAATCTATTATGTGAAGGAGTCAAGATGGGCACCAAAATCAAATGTTTCCCACCCAAGTACAAACAGGAGTGGATAACATCACAAAAACATACCAAAACACAACAAAAGACACACAGCATACTGGAATCAAGTGCTAAAAATCCTGGCAACTTGTTAAAAGATTTGATATTCTTCTATAAAAATATTTCAAAGTATTTTTAAACATGTCAAGAGCAAGAGAGGGTATCTCAACTTCCAACAACTTTCTCTGCACTTCAAAAAGATTTGTCTCCACCTACTGGTTGAAAGGAGGAATCAGCTGACTTGGAGCCACAGGTGAAAACAATCATGCAGTGTTTTTTAAAAACATACGGACTCAACCAAAAAAGAGAGTGCAAAGCATCTGAATCTACAGAGTTCAACTGGGAAAAATACAACCTGCGGCTTTTTGCTATTTTGCTTTTTGACGTGGCAAAATCAAGAGAACCGGGGACATGTCGGACAGATGGTTGATTTTGAAAGAAAACCGTCTTTCGGGGAATTTCATCCCATCCGGTCAGCAGCTCCACAGGACTCCACCTCTGACAGTTAGGAAACACCTGGATTTTTGTGATGAAGATTCAACTGAGGATCAAGAGGAAGCACGGCAGAATACGGAGGTAAATGTGATTTACTTCTCTGCCTTTTTTATCAAACTGTCTCTTATTGGCTTGACATGTAATCACATCTATCCTCCTTATACTCAACAGGCTGATAGTGGAGATGACAATCACCAAAACATGACGTTTGATTTCAGCAAAAACACAGGTACAAAATATAATGTTTTGTTTGTTTATTTTTGTTTTGTTTGGGATGTATTTTTTCTGTTGTTTTTGTTTGTTTGTTTGTTTGTTTGATTTTTGTGTTTTAAATGAGTTTTGTGGTGTTTTTTTTAATATATATATATTATTTCTAATAAATTGAAGGTTTTGGCATGTTTTGTCTGTATAGGGTGCATCTACTTCTAATACTAAGAGTACATTTTCCTGATAATACTTTCTGACTATTAAGTAACATTTTCAATGAAGAACTTTTACTTGTAAAATATTATTTTTACGGGATGGTGGATCTGAATATTCCACCACTACACCTAAGCAGATTTCAAGTGTTCAAGTAATGTTTTCCTTGTTTTGATTTTTTTTTTTTTTTTTTATTTTTCACTTTCTGCAGAAAACATTTCAGATGACCCTACCTCCATGCTGAAGGGGATGAAGGGGTATCACGTGACACCAAGTGACTTGGAGTTTATTATGAAGATTAAAGAAGAGAAAGTTATTAAGGAACTGGAGGTAATTTTGGCTTTATGGCTCTCTGCTGCTGCTCGATTATAATCATGATCTTCACTTTGATTGCAGTCATTGTTGTACATTTTTTGATGATGCAGTGGTTTATTCTGACTGTCCACAGAGAGATCTGGACGAGGTGCAGAGGTTGTTACAAAAGGAAAAAAAGGACCTACAGTCGACGTATGTTTGCAGGGACACGCACCTGGCTGAACTTGAAAAGGTTAGACATCAAAAAATATCGTAATGTTTACGAAGTTTTTCAACCAACAGCAACAACTTGTTGATTCTTTGTGTCGCTGACACAAGCACATCTGACCTGAGTTTCTTTTCGTTGTTGCATCTTTTTGTGCTTATTATTCATCTCTCTATGATTCATGTGTCTTTGTAGTTTGTGTCTTTTTGTGGTACTTTTGTGTCTCTATTTGGTTCTTCTCTTTTTGTTGCCATTTTGAATCTCTCTGTAGTTGCTTTGTATCTCTTTGTGCTCATTTTGCGTCTCTTTGTCTGTCTGTTTAGTTTTTTGCATTTCTTTTTAGTCTTTATGTGTGTCCATAAAGCATTTTGAGTCTCTGATGAAGGACAGGAGGCTATTGATACATTTGGCCCCTGGGCCTGTGCCCAGTAGGCCTGTCCAATAATCCGCCCATGACAATAACCTTCTCTGAACGTTCAAACCTGTGCTTGGAACAGTCAGTTTTACTAGAATTTAATATTGCCTCCAAATAACATTGTTTTCCAAAAAAACGTCTTTCCCTTCAAGGTCAACGATTGTATAAATGTGAAGTTAAGGATGATGGATCCTTTGAGAGCATTCCTCTGGCATTTAGAATATGTTAGATAACGTTTGTTGGAAATTCACAGGCTTCAAACACAAACCCACTGAGCTGGAAGAATAATAAAATAACATGAAAACAGCACATAATACATGTGTGTGAAAAGTTGAAGAGAAGAACAAATTTATTCTGCAGATTCTGATAAATCTGTTTCTTTTCTGTCAGTTTCCATCCTGCGAAGACATCACTGCGTGGGCGAAGGTGGTCCTTGAAATGACATCACCATTGACCGTGTTAACAGACCAAGACGCTAAGTCCCTGCTGGCCATGGTGACGTCAGAAAACATCCAGAAAGTCATGGATAAGAAGAAGACTGAGGTTGCTGGCTTGCAGAAGATGCTGGCAAACAAGTAATTAATAGCTTGCATGGATGAAGCTGTGTGCCCACATCTTGTGCACATCAAAGTGCACAATTGAGTATATATTACATATTATCTATACAAATATGTGTGTACTCTTCTATTTTGGTGTGTTCATGAGCTTGTGGGAAGACAGCAACAGGATGCCAAATGTGCAGGTCCAACGCTTTAGAAAACTTTAAAATACTAATATGGATTCCTTTAAAACACAGGAAGAAGAAAGAGGCCACAGAGAAAGACCAGCTTGAGAAGCAAATTGTCAGAGAACAGGTACGACAGGCTCCAGCGTGTTGTATTTAGTTGGTGTGTTTTTTATTAATTTTTATCTGCTTTCAGCTGAAGATACAGACGTTAACAAGACAGTTATTAGACCTGCACTCAGAGCTCGCACAAGAGGAGGTGAGAATCTGATGGGATCTTGTTTCTTTGTTGTTGTTGTTGTTGTTGTTGTTGTTGTTGTTTGTTTTGGGGGGGTTAGGGTATTTGTAGTCGTTTTGTGTCTCTTGGTAGTTGCTTTGCATCTCTTTGTTGTCCTTTTGTGTCGCCTTGTCACTGTTGTGCTTCATATTTTGTCCCTCTGCAGTTGCATTGCATCTATTTGACATCCTTTTTTGTCTCTTTGTGGTCATATTGCATTTCTTTGTCGTCCTTTTCTCTCTCTGTGGTCAATTTTTTGTGTTTTTTTAGTCCCTTCTGCCTTTTGGGGGTCATATTGCATCTCTCTATAGTCCATTTGTGTCTCTTTGTAGTTGCTTTGCGTCTCTTTGTAGACATGTTGTGGTCATATTGCGTCTCTTTGAAGTCCTTATTTGTATCTCTGTGGTCAAATGGCATCTCTTTGTAGTTGATTTGTGTCTTTTTGTGGGTTTGTGTTTTACCTTATTTCTAAATCGCTTTGTGTGTCTTTGCAGCTGTTTTGTATGTCTATGTGATCTTTTTGTCTGTCTCCGGGGTAATTTGTTTCTTTTTACCTTGTAGCAATTTACTGTACCCTAACGAAAACTGTGTCTTGACAGGAAGCCTACAAAGCTCTTGAAATGCAGATTAAAGCCCAAGAAGCAACAGAAATCAAAGAAGAAGCAGATGCCTCAGAGGAGCCACAAGTTGCTAAAATACACACAAAACGCAGAGGAAAGGAAGGGAAAGTGGCTGTTAATACTACTGAGAAGTTGCAAGACACAACAAACCAAAGTAAATCAACAAGGAGCAAACTCACTGACAGTAAAGCAGACAGCCAGACCAGTGCGGTAGCTACAAATACAGGTGAAACTGTGAAGATGGAGAAGTCAGCTAAAGAAGCCAGAGGGCCGCAGAAGAAAGTCGAAGGGTTAAATTCACAAGTGCAAGCTGTGAGAGGCAGAGGAAATCCTCCTGGAGCTGCAAAGCTGAAAAATCAAAGTTGCATGAAAAGTGAGGAGGCTCAGTCCACGTCGCAGCCGGCGGCTTCTTCACAAGGCAGAAAGAAAGGTGCTATAGCTGCAGGTGAAGCGGGAGAAACTGGTCTGAGAAGATCCAAGAGGATCGCCAGCAGAAGTGAGTGTGTTTGATGATTTTGCTCAAGGAGGTAGCTGATGCTGCCTGCTGACCCCACACTTTTCTTTTTTAAGGTTATTCTAGAATATTCAGTGTTTAATTTTTGACACAAAAATAAAATTCTACTTTCACAAGCTTAGACCCATGTCAGTGTTCATTGGTGCGTGATAATACTTTTAAGTTTACCCTAAATGTGTACTACAGTGAAGACATGAAAATTATAAATGAAATGATTTCTCTGTGATTAGAAAATTGTTCCCAATGAATTGAGCTTAAATAAAACTTGGTTTTAAGACAATCCATCCTAGTAGGGAGGTCAAAGGTCATGGGCAGCAGCATTACATGTGACAACAGACTGTCCCTTGGTTTGCATACTTTTCCTTTTTACTATCAGTGTGAACTGCAGCTGCCCTTTAAACATACGTACTGTTGCATGGAGGATTCAAACAGTTGGTACATACTACGCTGGCACAACACTGCACTCTGAACTTTCAGTCCAATCCACTTTATTTATATAGCACGATTTTAAGAAACACAAGGTTTCCAAAGTGCTGCACAGCAAGGTAAAAAGAACAATAAATACACAATGTACAATAGGATAAAATAAAATCTGATAAAATGAGATAAAAACACAATAAAATAAGATAAAAACACAAATAAAATTACATGAAATAAATAAAATAAAATAAATAAAGTGCACTTCCTGCACAAGATAATAATAATAAAAATATAAAAGTATGCACATACACATAAAGTCATAAAATCAACACGCTACATGGAGTCAAACGCCAAAGAAAGCTTTAACCTTCTTGCTAACATATCTTTGATCTTGGAGATAAAACAAAAGTCATAGGTCGAACTTGCTAGAGATAGAGGTCAACCTGGAGAGCTCTGCAGTCATAACTCTCCAAATGTATGTAGTTTAAACTTTTAAATAACCGCATGCATTTCCCTTGTTATTTTCATAGTTTCATAGTCATTTTGTTTGTATTCTGTATAACTATTTTCTTTACTTAAATAATTTCTATTCCAATTATCAATATCTATTCGACTGACTGCTGGCGTCGTGCTGTCAGTAATGTGTCATATTTCTGCAGCTCAGTGGATGGGACATATCTTCTACTGCATAGAGGATTTTGGTCAGAGTAGCCAGAAAAGCATGCTGGCTTGCCTACTGCACAATGCAAATGGATGTAGTGGGACATTTTGGTATTTTTGGCATACTTCATTTGACATGCTATGTATTGTGACACACCAAAGTTTTTCTGGCATATTCAGTAGTACAGCAATGTGGATATTGGAACACACAGCGCATAAACGGAGTTGACATAGCCTCGGGGTCTAAACAGTAACAATAATACATTTTATTTATATTGCAGCTGTCATACAGGGAATGCAGCTCAAAGTGCTTCATTGAGAAAGAAAAGTAAATACATGAAGGCATAGATACAATAAAAAGTTATTATAGGAATCAGAAGATGAGATAAAAAGTGCAAAAACACTATAATATTAAGAGTTTAGAGACAATTAGAACAATATCAAGATATGACCCACAAATCAACATTAAGTCATGATTAAATAGAACAGTTTCGTAATAGGGCAAAACAGTCTAATCAGATTTTTTTTTTATCTAGAGACAGCCAAAGAAAAAGGTTTGTCATGAGCCATTTCTTAGAGACACTCACAGATTCAAATATGCTGTGGTGGTGTGTTCCATAATTTTGGGGCACTAATGGCTGCTTCAGCAACTTTTTTGTAAGTCGTTGGGACTGTTAATAGTCTGATGATTGTAGTGAACCATTTGCAGTGTAACATGACTGACAGTCTGCAATGTTTGAGGGTGAGTTATCATTAAGAGCTTTAAAAACCAAAAGGAGAACATTAAAATCAGTCCTATATGATGCAGGCAGCCAGTGAAGAGAGGCAGGTGTGGGAGTAATATGTTCTCTTGTTTCTGTTTTTGTTCTAGCTGCTGCATTTTGCACAAGTTGAAGTTTCCTCAGTGATGTGTTTGGGAGGCCGGTGAGCAGGGCGCTAAGCCGTGAGAGGATAAAAGCATGGGTGAGTTATTAAAAAGTGAAGCCAATGTTGAAGTGCCTGTAAGATGCATTCTTTATAATGGCCAGCAGGGGGCACCACCACTGGTTGCAAAAATAAGTCAGACTGTAAAGAAGTCTATGAGCAAATGACTCTACTTCTTATTTGATTTATCATCTTCATGAACATTTTCCAAATAAGTTTAGGGTCTCAATCTCTCATTTCAGGTCTTCTTCAGTATAGCATAATGTTCATTTAGTAAATCATGGTACCATTTAAATAAAATAAAGAGATAGTATACTCTTTAGGATGATTGATCAATTGCTACCATCCTGGTGACACTGGGTCAGATCCATCCATGGTCCTCTACCACATTCTTATCTAAAAACTCTTCTACCTCCAAAAAACGGTAAACTCATGACTTTATAACAATGGGTGACATCTCAGTTGCCAAATCCACTTCTTTTATACAATCTGTGGTGCTGACTGAGGTTTATGTTTGTTCAGGACACCTTAAAATAGTCAACGCACCCTGATGAAGAGCACGTACTTTGAAATGTCTCCTCTGGACTAACTTAATTAAATATTTATAGGAGCATAGTCTTTGTAATTTCTTTTCTTGTGCTATCTCTTTGACCAGCACCTAGTTTTTGTCTTCTAGATGTGCATGTTTTTCTATGGAGCTCACTGAGTATTTATGACAAATAAAAATGACAAAAAATTAACGGACTGATAAACAGATGATAAAATAAATAAGTAAATAAGTGAAAATACAGATGAAAATAAAGGTATACTGGGATACAGGCATACAGATGAAGGGGTATCTCCAGTCTGAGAATTCAGGGAAGAAAGATTCATTATTTTTCCAAACAAGGGAATATATCAACATCAGTTATTGGCCAAATGAGTTGTTGTATATTGGCATATTGGCAAAAAATCCAATACCATGCATCCTTACTACTTTCATAGCAAAAGATATAAAAAGTGCATAAGAATAGCCTGCGATAGTGAATACTTGTAAGCAAAGAGGTCTGAAGCTGAAACCCTCATGACAAACTGAATTAAATATGATGTTTATTTTGACTGAATAGGGATTTATTTCCTTCATGCTACTTTTACAAATTGGCCCCTAGAGCTAACGTCACAAATGTCTCTTTATGTTTTCCTTTTTATGAGTCATCTAAATTACAGATTGCTGTGAATGCTTTGATTTCTGTGAGATCATGAGACCTCGTCTCTCTTTCACTGCCACTGTTGGAAATGAGTCCCGAGCGCTGCTGAATCAATGCAATTTCCTTCTCGTCATTCTTGGACGACTGTGCTGCAATTTGGGTGTGACATTGTTAATCTTACATTAACTCCCAATCAATCGGCCTGAGCGGGGAGGAAGAAAAACACCTCGTGTTCGCTCTCCGTGAGTCTGGAGTGGGAAAACATTGTGCTGACAGCTGGAATGTTTCGAGGCACCTTCTTAAGTTACAAATTAAGTTTGAACTGACGGTCAGATTTGTCCGTCATGTGCCAGGATTTGCTTCTCTAACGGCTGCGGTCCTGACAACTGGAGGGACATCTATCTTAACAGCTAGAGCTCTGTTATAATTTCCCAACTCAGGTCTCAATCCTTGACTTTTTCCTGCAATCTGCGAGGCTCGTTTTCAGACTGTAATCCCCAGAACCTGACAAGGGATTTCCCTTTTTCTCCTCACACTCACACATCCTTGATTGGTGAGATATTTGTCTGATGGTCAAGCGCAACGACCCGGCCAAGACCAGAGAAATACAAGCACAGGGTGGGAATCATGGCTCCATATCCTGCCATTAACTTTAATAGCCTAATACCAATAAAGTCAACGTACCTTCCAGCAAACTTATCGTGAGCACTGAGTTTATTCTACAACGGTTTAGTTTTGGCCGCTTTTTGTCTCGTTATTCCTGCATTATTTCAGTTTTCTTCCCTGTGGCTCCTCCGATTTTCTCTCGCTTGCCAAACCTGGAACCCTGAACTGCTTTTCAGAATCGAGGCATGGGAACATTACCTCAAATGCGTCAATTTTAGAAATCAGATCTTGTTTACGGAAGGAGTCCAAGCAGACAACCGGGATCTCGGCCCAAGGAATTGTGGGTCATAGATTACACACATACTGTTCATGTCTTTCGCCTTGTGGCTCGATAAACATCTCTCTGTATTTAGGCACTTATTGAAACATTTTAACTACTTACAAAAAAGTAATTTTAATTATTTTATCAGTAGTCTCATTATACAAGTGCAGTTAGCTTAAAGGAATAACCTTTCAAACCTGGACAAATTGGCTTGATTTCTTTCCAAAACATGGGAAGAAGGCAAAGAGAACCTTAAGAATAAATGACCAAGAAATTAACAAAAAGGGCAAGAAAATTACCTGAATGTGTGCAATAAAAACCCAAATTCAAATAACAAAATAGTAAAAAACAAAAAAAAAGAACAACGGAAAATTTAATCAAAGTTAGGTGAGTTAAAAGAAACATGAAAAATACGAGAACCATTGTAACGATTAAACAAAAAATAATTAAAATATAATTGTTAGTTTTGAATATAGTTCTCAATTTTTTCCCCAGGTTTAAAAAAATAAATCTAAATCTACTCATTTTGCCCTATTACAAAAAGCAAAAGTGATGTCAGTCCAGGTTTGAAAGGTTTAATTACTCAACCCATTTTACATCAAATTAGTGAAGAACATTTTTCTTTTTTCATATGTGCAGGGAAAGAAGAATTCAAAACAAATAACAATTTTAATGAGCTGAAGTAGTACATTGGGTCTATGTTCAACAACAGCAAAACTATATCAAAACATCTGTTTAGAAATGCTCACACAAATAATTTAGTATTATCAAAGTCTCATTTATCCAGTCATATGGTCAGTACTTTCCAAACAGACAGCTTTTTCCAACTGGAAACTGAACCTAAAGTGAAACTTATATACTTTCTTTACCAAACTCCTTTGACAAAAATAATAATTTTACCTCTCTGAACATGGTAGTTGCTGGTCTTCTGCTGCTTCAATCAGTTTTTTTTTTTGTGTGTGTGTTATTGTGTAACTTAGGTGAACCTGAACTGGACACCAAAGTCGCACAATAACACAAACAAACTAACTGATCACAGCAGCAGTGGACCAGCAGCTACCGTGTTCAGTGAGGTAAAATTACTGTGTTTGTCAATGAAGTTTGGCTTTGAGGAAAGCAAAGATAATACTTGCTTTTTGCACAGTTTCCCGTCAGAAAGGGCTGTCTGTCTGTTTGTAAAGTACTGAGCTTACGACTGGACAAAATGTGATTATACTGCACAAGTTGTGTAAGAGTTTGGATGTTTCGATATAGTTTTGCTGTCATTAAACATGGACCCCTGTAACTTCAATTTATAAAGAATTTGCTCAGTTTCTGGATTCTTTTTCACTGTTTCCTGCGCTAATTGTAACATGGGGTGAATAATTGATATACAAATGGTCATTTCATTCCATTAAAGGCAACAAACAGTATATAATAGCTCATGAATTTTTTTTTTTGCCATAATGCACAAAAGCTGACTATAATCGTTGGTGCTTTTTCAGTTACAGAATTGTAGTTATTATACTTTTGCCATGGTTGCATTGAGTGTAAGGCACCACTAGGGAGCGGTGCTGCAGATGTTGACCCTCTGCTGCACATCATTAACCCTAAAGTGACACAAAGACTTTTTGATTCTCATCCTCCCAGTGATAAAGATTTTAACTTGTACATACTGGAGTGACTGATGACATCATTTTGATTAATCAAATATGGTGATGGAGTGGAGATTATCTTTCATTTTGAGGTGTAACATCCCTTTAGAAATCAGAGCCAGGCATGTGCAATAATCTCTACAGATGCTTAATTGTTGGTGTGAGGACATATTTCATTCAGTGGCAATATGTAAGTACATTTACTGTACTTAAGCAGAAATTTGATGTAGCACCACTTTTTCTAAAATACAAAAATAGTCCGGACTTCCTAGTGTGTGGGCTCTATTTTTGTATTTTGGTATCGACTTTTGCTCTGTCCAGCACCCAGTGTTTAACTGCTTTTGGGTGTGTGCTCTAGACTTTTTTCGGTTTTTGTACTCCTTTTTCTTGTCATGCCAATTACACTGATATAGGAGAGATATATAGCAAATGTTTTACTCCACAGCTTTCTGTTTTACACAGAAGGAGGAACCAGAAATGAAGGCTAGGGTTTTTTGTTTTTTTTTACATATAACTAATATAACTTTTTAAATGCGTTTGTTTTCAACTAAAATTGGCACATTGTTGTCCTGAGGCTAAAAAACTGTGTTGGTTCTATGCAGTCATTTTTTGTCTCTTGAGGTAATTTTCTATCTTTTTTGGCCATTTTGTGTCTCCTTTGGAGTGTTTTGTATAATATTTGGTATTTTTTTGTCTCTTAAGGTAATTTTTATCTTTTGGGATATATGTTTTTTTCTGTCTTTCTGTGGTTGTTTTGTCTTTTTTTAGCCATTTTGTCTTTTTTTGTCTCTTGAGGTAATTTTGTCTCTTTCTGAGATAATTTGGTTTGTTTTTTGGTGATTTTGTGTTTCTTTGTAGTCATTTTCTGTCTCTAAGGGGTTGTTTTGCCCATCTTTGCAATTATTCTGTGTTTGTTTAAAATCATTTTTTGTCTCTTGAGCTAATGTTGTGTGCTACAGAGGGCCTCTCTGACACTTTAGACCCCTGGGCCGGCACCTGATAGGCCCTTTCAGAGATCCATTCACGTCTGGTGTTCAATTTTTTGATCGATACATCATCAGAAGATTTAGATCTTGCAAAATAAAGTATAACTCATGCAATAGAGCACTCACATCTGTTAAAACACTCGTGTTAGGCTTAGGGAGCGCCGTCCAGCAGCAGAATGTCTTTGGTGTGACAATGTTATTTAGCTTCAGACTTTTTGCATGCCGTCCCAAAACCATCTGTCCTCCCCTGTAACGCTTCTCTGTTTAGCTTGGACACTAGGACAAGACGGTCCACCAGTCCCCTGCCAAGGAAAACCCTGTAAAAGTATATTAGTGAGAGCGAGGCCGAGACCAGAGGAGGTGAGGCCCTGTGACACATGTATTAGCAGCCCTGCCAAGTCTCGCAAAGCAGGAATACATTTGTGCTCGCTGAATGCATCCAGATCTCAGTGTGGAGGCAAAGTGTGAATCTTGCCACTCGGGTCTTGAGGTTGCACTAAAATCCCAAACAGGGAGAGAGCACTTCACGAGGGGATTCTGCTCTTTAAATGTGGTTGTGAAAATGACCGCAGGCACGAAAGAGCTTTGGTTTAATCATGAGAGTGAAGTGTCCGAACCACAAAATCTCTAAATAATGTGATTGTAGTGAAAGAACATTGGTTAGAGCGACGACTAAGGCTTTTGAAGTTTGAAGTGTTTTCTTTATTGTGTAAAATCCAGGAAAGCAGAAGACAGGAAGGAAGGATGTTTTGTAGGTGTTTGGAAAGCAAAATGAAAAATAAAATGCAATAGACTAAACATTTGGACAATGTCTCAAAACGCAGGCAATTTGTGTGGAAAGAAAACATTCTTTTTGAGGGAGTTCTCCGCAGGGAGCAACTTACTGCCTTATTATCACATTAAAAGAATCATTCACCACAGAATTATATCAGCAGTTTAATAAGAAGCAGAGTCCATTTCAGACAGGAGGAGTGTGCAGGCATGAAAGTGTTGTCAGTGGGGCAAATATTGGCGATAACAAGGTGTGTTAAAGACGCAATGAAGACTAAACCCATTTATTAAAGGCTCTTTAACTTTGGCAGAACAGTGTGTCTTGGTATTTTTTGTTATAACTTAAAGATCCCTTTACAGCCTACGTCACCAAGATATGCGCGCACATTTTGGCAGACAGAAGAAGAATTCATAACAACTAATGTTATATCACAGAACTCTGAACTATGTTCGTTACGAGCCCGCAGCACAAAATAATAGGCTACTTATCCTGACATGTAGGTGCAATTTGCTGTGAGCTTGTCCTATTCTGGTTTGTTCATTTTAACCCAAGCCTCATTCAGTGTGGTCTTGTGTCCTTGTCTTTGGCTGGGTAGGATTTCGGATTTCAAGACACAAAGCTCTGAGTACGATGACACGGTATTTGGCATGCACGACCACAGATCACGTAGCCGTAAACATCTAGTGACTTGTAGGCTCGTAATTTCTCGCTCTTGCATACGCTCGGTTTCTCCACCATTTGGCCACTTGCTAACATCTTCATGCCACTCACAAATTTGGTCACCATTTGTCAAAGTGAACTTATTGAGGTAGCACTCGTGATCTTTGGTGGTTAATACCCTTGCATAGCTTAGCTGTTGCTCTCTGCAAAATTTCCATTGCCATTTTGGCAATTGCTGAAATGCGCACTTAATACGTCATCACTGTGTACAAACTATAAATAGGTCTATTGATAAAACAAATAACAAGTCTAACCTCTCCCTCCATTTTTGTCACTTTTGTCTTTGGATCCAAAGAAAACCTGATTTTGAAACCTACATATTTAAAGTAGAACTCCTCAGCCAACCTATTTTTTGGAGCGCTCTGTTAATAGAGAAATTTGCTGCCAGAATAAAATGTTACTGTTTGTTTTTTAAATCAAAAATGCTGTGGTATCTTGTAATAATATATGAAATTACTTTGTCATCAGGAGGTGAAGGGGATGCTGGATGGCTTATCACCAAAACAAGACTCCTGTCAAGCTGCAGACCTGTTCAAGACCAACAAACAACCAAAACAGTCGTGATTAGGTGAGTCATTGCTCTGTTTCCATCAGCTTTTTAGACACCAAACATGTGTTTTGTAGTGAGCTTTGAGTGTTTTTCCAGCAAGTATAGTGGCACAAAAAGAGGGGATTGTGCATCTAAATTGGGTATTTTAAGTTAAAATATTATTATTTAACCAATACCAAGTGGGTTTCGTGCCCATATCTAACCACATTAACTTCAGCTTTGTTGAAATGTTATTTTTCAAAGAATCTGCTACTTGTGCAAATGTAACATATTTGTGGTATGCAGATTTGTACAAGACTGCATTCTTTTTCTGCCCATTGGTTTGGGAATTTGAGGACTTTTCCAAACTGTAGAAATATGTCTTTAAAGATTTACTCACTGAATGATTTGACTGGAAAAAAGTAGCATTTTGTTTTTGTTTTTGCAAGAGACAAAATCTTCTGAATGTTAATCGGCGTCTTTTGACAGAGCCAGGCTGGCTTAGCTAACCGGCATTAGCTTCAGATTTATCGCACAGACATGAGAGTGGTAAAATGGAAAGATAACTTTTGTTGGAAGATGTTGGGTTGAATCTGGGAATCGTCTATTGCAGTGAACCAACTACAAATATTTCACAGTCTGCACCTGTTGAAGAATAGATTTGCCCAAATTTAGAATTCCAGAATCTCATCCAATCTGTCAAGGATGCAACTGAGACTCAGCAACCTTTATTCAATGATCTTGGCCCGTCCACATGTCGTACAGATTTGGGCTGAGGTCTTTGAAACGCTGTCTGTGACGAGGCCATAGACCCAGTGCCAAGTCTGGCATTTTTTGGCAGTTAATAAATTCCAAAGTATGGCAACTATTCCCAGACGACTATATAATGATGTCTACAGCACAAGAAATATGACTCAAATCTCATAAGTGATAACCACAACTTTATAGAATTGCTGTGATCTTTATTTTATTCATTTGTTTCATTTCAGCGTGTGAGTTTGTTTGGTTTTTGGTCTTTCAAGTAGTTTTTATGTATAATATTTTTTTTTTTTACTCTTGGTTCAGTGAATATATTGTCATTACTGTACAACTAGGTACAACAAAAACTAGGTGTCTCTCTACATAAAATGACAGAACAAGCAGACACATTAAAGACTCTATAAGTATATATTTTTATGAAAAAGTAATATATAAGTATAAAAAACAACAAAGTATTAAAAGCAATAAAGAAGTAAAGAGACAATAAATATGTATCAAACACAAATAAGTTTAAAAAACAATAGACAATTACCAAAAACATCAAATTATGATAAAAAAAAATAATACACAAGTATGAAAAAACAAAAATGAAAATGAACAAAAAACAAATATGCATACAATAAATAAGGTTGAAAATAAAATAGTATCAAAACAGGGTATTAAAGCACAATAAGTATAAGAAACATCTTGCACAGTCACAATAATATTGCATATATTCAGAATATATTGCACCCATGCAGGATATTCCACTCAGTTGTTATTGCACATATCTTATAGCGCTGTTATTTCACAGTTTAATTCTTTAATGGCACCTGGGTAGAAACTCTTCAGGAATCTGGAAGTGTGAGGTGTGTTGGCCAGTCTCCCAGTGGGGTGGGTGGCATGCAGATGTATGCAGAGTGTATTTCCCAAAATGTGCGCGTACGTATCCTTTGACAGACAGAGGTGTAAGATGATGGAGTTCTTTCACCGCTCCTCATCACATCAGTTTTGTTGGGCAACGATGCCTGAGCTTAAATGCCAACATCTCTGGTGGTCTGAACACGGCACATACTGTACCCTGACAGACATTAAGATATAACAACAGGCCAGAACTTTTTGAACGGCTCATGTGAAAAATGCTATAAATATCAGCAGCCCAAAAAAGGAGGCAAACCGCCTCCACACATACACACCTGAAGGCAATTAGTCCCTCAGCCTGCCGAGTCTCATGTAACAGACTCAAGTTCACTTCAATCAGCTGGGCGTGAATTCTCACACACAGGATTAGCTAACTTTACAATACGACCCGTGCCAGACCTGTTACAGTATGTGGGTCTCATTTGTGTATTTAAATAAAATTATAACTACTTATATATATAATAATTAACCCTGTGAAACATGGAGCTACACTACTTTCCTTGTGCTGCTTTCAGATGCCTTTCACAATATTTAAATCTTTATACCCTGAGTATTTATATGTGATTTCTTCCAAAAACATATAGAAAGTGAATAAGCAACTTGGTTATTAATGTTCCACAAATGCAAAAAAAATATTAGATTTAAAAAATATTTTATTTTAAAAAAGCTAGAGAAAAATGTCTAGGTAAAAAAAAAAGAAAAAAATCTAGGAAAAAATGTAAAATGAAAAAAAAAAACCTAGACACATACAATATTTTTATTGTACAGTATTATATTTATAATTTCTTCTATTGTTGCTACTTGCTGTCTTTCAGGTAGAATTTATCAACAAAATGACAAGTTGAACCCAGAAAGATGGAGGGCAGTTTTTGAAATCTCTATGAAAAAAAAATGTATATAAATGTTATGCAACATACAGCTGGTATGTCATGCTTTTTATCCTGTCTATATTTTTGTGTTTTGTGTATAGTTATGGGCCGCCAGACATAATTTCAGTGCCGAGTCAGTCCAGGGCTGCTACTTTGTGTGTGAGTGTGACTGAGTATCAGAGAGGTTATTAGTGTGTGTCAATACCACCGCTGTATATTGACATTACTGGGACATCCAGGCAAACTTATGACCCCTCGGATTTGGCGTCTGTAAACTTGGACAACCCTCCATCATGGGTTCTCAGCAGCGACCTATCTCTCAGTCAACACAGTCTGTGTGTAATGTCTCTACATGCGACCCCATCGAGCCAATAATAACTTGTCCTCCTGGCAAATGAAGAGAGAGAGCGCGCTCAGTCCGTCGAAGCTGGACAAACAGGCTGCAGAGCCGAGCTGCTGAGGAGGCACAGACCCACTGCGAAGACCAACAGTAGTTTTCTGCCTTTCCTTTTCTGGTCTGGCTATGGTCTTATTATTATTCTGTCTCTGTTTTGACTTGCCGTCTTTCTCTCACACTCTGTCTCTGTCTCATCTCCTGCTCCTTGATTTGACACTCTGAATCCTCTCGACAACAAAATGATTTGAGGCAGGTTTGAGTTCAAAGGAGACTTATTATGCTTTCTTTAGCCGTCATATATATGTATATATATATATATATTTATATCTAATGTTAAAATGATGGATGTTGATATGAAACATGGCCAAAATTTATATAATAAGGTAAACGTATGAAAAACTCATCGCTATGAGCACAAGCTGTTCTGAATACTCTGTTTCCAACTTTTTTTTAGCTTGTGACAGATTTCTTTATTTGGCCATCTGCTCCACGAACTTTAATGCAAGTGTTTACAAGTCAAATTTGTAATGGAAACCCACCTAGTGTTAATTAAATACAGTGTATGGTTAATGTTACAGGATCAAATGCAGAAATTACATTATGATATTGGCCAACTTTCAACTTTAAATCAATTTAAAGGGCTGGGAAGCATAAACTAAAACAGACCAACAACGAATTAAGCCATATTTAAACGCTTGTTGGCATCTTAGTTGGTGGCTATCACAACACTACACACATCTCCTCTCGGACATCAGTGTCTCAGCCTGTGTGGCAGAAGAAGGCCGGGGTCAGTTTACTCTGCTCCTCACAGGAATGCTGGGAATTGTTTGCACTGTCTCCTTCGACTTCTGATGCTCCTGGTCAGTTTAGGTTTGCTGTTTCTGGATGCACACACACAAACACACAAGCACACATGCATAAAGTCCTTTATTCGGTCTATCAAGCTACATATTTCCGTTTCACCCTGCACAGTGGTTCTGGTGTTTCGGCTGCAGCCTGTAAATCTTAATGGTGTCTGAGAAACTTTGGATGGAAGTAGAATTGGATTGTGTGTGTCTCTGTATCACGTCTGTGCGCTTTTGAACCCATAAAAGACAGAATCTGGGATCAAGGTTTGGTTTCTGATGCTTGCGAACGCAGCGCCGTGGTGTGGTTGGCAATGCGCAAAAGTGGGCCTGTTTTTTAAGATATTAATGCAAATATTTTGCCAAGTGCAGAAATAAAACAGGGCTTTGTGGCTTCATCCGACACACAAGCAGGAAGGAATTCAGCTCGGTCACATGCGCAAATAAAGTATTTCTGTTCAACATCACGCTCTACCACTTGACAAATGTTTCCGAAAGACACATGTCAAGACTCTCTAATGATACTTTCACAACATGGGGTCGAAATACCTGTGGTTTGGTGCTCATCATAGTTCAAAGCGTAATGTGTGCTGCAAATTAGCCATGGAGGAGGTGGCTGTAAATTTTCACCCACCCACTACAGCGTGACCTACAGAATAGGTGGAAGGAAAGGAATCCATCATTGATGTGAAAATGATCCTTTAATTAGTCTGGACAAGTCCGACAGCCATGTTTCATGGAAAAGAGACAGTTTTTTTCAGGATATTATATTTCATACCTTTGCCTCTTGTGGCATGAATGTCAGACAGCTGCCATTCCTGACTCCAGGGGACTATTATGAGTTAGTTCATGTTGGGAAATAAAAGGAAGTGCGCACACAGCTGAATATTCAGACCAGTATGGTAATTATAGTGTCTGGTCACACCCAAAAGTGGCTGGTATTGGAGGTTTGATGATGTATTAAGTACTTGTGGGTTGAATAGTGGTTGCTGTTGCTGCTAAATGTTGTCTAGTTTTATTTGTAGCTAAAGGAAAGATAACTAGATGGTGTCTTGAAGCTTATATGATACTTTCTTTCAAACCCACTTGAACTCCACATGGCAGTATTGCATGTTATTATTTCACCAATGGCAGCAAATCCACCGATTGTGGTCGTTTTATTGAAATGAACTTGTTTCAGTCCCGTATTTGGCATTTTTAAATGTTAGTTTATCCAAGCACTTAAACTGAGTCATTGTGTTGTTGCAAATAAATCCCAATCAACAAATTGTTAAAGCTGCAAAAAATATTTGTACTGGCATATATATGGATGACGAATTAAAGGACAAACCAGCCCATTCTCTTTCCGAACTCGTCAAATACCACTGCTTTGTCAGTGATATTATATTATATTTTTTCTATTTTTTCCTTTGATTTTTCCGCCATCTATATCCACCCCATTACAGAGTACACTCATTTATTTTTTTATAACTGTAAAATCTCTTGATGAGTACATGTATTGATCAGAATTGGGACAGAGTATATGTGGAACGTGGACAGTATATTAAATGCAGACAACAACAAGACTGTTTGCACTAACTGAGTTGAAGCTCAAGTCAAACTACAACTTTCTGTGCTTTAAAATCCTCTACTGAAGTAGAAACAGGGCCAGAATGTCTCAGACAAAAGTTTTTCTATTTTATTTCGGAAATGTTCACCTTAACCCAGGGTGCACGTGCAATGAAGCAAAGCCTCTGTGGGACAAATGCTCTGGTAGCATGTTATTAATCTTATTTTTAGCCTTGTTACCTTTATTATAGTGGGGGATGCAGAGTTTAACTCTTGTATTGAGTTCAAAGCAAACATTGATTCGATCCCCTAGACATGACTTCTTGTTGCAGGCTAATTCCTGAGTCCACACTGTACGGCCCCGCTACCACTCCCAAAGGAGCTGCTATTAAACGCATGTTTATGTTCTGTTTCATGCCGTCTGGATCCTTTTATAGTTACATTGCAAAAGAAATACTAGGAGGGTGAAAGAATCACATCTTTGTGCTGAAACCTTTAATACTGAATACTTAACAGTACTTAACAATACTTAACAGAATATTCAACAGTTTGGGATAATTTGTAAGAATACATCATATATTAACCGAAGTTATGCCAACCATAATTGTGGCACTTAACAAGCCTGCAGAGTTCTGCAGGCCGTGATAAATGAATGCACATCTTTGCCATTTGTCTTCTACATTTAGATAAACATAAAGATATTTTATAATATTAATGTATGTTTTCACCATGGTTTTAACAGAGTGGGATGTACAGTGCGGACTGTTGGGTGAGTGTAAGGGCGAATCATGGGTGTGTTTTGAGACACCTGCTTGGTCTTGTTCTCAAACAGCATTCCCATAAGGAACTCAACATGGGCCCCAAACATGTCTAAAAAAAACTGCTGCAAAACTGTGCAAAGATGATCCAAAACTGACACAGTGAGCAAATAAGTGAATGATGTAGGATTTGCTGGATCAGCAGGCTAAGGCATATGCATTCACAAATTTGTGTTTGTATATATCGTAAAAATACCCCAAACTCTTAATAAAAAATATGTGGATTTGTCGTAACAAAACAGCAAAAAATGTCTCAATGTGTTGCTAAAGAATACACAGTTTTGTCACCCCGAACATGGTTTGGAAATTTCCCAAACTCTTGTGATAAAATACCTAGTTTTGTCACAGCAATCAATACAGGAAATCTGTTGTTAAAAATAACAACCACAGCTTGAAATGTCCTGACCGCTACACGAAAAAATACACATTTTTGTTTGTTGGCTGTTTTGCCACACATACATGTATAACCTGAACTATTTCACTTTAAAAAATGTTAAAATGTAACATTATGTGCAAATTTCACACCTATAAAAATGAACAATGCCAACATTTTACTTTGGCAACTGAGCTTTAAATGACACCCCTTTCAAAGACGAAGGTGGAAAAAGCTGCAACAAGCTTTACTTTGAGCTCTTAAGGGCACACTCAAACATTTGCCCTAAACCCAGCGGGCCCAGACTTTGGCCGGACTGAAAACCACATGAACAGACAATGACTCAGCGGCTTTTCAAGCTGTGAGCAAGCTCCCTTTTTTTTTTGGATCCACCTTAAATTGATTAATTTACTTCCCACCATAGTACACCGGGGGTTTCCAGTCCTCACATATTTGGCCCACGTTCCAAGGGCAGCAGGGGAATGAAATGCTAACCAAAGCATTTGGCTCAAACTTACGGCCAAATAAATAAAACATTTGAGAGGGAGGCTCTCCTAAAGCTGCGGTGTTCTCTCGTATACATGCTGTAATCTTGACGGACAGAGATTACCTTCACGTCCAAGGCCGATGAAGAGTGCTCAGAGTCAGATGACAGCATGGTTGACATGATGTGGATGAAAGCAGGAAAAATACTATAATTTTGTGCATATGCTGTGGAAAATATACCATTTTTATCTCCAGTATAGATATTATCAGAGACCATGAATGTGTCCTTTTCTTCCAAAGTTTCAGGAAGGAAGTCCAAACTGATTTAAACATTAGATACTTCTATCTGTTGAAAAAAAACATTATTCTGACTACATATGCTTATCCTGTGATTATGTTAATTATATCTTTCCGTCATTATTGACAAAAGATGTTTCCAAAATGATGCATGCAGTCCTAAAGTCAAAGTACTGTCTTTAATTAAACAGGAAACGCACAGAAAGTGACCTAATTTTCCAGTACTTTTAATCTAATTACCGTCTATTCCACTAAAAATTTACTTGTAAAGAGTTTTTGGCAGGTAGGTGTGTTCAGGTGTGTGTGTGAATTTTTCTGATGGATATATGAGCGTCAGGCAGCAGACAGGCTGTGTGGGAGTTGGTGACTGACAGACTGCAGAGAGGCAGAAAAAGTAAACATTTATGGATCATATTTGCCATTTTTCGTAATGTAATTACGGTAATCCTGTTGAAAGTAACCTGTTACACTCCTGCCCAGACATACAGCCATAAAACTGTGCACAATAGCTCTACTGATGGAGAATTCTTTGAGATATCTGAATGATCTGAGGGACTGCTTTCTCTTTTTGGGACAAAATAGTCCATGAATTGCATTATGGGCATTGTAGGACGCTGGATTTCTGGAGTTTGGCCTACACTAGGGACTAAATGTCAAAGTTATCTCAGCTTCTGCAGCCTCAACTTTGACTTTGTCTTGACCCTTTTAAACCTGGATTGGCCTTGCGTTTTTAGTGCTGTGTTCAGACACTTTTCACATGCTATTTAACCCTTTAAAAACTGCAAAATGCTTTGATTTCTCTCAAAAACATGGGGAAAAGGCATTGAGCATCTTGGAAAGAAAGAGCCAACAAATTGTGAGAAAATAATTTAAAAGTGACTTGAAATTTGTTTTCTAAAAAAAAGGGGGAGGATTATTTTTCAAAGAAAAACACATGAAAAATGTCCAGAAAATTATGCTTATAATTATTTGAATTCTATATTTAAAATTATGTTACATATTTTTTAAAATATAGATTTCTTAGCACTTTTTTTCTGGTAATTTTCTTCCTTTTCTTTTATTGCTTATTTTAAGGTGATTTTCTTGCAGTTTTCAAATATTGTTTGCTAATTTTGGGGTCGTTTCTTGCTGAGTTGCTAATTGCCGCATATATTTGGAAGAAATCAAACCAATTTTCCCAGGTTTCAACAGGTTAAATCTGTCTCTGGAAAACTTGTGAAAATGTGTAACTGTGTCGGTCACGGTACCCACTGAAAGAAAAAAGAAATCAAAACACTTGCAACTGGTAATTTTGCTGATCTACTTTGCATTTCTGCAACTGTTTTGTTGTACAGTGCTTTTTTAAAAAAAAAAATCCACTCACATTTGGCCAAATATTGATTACTTGACACCAGACTGAGATATTCTTATTGTAAACGAAGTTGCCTCCTACTGTTCCTACACAAAAAGCTACTACCTTTTTTTCAACTAGCCTTCATACTACAACAGCATAATATAATTTCTGAAATTCAGTTATGGCTTTTGATTTTTGTGTGTCACCCCAAGATTTTTAGTGGCCTCCATCTGGCCACCCCTGTGGAAAATTCCTGGGGCGCCACCGACCGTGATTCTCCCAGAACCAAAACTAATCCAACCATTTCTTTCAGCCAGCATATTGGCGTAGAATAATTCATTATTCCTGGTCTGCTGAACCAAGACGATTGCATCATACTTAGGAAAACATCCACACTGGGATCAACACACATTCCACACGTCGACGTCTTTCCAGTACAGTGACACAGACAAGCGAGAAAAGGCGCTTACAGTGCAGAGTCGGGGTGATCTGCCCTCGTACAACCCGAATGTTTCTGTCTTCACTACAGACTTAATGACCTCAAGAAATGTTGGTAAAGGCGGTTAGCGTCTAATGACCCTTTTCCTGTGAATCACGTGGACCTGGCGTGCTTTGGTTTGCTCTGTAATTGGCCTGACTTAACCGAAAAGAAAACACACGGTGACAAAATGAATAAACAGTATTTCTGTTGTGGCACGACCACTGTTCTGTTTTCCCAAGCCGCCCCATGTCGCATGCTACGAGTGAAAAACTCACACAGTGAAAAGTTAATGATGATAATTGAGCTTCTGAGCAATTAACATTTTTGAAAGCACAGGTTTGGTGTTTGTGAGGGTTCTTTATTTTCTTAAAAAGCTTACCATGCACGACTGTAAAATCACAGCTCCAGTGGAGCTCTTTTACATGTCTTCTCTGAAACAGCTTTCTTTCTTTGGTGATTTAATTAAATGCATGTTCTTGGAAACGTTTTTGGAGCAGCGAGACAGTGAGACAGCTGGGACACTTTCTCTGAACTCTGAATTTTGGATTTTTTAAGATGATCTGTTAACTCGAAGCACATAGTTGGAAACTTTGCTGAAAAAAGAGGTATGTTAACCAGTTTCAAATAATTACTTCAGTCAGCAACACATAAATGTTTTAAGTTCTTTCAGATCAAGTTATCAATTTATGTGTTACGGTTGTTAACAACTCTCTTTTTTTCAGTTTCATAGTCTTAGTCTGCTTCACTGCAAGTTTGACACTTGCACAAAAACAGATAATGAATCATTTTAAGCATAAACGGTTTATCAGAGAACTCAGAGCTGGGATTATTTAACTGTGTCACCTGCAAAAGAGGAAAAGTCACATGATGTGCATGGCCCCATTTTCTGAGTTGGCAAATCGTTTTCCAACTTTAGTGTTTTTATGAGCTTCGAGTTGTAATGTGGAAACAACATGGATGCAACATTTTTGTAGACTTTTCAAGTCGTTCCACCTTGAGGGCGCATTCACGTAATTTTTCAATCAGGAACACATTTTTTTCCTGATTATTCTGTTCAGTTCACTTCACCAAATCTTTACTGTCTCCAAAGAGCAATCTGGTGCAGCATAGAGGAAAAACAACAGAACCTGAAGTAACGGAAACAAAGACTCAACAAGTTTATAAGTAAAAACATTGAGTTTGCAGAGTGCAATAAAGTAAAAAAAGGAAAGTAATGTGATGCAGAAAAAGCAACAATAATAACTGGAGATTACCGGCACCACATGAATGCAGCAATATCTCCATAGGTTATTTTCAAAAAAGACATTTTGTAAGAACAGCACAGGTGTAAATAATAAGCTTAATAATGCTGAATTTGAGTTTTATGGTCCTAGTATTTGCTGGCTCACTGTCACACTGTTGTGGTCTGCAGGGACACTTGATTATGTTAGAGCAGTTGGTAAAGTTAAATGGCTGCTGTGAAAAAGAGGCAAGAATTAAGACGGTAAACCATTTTTGGATATATTTCCTTGTTGTTTTTGTTTTGGGTTTCGCTCAACTCATGTTTTATTTTTAGTTGAGAGAGAACTTTCTCAAGGCACAAGTTTCATATTAAGAGTAAAGCGCACCTTCACTGTAGCCGACATTCTTGGGTTAATCTAAGAAGTTACACATTTGGCGTTATATTCTGCCAATTAAGCCGTCTCATGACTTCACTGCTATCTGTCAGTAAGTCAAGAACTCAAAGGAAGGGGATAAATGATTTTCTTTTGACAAAACCAGTGCCAGACTTTGTGCCTTTCACACTGCATGCTGGCTTCAATCAATCCCAACTCTTTTGTATCCGGCTGCCAAACTCTCAAACACATCCACCAAAGATGGAGAGGAACATTTCAAGTTGAAGCCCCGACTCAAAGCAGCCTCTGAGACGACCGGATTAACAGCCAGACAGAAAAATTCAGAGGTGGTCATGAGAGAGAGAGCGTCGTCACCACATGGAATAACTGGTTCCAGCAGGAATCAGCGTGTTTCACTGTGAGGAAGTCCTGCAGACGGTGTTGACTGATGCATAACCTTTACTTTGTTCGCCATATGTATGTTGTGACTAGAAATGTATACACAGTTCTGCCTCATCGCGTTAGGACCATTAGTCTTGTTGCCCTGCAGCTGGCACTGGTATTTAGTTTGCATCAATTTCATGTAATGACATCATGTAGCTACAGTCAGGACCGCATCTGTAAAGTCATCTTGAGCCAAAATTTCACAAAAGCTCTCCACAAAAGACGAAAAACAGATCCAGAGTGTAAGACGGAGCTCTGTTAGACATTCACAAATTGGTGCATGTACAAACATCAAACCTGGGAGACTTTTTTTTTATTAAGAAAACCACTTGTAGTAAAGTTTAAAGATGTCACATTTCCAGTTTGGCAAGCTGTCGGAATGAGGTGACAAAAAGGAAATCCCTCCGTATGAGGCTGATGTATGAACATTTGAAAAATCTTGTGCTGGCGACGGGAAATCCAGAGAGAGCTCATAAATCTCTCCACATGGCTTAAGGCATGGATCGTAGTCAAGCTCATGCATGATGGATGAAAGCTCAGAGGTGCAGTGTTACCAATATCAATGTAACGTCATAAGATTGCCGCCGCCTTTGTCTGGGGCGAAAGGTTTCTCTGATCTGCACACTAAAATACCTTGAGTGAGCTTCAGTTTTTCATCCTTTCTTGTTGAACATTGAGTCATAGGCAGGGTGCAAATTTAGGATCCTTGTGCCCTGTCAGTGCTGGCCTTGTGTGAACGTTACCTTCTTCCCAACATCAAAAGGGAGAAAAGGTGTCTTATTTTGGCAGCACCTGGTCTTAACCTGCTCTACGCAGAGTAGGGCCATACCTGTAGTATTTTCTGCTCTTTGTGGTTCTCATCCCAACTCGTCAATATCGCTGCTTTGTCAGAGCTGTTGACATCTACATATAACACAATCCTGCATTTGTTGTTGACGTTCCAGGAAAACGTCAGTTTGACTCAGTTAAATGCGTCTTTTTAAAATCAATTTCTAGATGAGATGGCATAATAGCGTGATATTCCCGCCTCGAACAGGCAGAGTAAAAGCAGCTATTATGCAGCACCCAGATTGAGCCCTCAGTGATGTGGACACCAAGGTACTTGAAACTATCCACCCTCTCCACAGAGGACTGGTTGATAATAAAGGGGGCATAGTTTCTCGGCTGCTTCTTCCTAAAGTCCAATATCTTCTTAGTTTTGCTGACGTTCAAGAAAAGGTTGTTCCCAGGCCAAAAATGAAGCCTGCAGAAACTGGTATTAGTCAACTCACTAAAATGCAAAAAGAGAGAGAAGAAGAAAACCCTCCTCTCCATTTTTCTCTTGCCAAGTTGGTGGTCACTTTTTAGAAAACCCGACTGATGTGAAGATTTTAATGGCCAGGCTCGTGAAATAGGTCACTGGCTCCAGTCTGAGTTCTCACACTGTTCCAGTCTGTAATGAAATTCCAGCCACAGACGATCAGCACAAAACTTTAATTGACAAGCTTTAACATTTTTCACAGCTTCCTCACTCCTAAATGCTCAATTATTTCCTTTTCTCAAACCAAATTACCAAGAGGTGCACCGGAGGAAGGAGGATCTGCGTTTCTCGGAGTCTGATTTTCTAACAGACGGGTGCCATCGACAGCCAAAATCGACAGTTGTGGGTCTGCTGAATGGAAAAGAGTTAGACAATCTGAACACAAGTTAAGAGTGGGACTCAAATCTGTAATGACAAAAGTGTAGAAAGGGTACACTGTCGAATTTCCTTGGCGTTTCCTGCATCTGGGTCTTGTTTTGTCATTCTTTGAGAAATAAGCGCTGAGCAACCAAAATTGCCTTGTATCCAAAAAAACAAACTATCATGACAATAATTAGGTAGTTGAGCAAAGGCATATCTGAATATCTGAGATAAGAATAAACTAATCTCTTGACATTTAAGGCGTACAGCAAGGACATGAGACAAACCAATTTTGCTATCCCTAATCTCCCGAAACCTACCCACCATTGTTCATATCCTTCCCACTGGTCACAGACTTAAATAAATTAAATTAGGAAAATACATAGTAAAGCCTTTTTAAAAACACCAATAATATTAAATTGACAAAAGTCATGAATGTATTTTATTTTTATTTTAAGTCATCAAATTGTGCAAGTCATGTGACTCAAAGCCATACTCCTTGCTCTGCAGTGTAGCAGTTGTTGCTAAAGCTGAAATAGTAACTTTGTCTGCAGAACTCTTCCCCGCTGAATCAGGCTTTAGGGATGTAACACACACATCTGCATTTGTAGAACAGCCAATAGAAATTTCCTTTCTCTGAAATGACCTGTTATTCTCCAAAGTGTCCCTTCACAGAGTAGATATTCTTAAGCCTGAAAACAGAGCCAAGAGGAGGTGCAGAAGTTTCGTTTTCTAGTTAACAGAATACTCAAACTGACTCCGAAATAAAACTGCCTAGCCCAGCTTTAACAGAAACGACTTATAGTGCAGTGACCACGGATAAAATACACGTAAAACGCCCCAGGCTGTATTCCTGTTATCCTTGAATGATCATGTTGGAGAGAGGTGCCAGGAAAAGAAATAAAAAGAGCACCGCGAAGAGTTTTTTTTCCAGCGTCCACTTCACTTCATTTCAGTGTTGCTGGTTTTGGAGCTACTACTGTCTACTTTTTGCCAAATGGTGGATGAAACTCATGCCCACCAACAAATTATATTTGTGGTGACTGGACTAATCACATTTTAGTCAATCATATAGATCACATAGAATTAGGAAAAAGTTGCAGTGTGATGCCTGTAAAGAGTGCAGAATTTTCAAGACCAAAACTTTAGAAAATCATGTGAATGTACTTATTAGTAAACATAATTTTCGACTTTTGACAGCAACATTACAAATCAGGACACACATGCAACACAAACCAAACTGCTGCTATCGCAACATCCACCTGTTAGTGTTACTCAGGACCGCAAGCTGCCAATCCTGAGATCAAAGAAAGTTGATTGAACAGGAAACAGGGAGTAATAGGAGTCATTGCCAAGGTTTTCTGCGCTTTTCACATTGCTGCGGCAACTTGGCCCTGAGATCTAAGTGGCAGGTTAATAACTACATGAACAGGAAGTCTGCATGCAGACAGGTATGAGGTCAGTATTTCCACACAGATGACTGCTTGTTGTTCTCTCTGGTGTATGCTGGGAAAACAGTTTTCTGCTCTGGACTAATGACTGCGAGACGGACAATGGAAAAAGAAGAATAGGCTCTTTTAGATTTTTAAAAGTTTGCAGAAATAAGTGTGTGACTGTCGTCTTCTGTCCGTGTTAACTGACCAGTGAGTGAAGTCATGATTATTTGAATTGCAAATTACTTTAACAAGCACAAATTAGCACTGTGAATTTCAGCACAAAGTAGCTAACAGCAAAACTCAGTCAGTCGGCGGGAAACCAAAATGTTTTCTTTGTAAGCAGTTCGTGCACGGGGAGAACATGTTAAAGAACTGAAATAGCAACACAAACAAAAACACAAAGAATAATTCCTCAAATGTGAACCAGCTGTTCAGAGTGTCAATGCTCTCTGCTTCTGCTCACTGCCTCAACACAGTGGAGAATTTGGACAAAGGCTGGATATTTTTGACATTTTGCATTCAAAGCTCAGGGGAAGAGTCACATTAGAAGGCCGAGCTGCATGTCCGTGCAAATCAAATCCTCTCCTAATGAAAACCAAAAATGTATGATAACATCTGACTGCTAAAGACTCAGAGAGACTGGTCACTCCACCACTTTTGTCCAGATGGAAATATCTTCACAAATATTGGATATATTGCCATGAAATTCGGTACATGGATTCATGTTCCCCGCAGAATAAATTGCGGTAACTTCAGTGACCCCCGTAATGGCCGTCTATCACACCAGAAGCTCACAGTTTTCAGTTATCTGGGTGAAATTTTAATTTGTCCATTACTTTTGTTCACCAAATAGTCAACCCGAGCAGCAGACAGCACTGTTTGAGATTACCCGCAAGCTTTTTTTAATGAGAGGTCAGGACATTTTCAGCCATTATTTGTGGCGACCAAACCAGGTGTTTTGAGCCAAAATGTTGTCTGATCCCTAACCAACTCTTTTTGTGCCCTAACCTAACCACGTTTGTTTGTTTATTAAGATTCACATTAGTTTCTGTATTACACAGTAGCCACTCTTCCTGCGATCGTCATTATTTTCATTAACAATATATTTTAGATAACATAAATACACATCCATAACATTCATACTTACAGTATAACTATAATAACACCAATACAATATACAACACAAACTCAAAGACCATCAAATACATACAATGTGTGTATATAATGATTTATCTTCTCAATAGGTGAGAAAATGAAGCACTTGGAAACTTATTCTTTATAAATTACAAGAAAAATTGGATAGATAGCTCGAAATCCATTTCATATCTTCAAGACCATCCAAAGTATATATTACATAATGTGTTCTACACTACTCCTTGAGTAAATAAATACAATCTTAATGTTTTGTGAAAATATATTGTATAACTTTCAGAAATTTAAATAACTTGGTACTGAATCCCATGCCACCATTGCTGGATAATGTACTGTCCTCTGTATTAAACTAGTTCTACAGGAAGGCAACAGAAAACTTTCTGACGACTGTCGAGTAGAGTAATAATGTCAGTCCAAAATGTATTTCTGGAGTTCTAGTTGTGGTGATATTTCTAATGAAACTCACTAAAGAATAATGCAACCTTCTAGCTGGCACTATTTCCAAACAAAGGCAACGTAGGCATGTTATGCGAGCGATAATGTAAAAGCAAGCTCCTTATATGTGGAAGCAGCCTCGTACGAGGGGTTTGTGGGAGGGGATAGTCCACGATTTCACAGAGGAATTGTGGATTCAAAACTTCCAGATGATCTGCTCAACTTTTAAAGTTACTGTATGTGATGCAAAACCACCTCTTGTGGTGCCTGCTGCATCATGCCCGAGGGAGCCAGTTCCCTCATGATGTGACCTGTAAAGGTGAAAAAAGTGTTTCCATTGAGTTTTGCAAAATATCTTTTTTTCAAATTGCCTGAAAACCACCTCACATGAGCGTAAAAACATTTTTTCATCCTTTTTTGTTTCTATTAGGTATGTTTGACTTGTATAATTTGAGGGTGAATGGAAAACAGCCCACTGTCTTGAAAGTAGAAATGTAAAAATCTACAAATCCAGGACAACTGGGAAAACTCTCTGTATAAGACACAATCAAACTCTCCAGAAAAGCTTATAAATGGGCTTTGTGGTCACAGTTTTATCAACTACTGTGTGTGCACTGTCACAAA
Organism: Plectropomus leopardus; assembly: GCF_026936395.1. Taxonomy (NCBI): domain Eukaryota; kingdom Metazoa; phylum Chordata; class Actinopteri; order Perciformes; family Serranidae; genus Plectropomus; species Plectropomus leopardus. The sequence goes on from NC_142199.1 coordinate 9,179,052, forward strand.
AGCCTCTCCTCTCAGCTAGATCTTGACCTCGGCCAGCTAACTAGAGTGAGACCCTGCCCTTAAATCTTTCTGCATGCAAAGAATGCAGCGAGAGGTCCAAGTCAAACGAGAGCCTTCCTCCCTGTTGCTCAGTAGTCGTGCAGCTGATTGGACTCCCTCCTCTGCCTCAGTTTGTTTCTGTCTGTAATAACTTCTAATGCTGCAAACATGCAGTTTCAGTCGTGGTTTCTGTCTCACACAGATCCTCTTTTCTGTTTTCCTCTCTCCTTCTCATGCACAGATCCAGTGCTCCTCCGCTCTCGGCTCGTGCAGCTCCACCCACCTGCAGATAAAAGCCAAACCCTCAGCAGAGCTGCTGTTCAGCGTCTGTCCCTCAAAGCTTTGTGATACTTCAGCAGCAGCAGCATAAAGGTAAGTGATGCGTCACCACTGGCACAGCAGGATGTGATGATGTTTTGGTTGGCATGGTCGCTATATTTAGATTTTTTGGTGCATGGTTTGATTTGAATTGTGTTTTTTCTGCGTGGTTATCTGATTGCAGTGGCTTGACTGGATCATTTCCCCTTTTCTATTGTCCTGTTTGAACTCTTGGAACAACACACGAGTAACTTTTGGGGATGGCACGTGAGGAAAAAGTTTCAAAGCAAATGTTTCATAAGACATCCTGCTTCACAAAGCTCACTGCCTGTGCTGACAGAAGTCTCTGCAGATAACGTCTGACAGTTTTCCAAATGCAAAGAACATCCAAAAGAGACACCTGGGAAGAATAACTCCAGCTTAAGCTTGTTAAAATAAATGCACGGTGCAGCATCTTGACAGGATTTAGCACCAGTTAATGGAATGTCTTGACATTTTGGAGATTTTTAGTTGCATGTCTTTTCAACACAGAGGGGAAAAAGGAGGCGCTTTTTCATTTAGTGTTTGAGGAAGAAAGGGATTCAGTGTTAAGGATATTGTAAATATCCCACATAAATAAGAGAATAGTTTTAGAAAAAGGCTTTCTGGCAGCACATTGGCTTCCAGAAATGAGTCAGAGATGGAAAGTTTGGGGTTCAGGCAACTTTTTTTCTTCCTATCTTTCTACCTAAAACATGCAGAAGTGAGTGTTTTCCATCTTTTCTTTCTAGCCTGAGTCAACTTCTATCCATGCATACTGACCAGAAGTGTGTGCACCTGCCAGGAAACAGTTGGGAATTCCTGTTTCAAACGCATTGTAGATTTATCACGATGTTAAACATGTCCACGGTGAAGCTGTTTTCTGTTGCAAGTGGGTGGAAACGTGTTCTAATCACTGCCATGCAAAAGTAGCCCGCAATAGCATTAAAAGCAGACATGTTTTGGTGCGAGTAGATGCACTTAATGAGTTTTACAGGCCTGTCTGATGAGCTGAGGTGATAAGTGTCTTAATAAAATGTAAAGATGCCGCAAAGGTCGGGTTTTGTGGAACCAAGAGAAGATTTCTTGCAGCTGTTTCCAACTTTCAGCTTCTTAATGCCATTTAAAGTGATCATGTTTTTCCTTTCTTTGAGAGAAAACTCCTAATTAGGGGAAAATGCGGTGAGCTCACGTAGTTGAGGTTAAATGATTATTGCGTAATTAAGTTGCTGATGGTTTTTGATTACCGTAACACTCGTAGTGTAATCCCCGGTGTTCTGAGCGGACTGTTGGCATCAGCAGAATGCGGTAGCAGCACCGTGGAAACACACAAAAACACCGGACTGTAGATGTGCCGAGGTCACGAAAGCTCAAATCAAGGAGATCTAGAGCTTTGAGATTTTTGGCAGAACATTCGGTGTACGCCTGATTGTTACAGAAGAGGTTATGGATGATTTATTTGAAATGTATAACGTCCCAGCTGAGAAAGATACATGCTTTTTTGGGGGGTGTTTGTTTTATTTGTATAGGATTGCTTTTTCCATATAAGAAAGAGGAAAATTGATTCCCCAATCCAGCAGTTAGTTTATTTTAGGTTTAGGAAACTGAATATGATCAATAAATAAGGTCCTTACAATCGTGGTCATTGCAGTGCAGTTTTGTTGCTTTTTTGTGTGTGTGTCCAAAGGCCTGGAGGTAGCTGGATTTTCTCCTGTGAACTGTGAGGTTTGGCCCCGGATAGACTCCAAAACTCCAAAATATTCTGCATGTTTCTTCAGAACAATCACTGTGTCAGGAATTGACTGATTTTGGGGAAAAAACACATTAAGAAACAGCATATTGGTACTCTGAAGCCTTTACTTCAAGTAAAAAGAAGTGAATGGTGCAAACAGCAGGGCATCGCTGCAGAACGTGTCGATGTAGGCTTCAGCTTTTGTACAAATTACACAAATAAAATAGAACCTGTTAATCGAGATGCTTTAGAGGTGCTGGTCGAAGGATTATGTTGCCTTTCAGCCTGATCTCATGCTCTACCAAAATTATGTATGTATTTTACGATTGCGATTGTAAAAGGTGTGAGAGGCTTTAGAATTTGCCTTCTTGAAATGGACTTAGAGCCGTAACAACATAATATGTGGTGCTGTGTAAGAAATGTGCTTAAATTATGTGCCGGTAACCTGAAAACAACGCCAATGCAGTCAGTCAGAATCGTCGTTGGGCACATGATTTCAGTATAAAGAGCGGAGAAGTCTGCATAGGGTGTGTCGGAGGGATGATCGACCAGTTTTGCGAAGTCTTTTCCAATAAAAGTTGCTAGCACGAGCTTCAAAAGTCGTGAAAAGTTACCTGTTACCTCGTTTGCGTGTTGGTGATGCCGTCATGCATTTCTGGAAACATTGAAATGATGCTGATTGAGAGTCAGCAGAAAAATTCCAAACAGAACATTTGAATGGGATAAGAGCTATGGCATTCTCAAAGCAGCGCACCTCTTTCTCATGCTTTCAATCCAGAGAGCAAAAGCATTTGCGTTACCATGGAAACTTGACACAACTGAACTGTCATGGTGAGCGGCGTCCCCTCTTCTCCTGCCAGTCCCACACATACTGCGACTGCGATGACGCCAAGCAGCATGCATGTGGATGATTGAGACGCTAAATGTGCCGCGAGTTGCGCTTTAGAGATAAAGTCATGTAGAGGGCTCAAAAATCTTTTGAGAAAGTCGTTAGGTTGGCAGTGTTTCTTTAAACCAAGAAAGCAAGAACGTTTATGGCCCACGTGAAACCAAAAGTCAACATATTTACATGACTTACATGACTACAAAGTGCACTTTTCCCTTTTATATAAACAGGTTAAAAAAAATAACCTTCGTGGGGTAAATACAATCATGCTAAAACTGATTTATGGCTGCTGATTTGTCGTGCACAAAAGAAATCTGGCCCCGTTCACAGCAGACGGATGGGGCTGTGTCTTATCTGCAGTGCCACTGAAAGGATCCCACTGTTTCTCTTGACTTTTCAGAATTAGGCGAAGTACTTTTCATAGGTACTTTATGTAACTAGTAGGGACACGCCGATTTGAAATTCTGGGGTCGATACCGATGATTAAAACAACAATTTTGCTGATATTGATCCCGATGTTTTTATATAGTCTTGTTTTTGTTGCTTTTGTTGTCAGTTATTCCCCCTTTTGTGCCAGAAAAACAAAGAAATCTACATCATGAAATATATCTGAGCTGTTCACGCAGGTTTACGTCACTTAATTGACAATTATTTCAACCGATATGTAACCAACTATTTTATTTGTTCCCTGAATCTAACCAAGTGTATTTCTTCCCCTCAACCCAACCAAACTGTGACCGTTTCACAAGGTTATCCACATAGACCACTTAAGAGGTTGTGTCCATTTCACGAATTTCTGTAAGACAGAAATTTATTTTACCCTTGGGTAGGCTAGCTGTTTCCGCTTGTATCACTCTTCTCATTTCACTCTCGACAAGAAAGTGAATACACTTATATCCCAAAATATTAGTGCTCCTTTAAGGTTGCATTTCTTTGCAGAGGATGTGAATGTCTCTCGTGAAGTTAGTTGAGCCTGGTTTTGTTGTTGTTAAAGCTTTGAGCAGAAACTGTGCAAACAGTGAAAGTAACAGAAGCAAACCCGCGTCAAAGCTGCCCGTTAGAAATCCCCAAAATGTGCAGAAAAACCTGAGCAGGGACTGAATCCGCTGCCTCCGTCAGCAGCTTTATATATTTGTCACTCTGTTAATGTGTCTTGACGTTGTTTTCTCTCTCAGCCTTCGCGCTCAGACTCCCTCACAGTTCTCACCTACTGAACAGGAAGTGTTTATGTAGCTCAGAGGGAATGTGTCTCTTGATCCCGCAGCTGCAGCCTCTGTGACTCGAGGCCATGTGTCCAAACACTCTCCTGCTACCGTGCAGAGCCCTGCAGCCTGAGAAACGTCCCAAAATCTGAACTATAAATCACTTTCAGACTGCAGTTGTGGCTATTTTGCATTATTAATCATATGTGTTTCTGTAAGCAATTAATCTTTCGCATTAACCGTCATCCATGTGGTAGTTTAGTTTAAAAATATCACTCTGGAATTGCAGCTTTAAATTTTGTGGATTTACTGCAAAGTATCTCTTATCTAAACTCCTAAGTAGACAGAGTCGTAGTTCTTATTATCCCTCGTAAATACTCCACTGCAGAAACATCTGGACAGTAGGGAAAGGGAGGATCATATTTTTTCTCTGAGTGGCATATTTTACAGTGTGACTGTATAATGCATTAAGCTTCCCGGGACAGTCGTCATATCCCATTACTGTCACCGGTCAGACGATGCAAGCATGTTGCAGCAAGCCTTAAATGATCCCGGGCCATTTTATGATCTCAATAAATTGATATGTGTGTAAGAAAGTCGAGAGTTTGCAGGAGCAGGCAAGCGAAAAGCTCCATGACTGAACACTTGTAGAAGTCTATGCATTAGTCACATTTAGAAAACACTCAGAAATCCTCATCAAAGTGAAACTGCTGCCAATAAGCTACATATAATCACCACCTTGTCTTTTTTTTTTATATTAGTCCGCTCTCACGCTCCAAATTCACCAACTACGATTCGTCTGGAAGGTTTCATTTGCCCACTTGGACTATACTTTTCATGTCTCTGAATTGCAACACATTATTTTAAGGGTGTTGGAAATCTTACAAAGTATTTGCGGTTAATTTTTGACTGAGCTTTTTTGGCATTTTTATGCTTTGTCAGATTTATTGGCAGCGGTAGAGGAAGTATTCACATCCTTTACACAAGTAGAAGTACCAATAGTGCAGAAGTAATAGCAGCAAACTAAAGTAACAACAACAAAAAATCTTGATCTGCAGAAAACTGATCTCTGTGAATGATTTATTGTTTGTTTGTTGTTGTTTTTTTAACTTTATTCAATACACCAAAATGTACAGAGTAAGCCAGGGAATACAAAAACAAAGGATAGAGATTAGCGGTATTGATGGAAATGATGCTGCATTAGTCAGATAATGACAAAAAAAGTAAAGAAAAAGACAGTAGTGACAGCAATATTATGTAAAATCAAAGGATAAAACTGATTTTTAACAAAAAGGCACCAAAAAATGAGAACCAATCAAAACAAACAAACAAAATAAGGAGCACAAAAGAGCAAGGCAGTAGACATTAAAAGAGCAAGGTCTTGGATATACATGTATACATTTTGGCTTTTCTATTCAGTCTTTCCTGTTGTTTCAGGAACTTGAAGTAGCTGGCAAAGTTATTTTTAAATGCAATAAAAGAGGGTGTACAACCTTTTCACTTACAGATCTAATAATATAAAAAATAGTGCAAACACCACCAATAGATGCAACTAAATCCTACATACTGGACCCTTAAAGTGCAATCAAAAATGTGAACAAGTAATATTTAAATATCCATAGTCTAGTTGTTGTTGTTTTTTTTTTTTCAAGTAATCTGGGCTGGTTTTAGTCATTTAAAACTACTAACAACTTATTTGAAACACATTGTTTCTTGTAAGGGGTCACAAGCCAAAAAGATTGGTACTAACTATTGTAATGTTTAAAGGGAAAATTCACCCTGGAATCAGAAATAGATATTTTGCCTCTTACCTGTTGTGCTATCATGCTTTATAATACTTCCTTGCACGGTGATACTGTTGGTGGGTGTAGCTTGCTAGAAAGAGAATTGATTCTACATGAAACTGCTTACAGAAAGGTCTGTGGATTATCTTGAGTAACTGAGGTATAATGTCTAGAGAGAGAGATTGCTGCTGAGATTTTTTATTTATTTTTTGGCACTTTTAGCTCCACAAGGCAAGTGCCATCTAGTTCCGTGATACTGAAGAGAAGGCAGACTCATTACAGCCGATATCTCCAACATTCGACAACTCACACCAAAACAGTCTAGACTGGTACATAGAAATGTAGGTAAGAGGGAACTTTTTTTTATTTCGGGGTTAACTGTCCCTTTAACAGTCTTTTCTATTGTAAAAGCTCATCATATGTTTTTATGTATTATCTGAATAATCAAATTATTGTAAATACTAAAGTAAAAGTAAAAAGTACAATATTTCCAAATTAATTGTCATAAGAACAAGTATAAAATAGATTAAAAATGCACAAAGTGAAGTAGTAAAAACAAACCTTTGTACAGTCAGGTATAATCAGGTATATCTATGTGGTAAGTATTGCGTATTTTCACTGAAAAACATCTGAAACAGAAAAAAGGAGACAACACGTGGCCTGTTGCACAGCATGGACTGTTCTTTTGTCTGATTTAAACAGAACATAGAATATATTTATGCAGCTGCAAACCGTACAATTCCCCACTGGAGTCTGTGGTTTAAGCACAGTATAAGTGATCAGATCTGATTATTGGCCAAACGTTGTTATTGCCTATAAAAATAATCATTCACCAGTGGAGTGTCCCTTTGAGAGCCAGTGCAAATATGAGAGAGGGCAAGAAAAAAAGTGGCAAAACCGCATTAAGTTGTGGCAAAAAAAAAGTTTGGAAAAGTCTGAAAAGCCTCACAAGTGTTTCCTTCCTGCTGTGCGAGATAGTGGAACATGTCGTGTAAAATAAGTTCTCCTCAAATTCAAAAATGCATCCTGGTTTTCTATTGATTTTTTCCTCTCTAAACACAAGAACAACTTTGGTAAAAGTATGCAAAAACCTGAAGTGCTTCTTAGTTCTAAAGTGCTATTAAACGCTGTCTGCTGACACCAGATACTCTGTTTTGACAGAACTCACAGCTAATAGGAAAATAATTCTCCTCCCACTCCCATTTTTGCCTGAAATGAAAATTGTGGCCAGACATTGGGTGACTTGTGGTTCCCAGAGCTGTAGGAGAGGGAAAATCTGTCAATGAGATGGGTGAAAAGGTCGGACACAGTGTGTGTGTGTGTGTGTGTGTGTGTGTGTGTGTGTGTGTGTGTGTGTGTGTGTGTGTGTGTGTGTGTGTGTGTTAGTTAGGGAGTTGCAATTATGTGCATGTACGCATGTGTATGTCAAAGGTTACAGGAGCAGTAAGCAAACACTGCGGTTGCCAATTTGAAACTCATCCGGATGCGACTTCCCCGCACAGTTACTTGGAACATCAGTTAGAAATGTGTTCCCACCTTAAAATGAGGCTTTGCAATCCGCCCAAAGGTCAGCTGACCCCTCGTCTGCCTTGATGAGTCCGAGGTCGTAGACGTCTCCGAAAGGCGACTCCAGCCCTCGCCCTGCAAAGAGATCGAGTAGGTGTGAAGGAATGCTGCAAAAGAGCAAAATAGGTTGGAGAGGAACCGGAGCAGACGAGGAAAACTCTCCCTTCCCATCGAGATAAGCTGTGAGGGGAAAACAAAAATGTTTCCTGATGATTGAGGCCGGGATAAATCACCTGCTCAGAGACAGAAAGGGCAGTGAGCGCAGAAAAGAAAAACAGCGTCAAGTCCAGAATATTCTCAGAGTTTGACTTGTGGTTTGTGAGAATAACGTACTGTTGTAGATGGAAAATTTCAAGCATGATGCACAAAACCAAAGGCAAGTATTAATTACACTAAAAACAAAAATATATCTGATTGCAATGTGTTTAAATCAGCCAGCAAACAGGCTTTGTCCAGATGATTTGGCCTTTTCTTGTACCCGAGGCAGACTTGGTTCTCCACCCAGTCAGTGGAAAACACTACTCAACATGCACATTGATACAAGGATTGATGGGTTGGAATTCAATAATAGAGTTTGGCGCCCTCTTTTGAGCCACCGGCCTCACTGCCGGCTCTGTCTGCAGTCAGATTCAAAAAAGATATTGTTTAACAAAAAAATAATAATATTAATATATTTTTAACAATGTCTTTTATGGGTATGCAATCACAACAGATATTATATATATATATATATATATATATATATATATATATATATATATATATATATATATATATATATATATATATATGATATATATATATATATATAAAATAGCCTTAGCAGCAAATGTGACATACCGTAAAATGAAAAGAAAAATCAAAAACAAACAAACAAAACCCCCCACAAAAAACAGTAACAATAAAAATAAATGAATAAAAAATAAAATTAAAGCAGAGGCGAGAAACAGATGTTGTTACAGTAGTTACAACCTACAGAAATTACAAAGTTACATTGGCTACAACAATTAATAATCTTATTTCTGACTCCACTCCAATCTTTGGTTTAATTGGTCTTCGTCAACATTTTGTTTCAAAAAGTCCATAACGCTCCTCATAATTTCAAAAACTGCAATCTTTCCTGCTGTAATATATGAAAGTTTTTCCAGAACAACACATGTTGATAAATCCTTAATATATTGATTTATGCGTTATTTGTTCACGTCTTTCCATCCTATAGTTTTTGTTCTCTGAGCTTGTCAGCTTAGCTATGTTATACTGTATATTTAGTACATGAGCATTATGAAAACAGGCATTTTTGGCATTTTTGCTTAGTTTCCAGTTTCCAGTCTCGTGCCTGCATTGTCCTACTGCACTGTGAGCACAGATAATCCCCACAGCAGAGGTGTTTTTTTTCTTGTAAAGGTTAGATGATAACTGCAACAACTCACACACACATGCAAAATAGTCACACACACACACACAGGTGCATTCACCAGATGTTGTGCTGGCGCGTATCCTGCTTCTGTCAGCTGATCATTGCATTCCTTTGTGTTTGTGTGTGTTTATAAACGGTTTCACACTGCACAGACAGAATAGTTGCATGTATTTTGCATTATTTTGTCTTCATTTAGGTGCAATGACAGTGTGTTTTTAGCCGCTTGCTCTCATCGGAAAAGAAGGACCCTCTGCAATCAGTTTAAAACACAAAAGCCAGGCCTGACCACAAGCAATTAAGACTGGCACCCGTATCTGTAAGCAATGACATGCCTCTGTTCCTCATCGTTTGTTTATCGAACAGTGGAGTCTCCCATCTGGAATCGGTCAGCAGAGGAACACAGAGGAGAAATGGAAATTTGATTATTTTCAAAGCCGAGCTGGAGGTGATAAAAGACTTGTGGCTCATCACCAAGCGGGGCCGGCTGTGGTTGTAAGTGTTGGCAAAGAGCTTCAGAGGAACCAGCAGCATCCATCCTGAGGCAGGCAATCTTTGTTGCATGGGATTGTCATCAAGCGAGGGGCGAGGAGGTGTCTTAGGAGTTTTCCTCAGAGTTCATGCACAAGATGAAAGATTGAGATAAATAAGCAAGAAAGTTGTCTGAAAAATGAATCCAGTTTGGTCTTTGTTGCCAAGATTTAAGGATGTCGAGTCAAGAGGGTATTTATTGTTCAACCATACAGATGTACATATATAGTGGGATGAAAAATGGTTCCTTCAGTAACATGTTGCAACAATAGATCAAGCGTGACAAGCAGTACAAAGATGTAAAAAATGTGCAAATATGCAATGGTACAACTCTCTGGTGAAGAGCAATGCATTTTCTAGAAGCCAATAATGCAAAATCAGTTTGAAACCCAGCTGTCTTGTCTAATAGTTGCCGTTGTAGTCTGTGTTATTTGTGCTTTTGTTTGGATGATAGATATAATTCCCATACTTTGGCGAGACACCTGCCAAGCTAAAGACAACTGCAGACCACAGTTTGAGTCCAACAAACAACAAAAACAGTGGTCAGTGTTTTTCCAGTGGCTCTTTCAGCACCACACATAGGTGTTAATAGCAACTACAAGTTTTCAAGCAGCTTTTAGGCACCAAATGTGGGCGTTTTGTAGCGGCCCATTGGTGTTTTTCCATTACCTTTTTAGGCAGCAAAACATAGGTGTATCGGATGACCCAACAGTATTTTTCTATTGGCTCATTGGCCACCAGCCGTGGGTGTATTGTATCTCCCAGTCTGTGTTTTTCCGGCGGCTTTTTAGGCAGCAAATATTTGTGTTTTACAGTGACCTGTCAGTGTTTTTCCAGAGGCTTTACAGGCACCATGCTGGAGTGTTTTGTACTGACCTGTGGGTGTGTTTCCAGCTGCTTTTTAGGCACCAAATTTGAGCTTTTTGTAGCAATCTGTCAGTGTGTTTCTGCCAGCTTTCAATGCACCAAACCTGTTTGTATTGAAGCAATCTGTGTTTTTCAGTGGCTCCTTAGGCATCAAGCGCAGTGGCTTTATAATGACCTGTCTGTGTGTGTTTTTTTAAGCAGTTTTTTGAGGCACCAAATGTGGATGTTTTGTTGCAACCCATGCATTTTTTTCTAGCAGCTTCTTTGACACCTGTCTTTTGTTATTACCTATCTCTGTTTTTCCAGCAGAGATAGTGCCACAAAAAGCTTTCGTTTTTTACTGAGACATGGCTGTTCTTCAGCAAGGATTGTGCCCCCAAAACCGGGTATGTAAGCCAAAACATGATCTTTTCCTAACCACAGCCAAGTGGTTTGTGTGCCTCAACCTAAGCACACGTTAACCGCAGTGCTGCTGAAGCGTAAAGTTTCAATGTATCTGCTACTAGGTAACGTACAAATGCAACATATCTGTGGTTTGCAGAGATGGACAATGCCAACCGTTTTTTCTGGTGGTTGGGTTAAACAGGCTCATTGAGTATTTACTAGGTCTTTCATAAAAAGGCACCACATCTGCCTTTATCTTGCTTCTCAGAAATAATGCGTGGGACATTTTAATACCTTCTAGATGACAATCATTTTATCTGCTCTGTACTCACTCTGTGAAGAAAAAAAAACAGTGAAGGCACAAGAAAGTGACACACAAGGCCTAGAAATTTCAAGATTGTTGTTTGTACACTTTGTTTTTAATACAGAGATAAAAGTGTAAATAATTGAGCTTTGGAGGTGTTACGAGGGAAATTTTGTCACCTGTGGACAGAGTCAGCTGTTTCTCGCTGTGTTCAGTCTTTTTGCTAAACCAAGCTAAGTGTCTGCTGCTGCTATAGCTTCATTTTTACTGTACAAACATAAGATTTTAAAAAAGAAAAGGTTCTGTGGCTGAAAATAGAAGAAGACTCATAGACAAACTCATAGAAAACTGACTCAATTCTGATGTTTTTGCTCATTAAGCTACATTTTCACATCTGTTTGGATTACATTTATAGAAAACAAATCTGAGAGGAAAGCAGTTTTTGTCAGATGAATCATACTGATCTCAAAGTTCAGGTCATTGTTATACACTTCAAGTATACTTTTCTCTCTCTCTGATCTCCATAAATGCATGAACTTCAGATCCCTTGATTTTATCCCAGACTAAACTCCCCAATTTGCAAATTCTGGTAAGAGTTATTTTGTTAAAAACATTGGCTGTCCTTGGAAAAAATCAGATATTACATGGAATTTCAGCTCCACTGGGCTTTTACTTTAAATAGCTCACCATATTTTTCCCCATCATTGCACGCCTGCTGATCAATAAGTTATAATTGAAAGCTTATGGCTGCGCGGTAACAAGCACTTCTTGGAAATTACCTGTTAAATTTTCAAAAAGAAGAAGAGGAGCCTGTTTGATGGAAATAAACTAGAGCCAGATGATGTTGGAAAATTCTTTATTTGTTGTTTTGTGGTGCTCAAAGCTAAACACACAGACGGTGTAATGTCCTTATAATGCACTGATAATGCTTTGGTCCAGACACGGTCACTGCAATTGTTTTCCCATTAAACCGCCTGGAATCCAAACGATGATTAATGATACGGACTTGAAAGTCTCCATCTTCAAAGTACTTGTTAGTAACAGTACAGTGGAGTAGAAAGTGTCACGACCCAGCTCTCCAGGGGTAAAGAAGGCAACATAAAACTTTATGGAATTGTAAAAGTAAAAGTAAGTACTTTTATTGACAAAGAACTGATTTTAAGGACAAACAAAGAGGCAGTCTGCAAAGAAGAAAAAAAGACTTGTAGATGCTACTTAAATCAAAGAAATGTATAATCAAAAGAGGCAGCTAGTTTACAGCCTGCCAGAATATGATTAAAAGAAGAGAGAACCCAAAGAGTAATAATCAATAAATAAATAAATAAATACTACTCAGTAATCTCACATGTTGTGGGCATGTTTTCCAACTTTTTTTTTTTATTCACCCATGTGCAGAATTACCATATGTTCATTAGACTGTGCACGTATGTGGATGTGCACTCCTGCATGTGTGGGTGTATATACACATAGCTGTGTAAATGTGTGCATATATGCATGTGTGTTTTGCAGATTTTGGTTTTATTTAAAAACAATCTTCCCCTAGCTTTTTGATTTGTTTTTTATTTTATCAGTCCAACTCAATGTTATTTATAAAGCCTATTATGAGGGCTTTACAGTATAATATAATTACAGTAATGTCCCTCTGTCCTTAGACCCTCACATCGACTAAGGAAAAACTCCCCCAATACGTGTGCAATAGATGTCATTAAAAAAAAAAAAATTACAGTAGATGAGAAATGTATTCTAAGCATGTTTTGTGTCAGGTGGTGTGTGCTTTAAAAATAACCTGGTGAAAAGTAAATTAAATTAAAAACTATTACTCGACTGGAGAGCTGGACCAGGTGCTGCGTCAGTCAGGCTCTTCAGATAACGGAGCCTAAATGTGGGATGGGCAGGATCACACATCCTACTTGACATACGTAAAAAGGCATTAAACATGTATTTGATAACTTTTCACTTTTGTACGTGGCAGCTGGGTTAGAGACTCCTCGGCTCTGCTTATACATTTTCTTTCAGCCGCGGTAGATTCTAGCCAACGCCATTAGAAGCAGGATGAGGAGGCAGAGAAATATGATTTTCATTCAATTACCGCTGTGTGGATAAAGTGACAGTTCCAGCAAATATGTCAAAAAGTTATTTTTATAAAAGTTACCGACTTTTAATAGGGCAAGACACACAAGAGGGTTACAGCTACAGATGTATCAAGAGCACATTTGCTTTCACAAGAGAGAAGCACTCAGGCAGAACAATGGAAACGTTAAAGTGGAGTTGTTTAACCACTGCTATTTCAAAACAAACACCATGTTTGTGTATTCAGTACCACGGCCAAGCTGAGTTTCTTCATTGGCAGCAGGATGCAATACCACAACATGTTTTAAAATGATTAATGTTTAGACAGTTTTTGCTGATGTTATTATTTTATTACTCTCATTTTTTACAACTTCTGATTTCTTAAAGTCTGTTTACACAAGATTCAGTGTGCATAACTCATAACCCAAGACAGTCTACTCCTGATTTTGGCCTTAAAATTGTGAAATTTCTTGTTAAACTTAATGCTTCATAGCATTCAAGCATAGTAGTATCAGTAATTTGTTCAGGTCCTTATTTAAAATTTTCAAAACGTAATGCACCTGAAAAGGAGTAAGCAGCAAAGCATGTTTAAAGGGGAAGAAAGCTACGAAAAGATATTGAAAAGGCGTAAACTCATATTCAGTTTGGCTAACCTTTTATTACTTGTGTTAGGCGATACACAAACTAAACAGATACAAAATCAAAGTTCAGACATTTTTTCTAAACAATAAAACTGTGGGCAGATTATGAGACAGCGGGCCCCTGGGCACCAAAATGCAAAGGGCCTCACCAGCTGTCATACGCAGACACACAGACTCTGTAGATGTTTTGTGTCTCTTTGGGGTAATTTTGTGTGTCTTTGTAGTTTTTATTTTTTCTCTTTTAGGGTCATTTTGCGTCTCTTTTTAGTTTTTTTGTGTCTCTTTGTTGTTGGTTTTTGAAATGTCTGTGGTTTTGCTTTGTTGTTGTTGTGAGTCTCTCAGTGTGTCTTTCAGCCATTGTCCATCTCTTTTAAGCCCATGTGTGTCTCTTTGTGTTCTCTTTCTGTCCCTTCATTGTTTTCTTGTCTCTTTTGTCATTGTTATCATATTGCATCTCTTTGGAGTTTTTTTGTGTCTCTTTGTGGTCATTATACATCTATCGTTATCGTTGTTGTCGTCGTCGTCGTCATTTTGAGTCTGTAATTGTTTTGTGTCCCTTTGCAGTAGTTGTGAGTCTGTTGGTGTCTCTCACAGTCATTTTCCATCTATTTTTCTGACCGTTTGCGGTCTTTTTAGTCTCTGCCTGGCCGGTACATGTATATTCGAATGACATTTTGCATGTGAAGGCCAGGGAACTCTTGAGACTCTGGACTTCTGGGTCTCTGCCTGCAAGGCCTATTCAGTAATCAGTCCATTAATTAAACGCAACACACTTTTAGATATTAATCTTAAAGCCAACAGTGAAAAAGTGTCTCACAGTGCAGCAAAAAGTGTGATGCTAGCAGAAAACAAAACAAAAACATTGATAAGTAATGCCCTTCCCCTTATTTGTGTGTCTCTGAGACATTAGGTCACTGCTGATGAAGCTCGGAAGCTGCATCCAACTTCTTCAACGAGCTCTGCTACTCCAGCATGTCGTCCGTTAAATGGAGTAGGATGTGTTTTTGTCTGCTTCGTCTCTGTAAACCATGACGACTCGACGTATCCTTGGAGGTTGGGGGGAACATGTGTTTCAAAGCACCCGTCTGTCCTGCTTGTTTTGCTGACTTCTTGTTTTTGCAGAGGTTGTCTCATTTCCTCGCCAAGCATACAGTATGTTCCCTTTTTTAGTCAGCGGAGAATAGGTTACATTGTGGGAGTTGAAGGACTTTTGACCACAAAGATGATCAGTTTGGCATCCCCAGTTCAGTTTAGGAGATCAATACTTGAGGATTGATCCCTTGCTGGTTTTATATGTGAAAAAGATGTTAAAGAAGTGATTTGCTCCAGCGCTGAGGTTTGGGAAAGCAGACAAAAAAAGGTTATTTAGTCTGGTCGTAATGGCTCTGTGTGGCATTGAAACGCTTAAATGACCAACTTTCATTCAGCTGACAAGCTGTTTTCAATTTAAACTTTTAAATTGTTCGGCTGTAACTTTTTATTGCACCATTTTCTCAGCAAAACACTCATTAGAAATTTAAAAGAACACATTTAGTTCTTTTCTCCAAGGCCCCCCACATATTTTGGCTTCTTACGCTGACAGCGACAGTCGGTTCAACTGGCAGCCGAGTCGCCTGAATAAAATGTTGGCATTGTATGTTTATGCAAACCACAGATATATCACTTTTATACATTTCATATATATGACATAGTTCAGATTACATGTATACAACATGACATCTAGTTGGGTTTGAAGCAACGTCAGTGGTTGTTTTTTAATTACAGTTAGGGACGCATCCGGCCATGTTTGTGGTGACAAAGGTGGGAGTTTTTTAACCCTTAGGGCCCACTTTATCATCACACACACTCATATCACTCTGTGACTTAAATTTTTTTTACATTAATATTCATTTCTTCTTTCATCAAGTTATTTTTTTAAACTACATCAGTCCCAGTTATAAATATCAAATATTTATTCATTTTCAGGATTTTAACCCTTGTTATGTTATTTTTTAGCAGAAGCGCAGGATATGTTCACCAGTATGGGTGGCAACAAAAGGGAGTGTTTTTAATAAGAGTTTGGGACTTGTCCAGTGTTATTTGTAGCAACAAAAGCTAGTATTTTTTCGTGACAATACTGGATATTTACAGCTGTTTTTAGCAACCAAACGATGTATTTTAAGACAAAGCATGATGTTTTCTTAACCGTACCCTTTGGAGCATTAATCTAAGCAAATATTAAACCACAGCATTGTCATGACATAAAATTGAAAATTGAAACATATTCGCTACATGTGCAACATAAAGCATTTCTGCTTTCATGTGACAAAAAATCATCTTCATTTTCAGTTGAGGTGAAACAGGACGAATAAAAAAATAGCTTTATAGTGTATCATATAAGACAGTATATGTTAGAATACCAATATTTTTCTGCTGCTGTGGTGATGAAATTGATGAACAGTGAAACAGATCAGAGGTCAGTTACAGAGTGTTCAGACTCACAGGTGGACAGTGTCCGCAGGCTCTGTCCATGGTGCTGGATCTATACATTGTTTATGGCATCTTTTACTGTGAGAGTCCACTAAGTTCAGCAGGCTCAGTGTGATGGACAAAAACTGTAAATATAAAATGATCATTAAGTCCTTTATATATATATATATATATATATATATATATATATATATATATATATATCTTGTATTTACTGTATGAATACACATTTGTGTGGTTATACTGAATGTTGTAATTGTAAAGAAAAATCCCATGAGAATGAGATGCTCCTTTATATATTCCGCTCATTTTTGTACATT
Organism: Plectropomus leopardus; assembly: GCF_026936395.1. Classification (NCBI taxonomy): domain Eukaryota; kingdom Metazoa; phylum Chordata; class Actinopteri; order Perciformes; family Serranidae; genus Plectropomus; species Plectropomus leopardus. The sequence goes on from NC_142199.1 coordinate 9,195,597, forward strand.
TTTACATCCCCACTCACACTTTAATCTTTTTTTATTTTATTTTATTTTTTAAAAAGCCAGGCAAGTTAAACATTATAGCTTGCAATTTCTTAATTCCTTTACAAAGCCCGGGATAAAATGCTTTATGTCGATGCCTTGCTGCTAGAGGGGCTGCAAAGATACAGTTTTATAACTTTACCATTCTGTTACATTTATTTTTAATACCTCCGTCCCCACATTCCTCAGGAAAGAGGTGTGTCTCAGCATTACTGTATCAAGGCCAAAATATGTCTACCAGGTGGAGATGGCAGCTTAGTGTTAAAAACCCCAGGCCTCTGCGAAAGGTCGCCACCTGACATTCATCGAAGCTGACATTCATATTTTCACAGGGCCCAGCAGGGCTGCAGCTAACACCTGGCTGGATCCCTCGCATGGCCGCCGTCCCACTCATGCCTTGGAGGAGCGACAGAAAAAGCGACCTGAAGTGAGGGGAAGCAGAGGAGCGGACGAAGGAGGCGCAGGCCAGCGGGAGCGACGACCTTCAGTTTGAGAGGAGGAAAAATCTGAAAGTAAGAGAGTTTATTGTTTTGCAATGTGGAGCTTGTGATTGTCAGGGACCATGAAATATTAAAGATTGAACATTTGTGATGATTCCTACTATTTGGTAGGAAATGGATTTGAAACCAGAAACATGTGTCACCTGAGTTTATGGAGATAATTTTATGAGCAGCAGCATGTTGTACAACAGTACAACCTTTTTCCCTAAGGCAGCCCTTTTTTATCATTGAGTAAACTGACAGCCCTTGACAAAGTAACATATTGCATAGAAATTTTAGATAAAATCCAATCAATAACAACAACAGTGCGTTGTTCTGCTGATGAACTCTACAATTAACCTATATAGTGAACACAACATTTGCATGAAGTTTGTGCAAAACAAGCGGTTGAGATGAATTCTGAGCAGATTATTTCCTGTTAATATGTCATCCGAGATGAGTTTTTCCTGACGTTTAAGGTACTATTCTATTTTTTTTATTTTATTTTTTTTACAATAATAGATACTTTTAAGCGTTTTTTTTTTTTTTTTGGCAAATTTATTGTTTTTTTCTCTCTGATCTGATGCTTGGCCATTGTTCTCTAAGTTCTTTGGTTGTTTTAACTGTGAACTTTTGTAATGCAGGTCGAGGCCGTGCAGAGATTGAAGGCTCCGTGAATATAGATTGTGTTCAGGTGTTCACTCTGCTCTTATCCAGTGAGATTTTTTCCACTTTATGTCAGTAGTTTTCGTCACAGAAAGGCACGTTGTGTATTCGGGTCAAAAGGTTTTCTTATATCATTAAAATCAAGAAAGCCTCACAAGACCCCATGAACCTTTAGTGACCCCTAGTGACCCCCAGGTTGGGAACCGATGCTGCACTGACTTCAGTGGAAGTTTGGGATATTTTTAGTATAAGTATAATACAATTATTGTTTTTCAGGTAAAAAATTTTGATTTATTTATTTATTTCAAATTACAAAAGTACACTAAATATTACATTCATACGTACAGTTTATTATGTTAATTGATTATTGCAGACATAGTTAGAAATTAGGAATACTGAGGTCATGAGTCTTTATTCCCATCCACCAGACAACCAAAGTAGCCAAAATTTTGAGTATTGAAAAAATACACGTTTTCTTTTTAAGTAAACTGCATCTCCCCACAATATGATGTAAATGTTTGCATTTTGCAGCCATTTTTTCACAATAAGTCTTAATCAGCCCGATTCCCAGATGCCCCCCTCAGTAGTTAGAAAATGTGTGTTGTGTTGTTTATATGGTCTCTGTTTTCCCTGTGTTTTTTATTCTCATTATTTTTTTTACTTTATTTTTCCCAGTGTTGTTTTTATAGTTTTTTTGGGGGTTGTCAGCAGGTGGGGTCAGCTGTTATTTTTAAGTAACAGAGGAATTCAATTTTGATCAAATTCAAGACATTTAAACCATAATGTAAATCATAAAAAGCATGAATTTTCATGCTGGAAGCAAGATATTTCACCAAAAGGTAGGAAATGATGTGTTGGATGCTCTGGATTAGGACATGTGTGCAAAAAATATTATACAGTAGACATATTCCGTCTGACAGTACTTAGCTTGCTTTTTTAAATAATTACCCAGAAAAATGTGTCTTATTTCCAAATACTTTGATCCCGTTGGTACAGTTTCAGGAATACCATGGCGGAGGAACACATACATTCGCCCATCACTGTTTGTTTTCACACTGTGCTCTTGGCAGCACGAAGCTCATCTCTTTAGCACAGACATGTTTAAAGGATTAGGGATTATATTCAAGACTGACCACTTCCCCTGTGGGGCCTCATAATTACGATATATGTTTTAGCTGCATGCGCTGTGTGTAATTCGCCTCAAGGATATGAGACTCTGAAGCTTTTACACAGTGTGTTTGAATAGATGTGTAAACAAGAGAAAGGAAGGATGAGAGGGCTTTTGTTTCTTTTTTCTGGTGTGACCACAATGGGTTTTCATTCTCGACTCAGCTGTAAGGTCGAAGAGCACAGCCTGCTGGTCGTACATGGAGAGTGCTGTTTTAAATTTGTACAGTGGTGGTGTCAGCAGCTTATCACAGACTTCAAGAGTTTTTCCCAAACTAGATTATTACCTTGAGTGACTTCCAATAACCATGTAGAGTCAGAATAAAAAATACTTTATTTATCCCCGTGGGGAATTGTTACAGTCACTCAGTAAGTAAGTGTGAAAACATAAATGTAAAATACCATAAAAGATAATCTGCTCAGTATGTGAACATTTAAATTATAATAGGGTAATGTGTTGAGTGTGTAAAATGTAAAACTATATAACTGTGCCGAATTCTACAATGCAGTGTATCAAACAGCATGTAAGTCAAAACAGAATAACATAAATATGTGTGGAAAAAGCTACAATAACAACAATATGTACAGGGAGACTAGAAATACGAATATATACAAAATGTACAATTTGTAAAATGTTGAATATGGTCTAGATTCAAGAGTTACAGTGTGTTGCACATTTGAGTTATCGCATAGAGGAATGTTGTGGTTGAAACTGAAACATTGCCCAAAGTATTGCAGTGAATACAGTGAAATATTGCACGTTTAAAAACATTGCAGTATTTATTTTTTCATTTGGTATGATTTCAAATATGTGATGATAAGAATTATAAATATAGTTTTCTGGACATTATTTCCTTTTTGGATAATACCTATGATCACCCCACTGCTAATCTTAAAATTTCGTTGTACCCTTTTATTTATTTATTTATTTTATTTCAATTTCTTTCTTAAAAAGAAATCAAACCAAATTCTACAGTTTAAATGCTTGTGAGAGGTGTCTTAGTGCAACACAAGGAAATGGATGTCTATCCAGAGTCTAAAGGGTTAAGATTATTTTCTTGTCTTTTAGTGTTCTACCTTTGTGTGTGTGTGTGTGTGTGTGTGTGCGTGCGCGCACGTGCGTGCGTGCGTGCGTGCGCGTGCATGCATGCACGCGTGCACTTATTTTAAGGTGATTTTCTTGCAACATTTTACCAATTTCTTGTTCATTTTTGGATAATGTCTTGTGAAGCTGCTCAGGTTTCAGGGGGTTTATGTGATTTGAGGCACTTGAGGGAGAAGGTAACCCAGATGAGGTGATGTTGTTGTCATCAAGGTAATGTTTGTTTGCTTTTATTACATTTTGGGAAAAAATTGATTAAATGTCACACTGTGGTGTTAAATCATCAATTAGGTTACACAGTATTTTCTTTTCTTTCAGTGAGCTCAGATTGCAAAAAGACCCATCTCCATACTTTACTTATTCTCTTCATCGCAGAAAATGGCGTCCGTCCCCCTGCACTCTTTCTGTCGACTCATCGCAGTCTTCCAGCTGTGTTTATTACACCCAGCCCACGGCGGGGCGTATTATGGACACAAACAGCCGCCTCAGCAGCACCAGCCCTTGCCACAGTACAACGATGGCTTTCCTCAGCAGCAGTTTTTGGGGAACGAGATGCCACACCTGCCTTACGGCAAAGAGGGGCCGTTACTGCCTCAGTACGGAAAAGAGTTTCCTCAGCTGCCTCTGCAAATGGGCAAAGAGAGGCTACCGACTGAAGGAAAAGGCAAAGGTGAGCTAAACTAGTTAGTGGAGAACCAGTAAAATATATACATACATTATATCAGTATATATATCAGTTTTCAGATGAAGTAGAAAAAGAGACTCGATAGCTCAATTTACAAACTCTTTCCAAGAGGAAACTCGTCTTAAAAGTGTCTTCAGATCACATTAATCTGTTTTGTTTTACAAACATTGGGCTTCATGCAGCAATATTTTCTTAAACATCTCTTTTTTTCTCTTAATATCCTGGCAAGAGGAAATAGAAGAGAACTCAAACAATGCTTCATCATAAGTAACCTTTTGGCATAGATAACACCCCCAATGTGCCGTGTCCAAATGCTCTGGCACATGCACAAGAATTGGAGAGATGCCACCGAAAAAGGTTGTAAGAAGAAGAACTTCTGCAATCATGAAGTTAAACTTAAAGTAAATAATACATTTATTTATGGCCACCCTTCAGGATCCTCAAGGTCACGTTACAGAAACAACAATAACCCTAACCCTAACATATCATAAAAGTTATACATATGTCATCAGACATAAGTCGAAAAATAAACAGTAAAAAGTTAAATATATATATATATATATATATATAAGTCCTGCATTTAAAATATTATTTAAGTAAAAGTATGTGAGTACAATCAGATAACTTTATGCTTCTTTATACTTTATTATCACATATTAAAAGTAAACATGCTCATGCATAAAATTTTCAACAAATTTACTAAGTTAAAATAATTAAAATAGCTAAAAGGAAAAGCAGCAAGTCCTTATACATATATATATACAAGATGATGATGATGATGATGATGATGATGATGATGATGATATGCCTGTATTTTCTTAAATGTTCTTCAAATGTAGAACTTGTTTTTCCTGGCACTGAGCAAAAATGTGTCGTCTGTGAAAACGAGACGTTTTTCTCTTATGTCGGTAAGCGTGCTCTCCACCAGTCATAAAATGTTTTCTTACTTAAGAGAAGGGCAAAAATACTAACAAAATAAGAACAAATTGTGGATGTGTGTATTTATAACTTTACCCTTGTCGCCTTAAAGCTTAAACAATGAACTGAAATAATTCATCAGTATCACCATGATCACAAACATCTGACATTTTCTTAAATATTTTGTTAAAAAATTCAGTGGTCTTGATGTGCCAGCACAAATTTGATATCAGAGAAATTAATATCCAGTCATATTATATAATGTGTTTGTATTGAACTACAAAATCGTTGCTTCAAGAAACCCAAATAATCAGAATATGCATCGGGAATTTTAACACAGAGCATATTTAAAGCCACAAGTAAAGGGACTGGTACCCGACCTTTATTGCTCATTGTGCCCCCACGGGACCCGCTGGCTCCTTTATACTTGTTGTATGGAAATGTCCAGGGGTTGTTGATTTTTGGGGGGAAGGTTATAAATACCATTGCACAACAAACTGGGTTGCAGCTACCAATGGAGCCTGCTGTCCGTCTTTTAAATGATGATTTCCACCCGTGCCTGATGGACAGAACATGCAGACTGTGGCAGGTCTACCTGGACATGTAGTACCTGGAACTATCATCAGTGAGTCAATAATGCACGTCCAAACACAATCTCAATGGAGACAAATTTGATTGCTCCTATGCCGGTTGGTGGACGGGATAGGGGGATTTGGGTTCAGGGGCTCGTTGGGTTGAAAAGTGAGATGTAATCAGCAATCAGTTGTCTCTGTTTATTTGTTTATGTTGAAATAAAAAATAAATGGTAAAAAAAAAAAATGTTTCCTCTTGTTTTCAGGACAAACATTCCCCAGAGGGGCTAAAGGTCCACCTCCCTCTGGTCCTGGTGGAGAAGGTCTAAGAGAAGGACCACAAGGAATTCAGGGTCCACCAGGACCAACAGGGCCACCGGGACCACAAGGCCCTGCTGGGCTACCAGGCCAGGGAATGCCAGGGTTACCAGGAAAGCCAGGGCCTCCTGGGCCTCAAGGCTACCCAGGAATTGGAAAACCTGGCATGCCAGGATTGCCAGGAAAACCTGGAGGACCTGGATTACCAGGACTAAAAGGTGACCTTGGTCCAAGTGGTGGTGAAGGACCAACTGGACTTCCTGGGCCTGCAGGGCTTCCAGGTCCCCCTGGACTCCCAGGGATTTCAAAACCAGGAGGTCAGGGGTTTCCAGGCCAGCTGGGTGCACCAGGAGAGCCTGGCCAAAAAGGTCAACCAGGACTTCCTGGTCCTCAAGGCCCCAAGGGAGACAAAGGACTTGGTCAACCTGGTTTGCAAGGTTTGAAAGGACCTAGTGGACCACCAGGTCCACCTGGAAATGTGGGCAACCCTGGGATTGGCAAACCTGGCTTGAATGGTCTCCCTGGACAACCCGGGGTGCCAGGAAAACCCGGTCCTCCTGGAGGGCCAGGAATGGCAGGGCCAGCTGGTGAAAGAGGCCAACCAGGGCCTCCAGGCATGCCAGGAATTGGAAAACCGGGAAAAGATGGTTCCAGGGGTCAACCAGGGCTTCCTGGAGGGAAAGGGGAATCAGGCCCTCCTGGTTTACCAGGGGGCCCAGGATTGCCAGGTTATGGTAAACCAGGATTTCCAGGACCTAAGGGTCACAAGGGACATGCTGGTCTTCCTGGACCTCCAGGTCTAAAAGGTGATAAAGGTCATGGAGGTCTTCCAGGAGTTATTGGTCCAACTGGTCCTAGTGGTATTCCAGGCCCCCCAGGACCAATAGGGCCTCCAGGTAGTCTCGGCTTTCCAGGGCAAAAAGGAGAGGATGGTGTTGTGGGTCAAAAAGGATATCCAGGATCGAAGGGCGATTTAGGGCCTCCGGGTCTTCCGGGACAGCCAGGTTTGTCAGGTGGGGCTGGACAACCAGGACAAAGAGGTTTTCAAGGTCCCACTGGCCCTAAAGGAGAACCTGGAAGTCGGGGTTTACCTGGTGCCCCAGGTGCTGCAGGGTTAACTGGACCAAGAGGAGAGGTGGGACAGCCTGGGGAGCAAGGCTTTCAGGGGCCACAAGGCATCCCAGGTATTATAGGACCAGGGGGGCCACTTGGACCTCCTGGGCTGCCAGGGCCAAAAGGCGAAACAGGCCTGCCGGGTAAACCTGGATATCCTGGTGAAGGAAAGCCAGGATCCCCCGGTCATATTGGTCCTCAAGGTAGCACTGGACCAAGTGGCCCCGCTGGACTTCCAGGGCAACCAGGACCACCCGGACCCCCCGGCCCTCCAGGATTACCTGCTGCGTCTCCTGACCTTGGACAGATCCTCCCGGTGACCGGCCCCTACCCCGGCCAACAAGGCTACAAGAAGCCGAAGAACGGTGGCGACATCAGTGGCAGTGCGGTGGAGATGCCCGCATTCACGGCGAAGCTCACGAATCCGTTCCCCCCTGTCGGCTCTCCAGTCATCTTCGACAAACTCCTGCACAACGGCAACCAGGACTACAACCCCCAGACTGGAATTTTCACCTGCTCCGTACCAGGGGTGTACTACTTTGCATACCACGTCCACTGCAAAGGGGGCAACGTGTGGGTGGCACTGATGAAGAACAATGAGCCAGTCATGTACACGTACGACGAATACAAAAAGGGCTTGCTGGATCAGGCATCGGGGAGCGCCGTGCTCCCGTTACGTCAAGGAGACAGCGTGCACATACAGCTGCCATCTGACCAGGCTGCGGGACTTTATGCCGGTCAATACGTCCATTCCACATTTTCTGGATACTTATTGTACCCAATGTAAGAAATATGTACAAACAAAGGCAACAGTCATGACACATTGGGCCTCATGCAGCAACGTTCTCTTTAATTTCTCTTTTTTTTTTTTTCTTGATTAAAGAGAACATATGAAGAGAAGTCAGCTCCAGATGCACCAAACATTTTTAACCATCCCAATTTGCTCTTAACCAGGTGTGCTCGATGATAAATCCCACTTGATCAGAAGTCACTTGGTCACTGGTAACAGTGAGCCCCTTAACACTGCACACAGCGTGCAAAGATTCTGGAGAGACGGCACCAAAAGAGGTTGTAAGAGGAAGTTCAGTAGTCGTGAAGTTGACCTACTGCTAAATAAGTTATTGTAATTTCAGAGAAATGTACTGAAGTATTTAAAGTATGCGTGCAAAAAGGTATACATTTGATCGATCTGATTTGATCCAAAAAATTAAAAATAAAAGCAGCAAGTCCTCCTACATATAGTATATATCAGAAGCTGGAACCATGAAATGTTTTTTTAATACTTTATTTATAGAGATTATTCAGTTTATCAGATGAGACATTTACATGAGATACAATCTCAAAGTTCAAAGATGAAAGGAAATGTAAAGGACACGAAATGCATTTTTTTAACGTGAAAAATTACGTACAGTTATAAAAGTAGATGCAAATTAATTTTCTAAAAATTAACTAATTGTTTTAGCTGCACAAAAATTTGTAAGGTAGTTTTCTAGTAATAGTGGAGTAAAAAGTAAAATATTTCCCTCTGAAGTTTAGTGGAGTAGAAGAGGAAAGTGGCATGAGATGTAAATACTCAAGGAAAGTAGAACTTCCTCAGATTTGAACTTCAGTACAGAACTTGTGTAATATACTTATTAACATTCCAGCTCATTCTGTTAGTCATAAAATTTAATAACCCAGTCATTGTAAATACTCTAAAACGTTATCTAAAATTGATTAAATTAAATTGATGCATTTTTAAAATGTTCCTCAAATGTAAAGCTTTTTTTTTTTTGCACTGGGCAACAGTTTGCGGACTGTGAAAATGAGACGTTTTCCTCTTATTTTGGTCAGAGTGATTTCAACCAGTCGTAAAATTTTCTCTTACCTAAGAGAAGAGCAAAAAGAACATCCCAAAAAACAGAGGGTACGAACAAAAAACTAAAATAAAGTCCAGGATATGAGCAAAAATAAGAATAAGGCCGCTCATAAATTGTTTCTTGCATGAGGCCCAGTGATGGTATTTTTTGCCATATTTATGGTAAAACTACTGCAGTCTCTAAGGTATAACGGAGGTCAAATGAAATGTCTACCGAATATTTCAGTCGTCATAACTCTCGTATGTTTACATTGCGCATTTACTCTTATATCCATCCACATACAATATATCGGTGTTTGTGTCATGGCTGGATTAATTCCTGGAACAATGAGGCTTTACGTTGCAGAATTGTATTCACTCATGTTTTGCTTTACAGTTATTTACTGTATACTGGGCACATAACAACATATTGGTTTCATTGTCATTTAATCATAGATATCAGTACATAATGTTGGGTTATGTGGCGTCGTCATACAGCTAAGTTATTGTTAGTCTTTTTATGTTATTTTGAAAATGCAGCTTTTTAATGAAACAAAATCTTAACACTAATTTTACACATTTATCTGACATTAAAAGTTAGTATTTCAAATTCATTCCATATCACCGTCCACAACAGAACAGTTTTGACCACAATTTGGCAGGAGAAGTATTATTCCATTATTTGCTTTCAACCATTTGATGTCATGATTTTGTCTTGGTTGTAAGAGACATTAATTCTTTAAAAAGGGTTTTGTCAGTTTGTCAGTATTCTCTGTAATTTATTTGTTTGACTACTGATTATTTGGGATTGTGTTAATTTCTTTGTGTTGACGGCAAATGACGGAATTCATTCCAAAATGCAGGAGGTACATGTTTCGTGGCAAAACATAACACAAATATTAAAAAAAAAACGTTTTTACACTCATACCCATTCATGCCAACATGCTTCGGTTTTGTTTTTGTAGTTTATTTCTTCAAACTGTAGATGTGACATTTTGGAATGAAATTCATTAAACTTTTCTTTGTTCCTTGTTCCTTTATTTTGGACAACAGTGCACAGCATTAAATGGAAAACGGTGCCTAAAGTATGTGAATTTTGTTGCTTTGATTGATATTGGTTTAATAAAGAAATAAAAACATTTTTTTTATTTTTATTACTGTAATATCTGCATACAAGAGACATTGTAATGTCTTGTGAGATTACTGATTGCCTTCTTTCCACGTTTTTAGTTGAGCCAATTTGTTTAGGTTTCAAATTATTAGTACGTATTAAACATCTTTTTTTAAGTACATGTATTAATAATCTGAATTTGCAAAAGTACTAACACTTACTTTACTTAAAGAATTTTGCACGTCTTTAATGTATTTACCACCAGAATTTTATCTTGTGGCAATATTGTGTGTTTTGGTATATTTGTAGTCTGTTAAAAAAGTTTCTTATATTGTATATTATGTAGATATTCTATAGATATTTATCTTAAAGGCTATTTATGGAGTATGGTAAGTATATGTACTACTATGTTTCTGCTGTTCCTGTGCAGTATCTAAACAACCCTCTGCTGTAAGGTAAGAATTTCCCAGTTTAGTAGTTCAGTAACGTATCAGTCTGTCTGTCTGTCTGTCTATCTAATGGCGCTTTTCCACTGCATGGTTCCGGCTGTGTTGTCCTCTGCTCGCCGTTGGCATCGACTGCTTTTCCGGAGGTCGTTTTTTATTTTCTGGCGCGCACCATTACGACAAACAAGTCTGTACTAATAGCGTGGCGCAGGGATGACGTATTTTTGTAGGCCAACCAGGAAGTGAGCGTCGCACTGGTTCCCTCGTCAAAAACCTGATGGGATTTTTGAATGGGAGGCCCTGTGATGAACACAAGTTTCTGAGACTTACACGTGTAGTTCAGCGTGATAATTTTCACAGATGTGCACCGCTGTTTGTGTGTTTTGAAGCGTAAATGAAACCACCAGAAGCCAAAAGCTATTTTTAGGCTATGCACAAACTACATTGCGATCACACGTATTAAAAGTCACCACTGATTGGTAGATTTAAACATACAAAGCAAGCAAGCGAGATAGATTGATAGATAGATAGATAGATAGATAGATAGATAGATAGATAGATAGATAGAATTAAGTAGCCTATAAGATAAATATCTGTAGAATATCTACATAATATATAATATACGGATCTATTGTAAGATTACAAGACTACAAATATACCAAAATACACAATATTGCCATAAGATAAAATTCTCGTGGTATATACATTAAAGAAATTGGCAAATTCTTTAAGTTAAATAAGTATTAGTACTTTTGCAAAGTCATTCATTCATACGTACATACAAACCTAGGCTGATATATAGATACACACACACACACACACACACACATATTTATGGATAGATATATACATACATACATACATTCATGCATGTATGCATACATACAACTATATTATAGCGAGACGGGCTTTTGGGCTGGGGAAAAGGCAGCAATCATGAGTGGGTGCAACCCAAGCTTATACCAGCAGATGCCAGTGTAGAGCCATCAGGTTTGGAAATGTTTCAAAGCAACAGTTTAAAAGTATTCTAACATATTAAACTGTCAAATTTGCCATCTCTACAGATCAAAAATTATACCTAACTGCGCCTACTGCAATAGCTTCGCCGTTTGTGCTGTTCTGGATATTTCATGCAACCAGTCAGTCTGCAGTGTGTCCATGTCACCTTTTAGTACCTCTTTGTATCCGGCCGCCTGTTTTTAATAGTACAATTTTTTTGGTAAAATGTAATTTTGAAGTGACAAAGTTGCCAGTGAAGTTGTCAGAATCTCATAAACAAATATTATACTGTTGGCAGGTGATATTTACCCACAACTTTAGTCCACATGGCTCCATCTTGTGGAGCAACGGAACAATTACAATCAATCCAAAAACCTTATTAAATCATAAGTATTCACAGTACAAATAAGTATTCAAAATATTTGAAATGGCCAGTATCTCCAAAGGCGAAAGAACTGCGGTCAACAGAAAGTTTTTAGAGAATAAATTAAAGTAGATTTATTTATCGATCTATCTATCTATGTATTAAATTACGTTTCAAAGTATCAGCTCTTATATCCTGTTTGTTTTTTTAATTTTTTTTAAATAAAAATGTTATTTATTTATTTATTTATTTGCACTATTTGTATTTTATTTTGGCATTTTGTTCTATTCATTTTTATTGGTTGTTTCAGAAGTAACATGACCTCGCGAGAGAACGCGAGAAAGACTCTGGCTAATCAGAGTTTGACACGTCATTTGTCATGTTCCTTCCGGATCCGTGCGAGGCTGCACTCGACCTGTCCTCTCCTCGTCTCAGCGAACCGACGGATCGATACTTTATTTGGATTAACTACAGATAAAAAGGTAAGCTTTTAATGGTCTTGGCGTGTTCACAACCATGTCACGTTACAGTTTGGCAACTTGGTGTCTTGTTTCGGTCACGCTGTCAAGCTAACGCTCACAGCTGTTAGCCGTTAGCTAGCATTAGCTTGTTAGCGTGTCTGTTTACGTAGCTTATAGCTGCTTCGCAACCTGCTGACATTATAAAGACATTTAAGGTAGTTTGACGTTATACGGCGATGTTCAGTTTGATTGATGTTGATGATTCGGTTCTTTATGCCTTTAATGTTGCCCTCTTGATAAATAACCTTGTCAGCAGTCTACAGTACAGTTAAAGCTTTCTGTCATCATTTCATATCAAGAAGTTCTGTGGATTTTGATGTGTTTGTAATTCTATCTATATATCTTTGTATCTAAAGGTATCGGCTGTTAAACCCTGTTTGCTTTTTATTTTTAAAAATGTTTTTTGTTTATTTATTTATTTGCACTTTGTTTTGTATTTGGCTTTTTTTCTTTGCATTTCTATTGGTTGTTTCAAAAGTTACAGGACCTCGCGAGAGAACGCGAGAACGATTCTGGCCATTCTGTATGTATCTATTAAGCAGTGAATTGAATTTGAAGTGAATTTTGAATTTGAATCATTTGAAGCTGACTTGTTTGTCAGATGCAGTGCTGAATGTTAAAACGTCGATGTTCAGTTTGATTGACGCTGATGATTCAGTTATTGTATTTACTTTAATGTTGCTGTCTTGATAAGTAACCTTGTCAGCAACGCACTTGCTTTGCAGTTGACAGTACGGTGTAGTATGATCAAGTTTTCTAACTGTTATAATTGAAGAAATTAGAATATAATATGAAGAAATTATGTTGATTTTGATATGTATTTCATACAGTAATAGTAATAAGCGCGATATATATATATATTTTGTAAGGTATGTTTAATATTTTGTGTATGTAAGTGTGTAAAGATGTAAACGCTTTACTCTTGAGTGATTGGCTCCAGACACTTTGAATTGACTGGTTATGCAAAAGAGGAGGGTGGAGGAGACAGGAAGAGAAACGTCGCGAAAACGGCTTTTTGCGGTGTTTTATTTACAGATCGCCTTTGCAAAATGACGATATTTGACATTTTCGGCTTGCCATATGATCGGTGCTTGTGTGCGTCTGAGATCGAGCCCCCAGGAAGTGCGCCACGCCTTGATGCAAAATTTCCAATGACGCCGTTTGACTCGGCCACGTGATGCACACTGACCCAGAAAGACTTGTCACCATTGGCTAACACGGAGACGAGACGTCTGTAAATCTGTAAATATTTCTCTGTGAGCATCAAAACACCCGCGCAACGGCTTCTATCCCTGTCTGGATGCAAACCATGCGGTTCGATCACATTTGGGAAGTCTAAAATTTAAAATTTAACAATAAATACATGGGTATAAATGTAAGGGATCATATGCACAGGGGTGGAGTGCAGTATGCTTTTTAAAATGTTTTAAATGTCATGTTATTTTGGAATGTGATGCTAAGGAAAGTTGCTGCTTTGCTGACGGGGATTTTACGATGGTGCAGGGTGAGATCGGTGTTATTGTTCTGTAGGTGGGGTTTTTGCACCTTGTTGTTGTTTTTTGTTTTTTACCGCTTTATACTGCAGTTTCTCTCTCCCTCTGTCAGAGAAATGAGGAAATACAAAGATGTCTATTTTACCTCCACTTCCTTGTGTCCCTTTCAAAACAAAAGCCCTCTAACTGTGTCTCTATGATTAGAATGCCACCAGTTGCCGATACAATGTATTTTATTTTGAAATGTGTACAGGACGTTGTCAGCTGTGCAGGAGCTAGTATAACTAACATAAAGGAGTGGAATATGTACTTTTAAATATTATATTATAGTATTCTGTTAGAGAGAAGTTGTAGTGTATTTAAATTGCACTCATTTTACTGTAAGAGGCTTGGTTGGACTGCTAGATTTGAGGTTTGTTATTGTAACAAAGAGCAACTGTTTTCTTACTCCTCCTGAAAGTGACTTGAATTTGAATTGAAAGAGTTTGATTTATTTTGCTGTTGAGTTAACAGATAATTCATCATTTGTTAAATATATGTGTCATTCAAAAGTTGGGAAAAAATATTGTACAGAGGACTGGAAGACTGCTGAATTTGAAACAAATATTGGACAGTGGGGACAGTGATATAAAGAGTTATTGCAGCTTCAAACCCCTATTGTAATTACTACTACTAATACTTTATACATGCATTTTGCTTTCAGATATCCACTATGGCTTCTCGAGCAGGTCCGAGAGCAGCAGGTACAGACGGCAGTGACTTTCAGCACCGCGAGCGAGTGGCATCACACTACCAGATGAGGTAAGACCTTTGGCCACGAGAGTACAAGAGTGTTATGTTTCAGAGGACAACGGCGCTCATTAACGCCAGGAACAGGATAAAACCTATCAATAGAAAGTTGTAAAATAATCATTTAAAAAAAAAGTGAAATACTCAAACTGTAAATAAGAGCTAAATGAAAACAAATGTGTTAAAAATAATAAATTGATATCAGAAGTTGTAAAACAGACTAAACTGTGTAAATGATTAGTCAGTAGGCAGATAAAGTTAAATTTATTGATCACCAGGTGTCTCCTGTAGTGTAATTAACTGCATACAGATGAAGACGTTCCACATGTGCAAAATAAGAAAAGGCATGTTGGCTGATATTATTATGCATCTATACAAGTAAGTTAATAAAGTCCTTTGTAAAATCAGCATTAATTCAGGAGTGACTTTTAATAAAGATTCTGTTCATTTTCTTCTATTCAAGGCTTTTATTCATTTTATTCGCTCATCAAGTTATCCAGTGTAACATTAGCATCATCGATTGGTCACTTTGCCTGTAAATAAACTGCATTTCATGAAAATAAGCGATGTGAAATTACGCATTATTTATGCATCAATGACTTCAGTTAACTTCTAAATGAATTTTGTGCGTGACCGAATCAGTCTGTCTCATTTCACACAGCGTCGCCCTGAAGTCCGAAATACGGAAACTCAACATCGTCCACGTGCTGATCTGGGTGCTGATGGCAGCTCAGGTAAAAACAAACCTTATATAACAGTATTTCATTACATTTACGGTAAGATGAGACAGTTGTGAATCTTTTGTCAGGTGACAGCGAGCCAGCTGAGCCTGGTGTCCCACAAGGTCGTTGCCACTCCGTACCAGTGGGAGTACCCATATCTGCTGAGCGCGATCCCCACAGTCTTCAGCTTCTTGGCGTTGCCGCGCAACAACATCAGCTACTTGGTCATCTCCATGATCAGCGCCGGGCTCTTCTGCGTGGCCCCGCTAATCTACGGCAGCATGGAAATGTTCCCGGTGGCACAGCAGCTCTATCGCCACGGCAAAGCCTACCGCTTCATCTTTGGCTTCTCCGCCGTGTCAGTCATGTACTTGGTGATCGTCATTGCCGTGCAGGTCCACGGCTGGCAGATCTACTACAGCAAAAAGCTGCTTGACCAGTGGTTCACCAGCACGCAGGACAAGAAGAAGAAATGAGTTTTGGGAACTGATCACTGAGTTGTTGCCAAGATGAAGAGAAGAGACTGTCGAGTGGAAAATTATAGTGCTTCTTCAAAACGATTCTTCGGCTTGCACAAGATTATTCCCAAAACTGCCTGTGACTGCTGCTGTCACGCTGCACACGGGCCCTCCCGGACACTGTCATCAAGCAGTCAATGTTTTCTGTTTGTGCCTCGTCATTGCAGGTACAGATGCAGTATTGCATAAAAACATCAATATGTTCCTCATTTATATTGTAAGTAATTTTAAATATGAAGCGGTCCCCTGATTTTTGCCATTCTGTAAAATTGTGCCTCTTGCAGTGTCCCTGATCTAGATAGTTTCAAATAAGTATATTTGAGTTAATGTTTGGTCTGAAATTAACAGAAACTTTAAGAGCAGATAAATCTTTATTGATATTTGTATACCCAGCAAAAAAGTCATCGCATTGATCATTTCAGACATTCAGATTGAAACAAACATGTTCAAAAGTAGTAAAAGTATTTGTACACGTCAAGAAAAAACATTGAAATTTAGCTTTTCATCGTTAAAGAAAAATTGAGTTATTTAGTTAAAAATCACCCTAAAAATGTCAACACAGCATATGTATTTCACAATAAAATGTTTGAAATCCAAATTATAGATTTGTATAATTTATCAAATTTAAACACACCACAAAAGACTTGAAAATATCACTTGTTGCATAATATTTTAAAACCCATAAAGTAAGCAAACATACTTGTTTAAATGATTAAAATTCCGTTTGAAAAATACATTTCCCGCCTGAGCTTAACCACAATTGGAATGATTTCAAAAAATGTGTAAGTGTATTTCTAAATATAATATGTAACATAGCAAATCTACTTTTGGCTGAACAGAAAAACAAAATGAGTTGAAGTTATAACTGTAAACATGACTAAGTAATCCATACGGTCAAAGAAAAAAATTTGTGAGCAATAAACACAGCCTCAAACTTCAAAGTGTCAGCTTAAAGAGTAACTGCTATATTTTTAAATCTGGACCCAATTTTCCCCAGTTTGTTTTTGTCTTTTACATCACGACAATAATGAAAAAAAGAATTACTGTTAATTAAAGACAGTCTGATAGACCTAGCACTCAACTAAAAAGTCCGTCTGTTTGGACAAATGTCCTCAGACAGTGTTTGGAATACAAATCTTACCTTACAGTAAATGTTCATAAACAACAAAAAACAAAACTACAAATCCCATCCTCCCTTCCTCTCCTGGTATTACATGGTAATGAGCAACGCAACATGTTTCACTGAAACAACCGGCATCTGCCTCGATTTGGCAAATGATATGAAAATAAAGTGGACTGTCTGACTGACAGTGTTCTGGAGCTCCACTTAAACGTGAAGATATTTCCCTTTCAGGATCAGCCGCACCTGGAAGACAAGGACGGACCTCAAATCAGCAATCAACGATCAGGTAGACCTTCAGACAACACACACTTCACAATAACACGTCTGTCAATAATGTGATTTACGGTTCTGAAAAACCCCCAAGCAGTCATGGAATTTGCAAAAATGTGGTTAAAAGTTTTGGGATTTTGTTGTAATCAAATTATTTATCATAATAATAGTCTGAACTATTGGATTGTATCAACACGTAATGATTGAAATATAATGAAATGTCATCGGTTTTCATCCGGAATACATTTTTCGTACGTGTTGCCTTTGACCCAAAAAGTTCAGCATTGTTGTGATCCAGCAGAACTCAGGAGCCAAATACAATGAAACGTTTTAAATTGGATGAATTTACACACAACAAAAAGTTATGACCAAAGTTTGGAAATGTTGTCCATGAAAGTGTGTGTGTGTGTTTTAAAAATAATCTCACATTAACACATAGTTGAAAGTGATTAAGTACTGTGGCCATTAATTCACACACCATACCTTTTCACCAAGGGGCCCTTCAGGCACCAGCTGACACGGCATTTCGTTTTCAAAGTTTTTGGCCCCAGGGTCTGCCCCTTTTCTCATCAGCAGCTTCACTGCGCCCACCTGAGCTTTATGATTTGGCAAAGAGCTGACGATGTGCAGCGCCGTGTTTCCACTGAATGTCTGAAAACGCACAGTCACACAAGACGTCACGCAGCAGTTTGTGTAACGCTCGCTTTACTCTGGTTTATTTACAGGAAAACAAGTTACCTTAACATTGACCTCTGACAGAGAAGACGGCCGCTCGAGGAAGATGTTCAGCAGCTCCAAGTTTGCCTCCTCAGAAGCCACGTGAAGACACGTCCTCCCACTTTTCAGATCCTGCAGGACACAAAATACACAGCAAGGAAACCAGGTAACTTTGTTAGACACACAAATTGCAAGAAAAAACTTGAGAGGGGACAAAAAATTACTGTAAAATTTACTGGAAAAGGAGGGAGGAATGTTGACACAGTTATACTCATGTTGTTATAGCTATAATTATCTTATATCTAAACCCACAATATTTGACGCAACTTGTTTTTGAAGTACTTTATGAGGTTATTTTCACCTAATAGTATCAGTAGTAATGTCGGACAAACCGTCGGTGCCAATAGGATTTTTAAAGGATTACGGTTTAAAAAGTGACTAGTTAACTGAATGAAATCATATTTTTTCAAACCACAAATTAAATGAAACCTGAGCACTAAACCCTTTGAAATGTGATCAAATTGGCTTGGCTTCTTTCAAAAAATGTGGGAAAAACAATGAGCAACTTCATAAGAAATGACTGGAAAATTGAAAAAGAAAATTACTCAAATGTACAAAAATACACAAATAAAAATAAATAAACTACGGTTTAGTGGAAAAAAGGCTGAATTAAGGCTTAAATGAATTTCAGTGGGGTTTTTTGGGGGTTTTTTGCATTTTGCATTAGCCTTTCAAAAATAAGTTTGTAAATATTCTAATTGCTTGCAAAGTTGCACACTGTCTTTTTCCAATGTTCTCGAGATAAAGCAAAATGATTTCTTTCGAGGTGAAATACTTCTGAAAGGCGCGGCACAAGAAAAGACATTTTTATTCGCACGAAAGTCAGATTGTCACGGTGACCTTTGTTTCACAGGAGGCGCCCATCAGCAGCAGAGTCTGAATACACTCCACA
Source organism: Plectropomus leopardus (assembly GCF_026936395.1). Lineage (NCBI taxonomy): Eukaryota > Metazoa > Chordata > Actinopteri > Perciformes > Serranidae > Plectropomus > Plectropomus leopardus. The sequence continues at coordinate 9,214,515 of NC_142199.1, forward strand.
AACATCTGTGCCTTCTGCTCCAGCTCCTTCGTCATGAACGAACACAGATTCTCCGCACTCCTCAGCTCCTTCACGACAGCATTGTGAGACAAGACCGCAGCGTGCAGCGGAGTAAAACCTTCAGACAGGGAACAGCGGTACGTCACCACAAACACACCTCACACAAGCCTCAGAAACACTCAGCTTTACTTCAAATGAAACAAACTCACCGTCATAATTGAACATTTCAATGTCAATCGGTGTGCCGGTCCCCATTAAGGTCCTCCCGATACTCTGTGCAAGACCGAGAACAATCTTCAATACATTTCAACTGTGAATTTTTGCACTGTTTAATGTTTACATTTGACAGTCACAATCCAGCTGCATGTAGTGTTTTTAGATCCAGCTAACACATTTGGTGCTTTTGTGGAGAAAGCGACGTACAACACAAGCAAGAATTTAGACTTAAGGACAAAACCCTTTGTAAGTGCAAAAAGTGCTTCAGGTGTGATTGGTCACAGGTATTGCTGTCTAGTGGCAGAAGAAGTGTGGCGGGCCCCCCCCCCCTTTTTTTTTGTTCTTTGAAAACCAAAGTAATAACCAGTAGCGATCTCAGCATCTGAGATTCAACAATCTCAGTATCACTACTTACGATGACAATCAACATACAACATCACACAACTTTGTCAGTGTCAGGTTAAGTGCCGAGGTGTTCTCGCAACACTTGAGTTTTCAATTGTCTCTTAAAAGTTGAAAGGGACTCAGCAGAACGCAGAGAGTTTGGAAGTTTGTTCCACCGTTTGGGAACAACAGAACAGAAGAGTCTGGCTAGAGATTTAGAGCCGTGCTGGGCTGGAAGCACCAGGCGTCTTTCGCATGCAGAGCGTAGCGGGCGAGAAGGAGAGTAGACCTGCATCAGGGATTCCAGGTAGGCTGGAGCGGTTGTTGATTGTTTTGTAAGCCGAGAGAAGTGCTTTGAATTTGATCCTGGCTGCCACTGGAAGCCAGTGAAGAGAAATTAGCAGCGGGGTGACGTGTGCTCTTTTGGGCTGGTTGAGGACCGGACGTGCTGCTGCGTTCTGGATCATCTGAAGAGATTTGAGTGAGCACGCAGGGAGGCCTGCCGGAGGAGAGTTGCAGTAGTCAACGCACGAGATCACAAGAGCCCGAACCAGAAGCCGTGCGGCTCGTTGGGTCGGGAAGGGTCCGATCTCGCCAATGTCGTAGAGGGCATAACGGCAAGACCGAGAAACTGAATCCACGTGAACCTTAAAGGTCAGCTGGTCATCGATCACGACACCCAGGTTTCTGGCTGAGTTTGCGGGCACAAGTAGGCTCGAGTGTAGTCGGACACTGATCCGAGGCCGCGCAGACGGACAAGCTGGAAAGACCACGAGTTCGGTCTTAGACAGATTTAGCTGAAGGTGGCGTTCCTTCATCCATGCGGAGATATCGGCCAGACACGCCGATATACGAGCCGAGACCGTTCTGTCGTCAGGTGGAAAGGAGAGGAAGAGCCGAGTGTCATCAGCATAGCAGCGGTAGGAGAAACCGCGGGAGCGGATCGCTGCACCGAGTGAGGCGGTGTACAGAGAGAAGAGTAGGCAGTGTCAGTGGACCGGTCACACCTGAAGCCAGAACGAAAGGAGTCGGGTAGGTTGTTGTTCCGCAAGCGTTCAGAGACCTAGTCAAATACTGCGTGCTCTGGTATTTTCGACAGAAATGGTAGAAGCGAGACTGGCCTGTAGTTTTCAACCTGGGCGAGGTAGAGATTAGGCTTTTTGAGCAGCGGGGTGACACGGGCTTGCTTAAAAGTAGCAGGAAAAGTGCCAGTTTTTAGGGAGGAATTGACAATGTGTGCGACTGCAGGTTTGATAGTGGGCAGGATGGTCCGCAGGATGCGGGTGGGTATTGGATGGAGAGGACACGTTGTAGGTTTTGAGATCAGAAGAAGTCTGGAGACCTGATCCTCGGTCAGAGGAGCAAAAGAGCAGAGCGGAGCGGCAGCAGTGGGTTTGAGCTGACTGGGCCGGTCGGGCTCAGAGAAGTGGTTGCTGATTGCGGCCACCTTTTCAGTGAAAAAGGAGGCAAACATGTCTGGAGTCAGTGTAGGGGAAGGCCGAGCAGCTGGAGGAGAAAGCAAGGAGTTAAACACCATAAACAGTTTTCTGGAGTCAGTAGCAGCACAGATCTCGTTCTGATAGAAGGCTTTCTTAGCGGACTGCAAGGAAGAGGTAAAGGAAGCAAGTTTCTGTTTGTATGAGGACAAATTAGTGGGTTCTTGGGATTTACGCCACTTTTTTTCTGCTGATTAATAGGTAAGGTTCAATTAAAAGCCAGACTAAAATGACTACAGATAAGTAAATAAATGCGCTCATATTCCCACGGATGTATGAAGAGAACTGGATACAGCAATACTTTAGGGCTGCCACTTACAAACACTTCTATTGTTATTAATACTTTAATCTGACCATTTTGATTTTTTCTTGAGTATTAAAACTTTTGATGCAGAATTTTTCAGAAGATAGTCAAAAGTTTATTAAACTTGTGAAAAGTAGCTAATGTAAATGTAAGTGTCGTCAGGTTAAAGTTAGATCACCCTCACTTGTCTGTATTATGACATAATACATATTACATAATGAATAATATAAAATGATAATACAATAAAATAAGAAAACAGACTGACCCTGGCAGTGGAAAAAATAAACACTTTAAGTGAACGTGAATAGACAGCGTGACATAGTTGCTCAATACTGAACCAACTTCAAAAACTGTTTCCATTAGACACAAACATGGGAAGTTTTTCAAAGTGACCCTTTAAACCGTTTCAAGCCAATTGAGTCAATATAATTGAAAAAACATTTTGTGAAAAATGGATTGTATATTTTGTTTTGGCTGTTTTTTTGTTGTGTGTGTGTGTGTGTGTGTGTGTGTGTCTGTGTGTCTGTCTGTCTGTCTGTCTGTGTGTCTGTCTGTCTGTGTTTGTGTCTGTGTTTGTGTCTGTGTTTGTGTCTGTGTTTGTGTCTGTCTGTCTGTCTGTCTGTGTTTGTGTCTGTGTCTGTGTCTGTGTGTCTGTGTGTCTGTCTGTCTGTTTCTGTCTGTCTGTCTGTCTGTGTCTGTCTGTCTGTGTGTTTGTGTCTGTCTGTCTGTGTGTCTGTGTGTCTGTGTGTTTGTGTCTGTCTGTCTGTGTGTCTGTGTGTCTGTGTGTCTGTGTCTGTGTCTGTCTGTGTCTGTCTGTGTCTGTGTCCTCCGGTAAGACACTGATTGTCTTGTTTTATTTTTGTTTATTTTGGGGCCACTCAACCCTACCTTGGCTCTTTGTTGCAGGTCATCCACTCTCTTTACCCCGTTCACACTTAAGCTGACCTGTCTGAATGCAGGCGAAAAAGCCCCAAAACATCTTTGACACAAAAAGTTTACAGGGGCTTGCACAAGTTGTGCAAACTCCCCAAACATATACAGTTTTACATAAAAGTGTTGTGAATCTGAAGCTTTATTATGCTCTCTTCAAAGCCAGAATCCACTGACAAAGGTCATTTTACCTTGTTGAGCGCTGGACTTGCTGGTCTACCGCTGCCTCAATCAGTTAGCTTGTTTGTGCTGTTTTGGGACTTTGGTGTTTAAAAGGTGAGTTTGGATTCATCAAAGTTGAACAACAACACAAACTAACTAAGTGATTGCAGCAGCAGCAGTAGATCAACAACTTGTGTGTTGAAGAATCTAAAATGATCCTGTTTTTCAGTAGAGTTGAGTCCTCATCAGAAAAGGGCTGTTTGCAAAGTACTGTTGTTAAATGTGGACAACTGTGACTTGAAATTATCAAGTAGTTTCTGTGGGTTTTCTTGGATTCTTAATTCACTGCAGAGGCATAGGAGAAAAATGACGTTTCCTTAACAAATTCAAAGTAACAGAGTGAGTAATTTATATGCAAACCATCATTTGAGAAATTAAGAATTGAACATGTTCCTTTATCATGAAATACATATGCAAAATGATCTAATGCAATCTTTTGTCTGTTATCCACCTCCAGTCCCTTCCTGGAGGTGGAGCGGGATGAACACAGGGGGCGGCAGTGGCATCCCTCTGCTCAGTAAACCATCAGGTGGAGGGGGGGGGGACACCCACCTCTACGCCTAACACGCCCTGTAGCAGCCTGCCCCGTCCTGCTTCCTTTGTTGGCACCCCAAGCAGCTTGAAGGTAAAGTCTTTATTTATTTTAATTATGTTTTGGTGGCATGATGTTTTTGAGTTGCCCGTCCCAATTTTATGCATGAGATATCTCGGGAAGGAAATATGTTCAATTTGTGAAAAACTCCACAAGGACTCAACTATAAACTGTAATAGCTAAGTATGTTGTTGAAAAAAGCAGTTTTATATTATATTATCCAAAATGGCATAAAAAAGTCAAAATCTGACCGCTGTTAAAAATGGCTAAAAATGATATAGAATACTTCCTAGAGACGTGTGATAGTATACAAAGTGCAAATAAAGTCCAAAAAAGGCCAAAAACCTGATACTTTAGCATGTCCCAAAAATGGCGACAAAGGCAGTAGTGTAGTATGGTGAAAAAAAGTCAAAATTTGACCCCTCCCTAAAATGGCTGAAAAGTACTTAGAATAGCCTGTAGAAGTGTGTTATAGCATACAAAGTGGAAGTAAAGGTCAAAATAAGCTCGATGAGTCGGATGTAATGTGTTTGAATCTTAGCTGGGAATTGCGCGTTAATGGCCGAGCCACCTTGTACGACAGTTGAGTATGGGTTCATTGTGCATTTCTCACTTTAGTTATGGTTGGGTGGTTCATCTTGTCTCTGAGTGAGTGTCCTTGGTGATGTGTAAAAATATATGTATATGTATATGTATATGTATATGTACAGAAGTGTGTGTATATATATGTATGTATATATATGTATGTATGTGTATGTATATATATATGTACATATATATGTATATATATACATGTGTGTGTATATATATATTTATATATGTACATATATATGTATATGTTTATATATACATGTGTGTATATATATATTTATATATGTGTATATATGTATGTATGTATATATATATATATTTATATTTGTATATATGTATATATGTATATATGTGTATATATATATTTATATATATATTTATATATATGTATATATGTGTATATATATATACATGTGTGTATATATGTATATATGTATTTGTGTGTATATATATTTATATATTTATATATGTATATTTGTATTTATGTGTGTGTATATATATATATATTTATATATGTGTATATATGTATGTATGTATGTATGTATGTATATATATATTTATATGTGTATATATGTATATATATGTATTTATATATATTTATATATATGTATTTATGTGTGTGTGTATATATTTATATATATATATATATGTGTATATATATTTATATATGTATATGTATACATATATTTGTGTGTACACACACACATACATATATATATATATATATATATATATATATATATATTTGTATGTATATATATGTGTGTGTGTATATATATATATATATGTGTGTAATTCTTGAAATGTTTTTTTGTCTTTGTGTGTTGGCAAGTTGTTTGATGTTGTATGTTTTCTGCCACAAACAAATAAAGGTTTTTGTAAAGAAGGTACTTGTTGACTTGTGTCCTTGCTGAGTGGAGGATGTATTCCTCCTGTGGTTTGTGTGGTTTGTGTGCTGTGTAAAGATGGTAGGGTTGCTGGTTGGGGTATAAGTGTGGCTGCGTGTTATAAGTGTGTGGTATAAGTGCGGCCGGGTGGCATAAGTGTGTCCGCGTGCCACCGCTTTGTGGCTTTTGTGTCCTTTTGTTTCCTTTTTTTAATTTTTTTTATTGTTTTTATTGTTATTGTATTTGTGTTTTTTTTTCCTCATAAATTTGAGTTTTTGAGAGTCCTCCTTGTACAGGTTGAGTTTTTGGCAGAGGCCCGGGTTTGATTCGAGCTTGTGGTCATTTGCTGTGTGTCATCCCTGTTCTCTCTCCCTCTTTCCAGTCTCTCTCTAACTGTACTACAATAAAGGCATGAAAAGCCATATCAATAACTGTGTAACACTAGAGCAGGCCAAGGAGTCCATCTGGTGGCTGAGGTCTGAACAGCTGTGTGATGGTTGGGCTCTGGCCACTAGGTGGCACTACGCTTTACATTAAAGGTTCCTGAAATAATAAAAATAAAAGACATTAAGTAATCAATGTTATGTGTTAATGTGTTCACTATATTACATTTCTGAACATCTGTCTCCACTATTTAACCTTCGCGTTTTTCTCGCCGAGACCATCTGTGCCTGAAGCAGTGCTGAAAACGATCCCCAGAAAACTACCTGATACCAAAGGTGAGTACAGTACAGTACAGTAGAGTACAGCACAGTAGAGTACAGTGCAGTAGAGTACAGTGCAGTACAGCACTGTAGAGTACAGCACAGTACTGTAGAATACAGTAGAGTACAGTACAGTAGAATAGAGTACAGTACAGGACAGTAGAGTACAGTATAGTACAGTACAGTAGAAAAGAGTACAGTATAATATAGCACAGTACAGTAGAGTACAGTAGAGTAGAGTGCAGTACAGTAGAGTACAGTACAGGAGAGTACAGTATAGTGCAGTAAAATAGAGTAGAGTACAGTAGAGTAGAATAGAGTACAGTACAGTAGAGTACAGGACCATAGAGTACAGTATAGTACAGTACATTAGAATAGAGTACAGTATAATATAGCACAGCACAGTAGAGTACAGTAGAGTACTGTAGAGAACAGTAGAGTACAGCACAATAGAGTACAGTATAGTAGAATAGAGTACAGTATAGTCTAGTACAGTAGAGTACAGTACAACACAGTGGAGTACAGCACAGTAGAGTACAGTACAGTAGAATAGAGTACAGAAGAGTACAGTAGAGTAGAGTAGAGTAGAGAAGAGTACAGTACAGAAGAGTAGAGCCAGTATCATGTAGTGGAAGAGCCATGATCGAACTGTTTCGAAACGTATCGTCACTTCGACAAGTAGCTCGAGACGGGTTTCGAAACGTCACGTGATCGGTACCAAACCTGATAGATCCATGTACCAAACCCAGACAGAATTTTAAAAGACCGCAGGAAATGCGGGTGTTTGAGGTTTTGTGTTGTGGCGACAAAGCAGAGGGAGATTTGTACGAACTGAGCTGAGTTGTTGGTAGAGTCATTAATAGAGAGATAGATACAAACACACACACACACACACACATATGCATATATACAGGCTTTTTGGCTGGGGAAAAGGGAGCTCACAGGAAATGATTGTGTGGCTGCAACTCACGCTTCTACCAGCAGATGCCGATGTAGAGCGAACAGGTTGCCATCTGACATGTTGCAGTTGTGGTGCGCACCAGAAAATGGGCTTTCTCCGAAGTGGGAGTGTCCCACGGCGGGTACTATCAATGGAAAACGAACCCCAGAGAACTACCCGATACTAAAGGCGAGTAGAGTAGAGTAGAGCACAGTACAGTACAGTACAGTAGAGCCGGTACTATGCAGTTGAAAAGCGCCATAATGCACAATGGCGCCACCCAGTGGCCTAACGCCACCATAACAAGTGAGTTAGATACGGTTGGATTCGGCCAATCACAATGCAGTTTGTTGCAGATGACGTGTAGCATACGTAAGCAGACACGAGGCGTAGGGCCGCCTTCCGATTGGTCAACACACCTACGTTTGTTCAAAATACTCTCCCAAGGAACTATGGGAAACCAATATGGCGTTTAGCATCGTCGCTAATGTATATAATGTATATGTATCATGGAAATATGGTTAAAAATACGGACGGAAGACACCAAATATCAGATCTATCGGTACGCATTCATTTAACAAGGTCCCGTAAAAACACAAGAATTACCAGGCTGGATAGAGAGGCTTCTAACAGAGCTACGATGCGTCGGACGGACATCATTTCTTGAAAACAGAGGCATGCAGATGAATATAGCTGTAAAACACAGCGCGAAGCCTCACATTGTCAAAATACAAGGCAGAAAACAAAAACGAAGGAAATTATCCTTTTGGACATGTTTTTCCAAGGCATTAACCAAAATATAGAGATGAAAACAATGTTATCGATAGGACTGAGAGTAAAAAAAATATAGGAAGGCATAAATGTTTCTTTGAAACCTGATTGTACATATAACTTATTGAGAAAATAACGGAATGATCTGTTTATATTTATGTGTATAATGTATGTAATGTATAATAGTTTTATAAGAAATCTGGCCCCTCAAGCCGCAAACTTTTTTTTTCTGATTTTCAATGGCTCTACAAAGTGTCAGTCATTCTCACAACCAGTTGTTATTGGCTAATTCAAAATAAGAAGGCGGGGTTTTTCCTTCCGTTGACAGTGAGGGGAGGAGTCCAAACCAAAGGTCAGAGTTCAGCCCGTAATGGCGATTTCGGAGGGAAGCTGCGGATGTCCGCGGATTGTTCTGCAGGTAATAATCTCGCTTTTTGGACTTGATATTTTACTGAATTGGATAGTCTGAACATTTACCAATGTATAAGGACCGTTTGTATTGCAATATTAATCGATTGGTGGATTACAACGAGGCTTTGTGGGTGAGTTGTAAATGTTTGTTGGTGGTTGTTGGCTGTAAAACACAGCGCGAAGCCTCAAATTGTCACATTCAAGGCCGAAAACAAAAATGAAGGAACTTATTCTTTTGGGCATGTTTTTCTGAGGCGTTAACAAAAACATACAGATTAAAACAATGTTCTCAATGGGACTGAGTTAAAAAATATAGGAAGGCATAAATGTTTCTTTGCAGCCTGATTGTGTATATATAAAAAGTCCAAATGAGTGATGATTTTCTTCCATTGAGAAAATAAAGTAATGATCTTTTTATATTTATTTGTATTTATAATGTTTTTTTAAGAAATCGAGCCCCTGAAGTTGCTATTGGCTAGTTCAAAATAAGAAGGCGGGGCTTGTTCTTCCGGTGACAGTGAGGGGAGGAGTCCAAACCAAAGGTCAGAGTTCAGCCCGTAATGGCGATTTCGGAGGGAAGCTGCGGTGGCGGATGTCCGCGGATTGTTCTGCAGGTAATAATCTCGCTTTTTGGACTTGATATTTTACTGAATTCGATAGTCTGAACATTTACCGATGTATAAGGACCGTTTGTATTGCAATATTAATCGATTGGTGGATTACAACGAGGCTTTGTGGGTGAGTTGTAAATGTTTGTTGGTGGTTGTTGGCTGTAAAACACAGCGTGAAGCCTCAAATTGTCACATTCAAGGCCGAAAACAAAAATGAAGGAAATTATTCTTTTGGGCATGTTTTTCTGAGGCGTTAACAAAAACATAGAGATTAAAACAATGTTCTCAATGGGACTGAGTTAAAAAATATAGGAAGGCATAAATGTTTCTTTGCAGCCTGATTGTGTATATATAAAAAGTCCAAATGAGTGATGATTTTCTTCCATTGAGAAAATAAAGTAATGATCTTTTTATATTTATTTGTATTTATAATGTTTTTTTAAGAAATCGAGCCCCTGAAGTTGCTATTGGCTAGTTCAAAATAAGAAGGCGGGGCTTGTTCTTCCGTTGACAGTGAGGGGAGGAGTCCAAACCAAAGGTCAGAGTTCAGCCCGTAATGGCGATTTCGGAGGGAAGCTGCGGTGGCGGATGTCCGCGGATTGTTCTGCAGGTAATAATCTCGCTTTTTGGACTTGATATTTTACTGAATTCGATAGTCTGAACATTTACCAATGTATAAGGGCCGTTTTTATCGGAATATTAATCGATTGGTTGATTACAACGAGGCTTTGTGGGTGAGTTGTAAATGTTTGTTGGTTGGAGTTTGGAGTAGTCTGCATCACTCCAATCGCGTTAAAATTAACTAACAATATGGCGTTAAAGTTACCTGTTAAGAGACACTATCAAAGTTATATCCAGTTATAAGTAAGTAGCTTGCTTCAGCTGCAATTCTTGTTGTTTTGAGCGATGTTGTTTTAGCCGATGTGCTACCTAGCTAGCTAGCTAGTTATGCTAGGTAGCATATCGGCTAATTCTAATTGGGCTAGTACTACATCGGCTAGTAGTACCCGCTTACAGGCTGTCTAGTTATGCTAGGTAGCATATCGGCTAATTCTAATTGGGCTAGTACTACATCGGCTAGTAGTACCCGCTTACAGGCTGTCTGATTGCCGATGAAAGCACAAGGAAATATGTGATAGTATTATACAGTTAAATGCGCAATCAACAATACTCTAATGTTTATTTATACAGTACCAAGCTAGTCAGCAGTCGTTAAGCTTAATTTAGCTTCACGACCAGAACTGCGAGGAAACAGTGATCAGCGCTCTGTATTTGAAGCCCAATAATGATAATATCACATTTTATTGAATCTTTGCAAAAACGTAAGTGAAAATCACTTCTCTGCGGGGAGTTCGGAGTTGGTGATTTTTAAAAGAGCTCTTTGGTGGATTGTGTTATTTAGAAAATCGTGTTATTATGTCTAGCTGTCTAACTGCACCTGTCTAACTGTCACACTACACCTGTCTAGCTGTTTTGTCGTATTTACCATATTTATGCTGAACTGTGCTTGATATTTTCCCGTAGATATTTATTTCGTAAATGTAAAATAGGGCTGGGGCGACGCATCGACGTAAGCGATAACGTGAATACGTTGATACACGTAACGTGTGTCGACGCGTCGCACCCTTTCACCCCGCAGTGTTTTAAAATGTTTTTTTTCTGTAAATTTGTAAACTCACATCATTTTAGTGATCATCAAGTCTCTTCTGTAGTGGAATTAACATAATATGATGCATTCTCATATGATGGCCCACCAGCGCATGGAGACATGAATACAATGCTTTTCAATGTATGTGATTTTTATTTATTGTGCAAAATAAGAAAAATACTCCAACTTATATATTTTTTTCACTTCTCCTCAAGGTCTGGGTGCCGGAAACGAAGACAGTCAAACATTTGAGACTGAAGTTAAACCTAACAAAAATAGGTGTGTGAATCCATTTTGTTATTGGTGACATGACTAAAAACTTTGCTGTCTCTGTTTTTGTCCGAGTTTTTCTCTGACTCCCCTCCCCCTTGTTAGGGTTAGGGTTTGCAGCAATGGTGCCCTCGCTGCTTGTTTATTGTGGGTCTTGTAGTCTTTTACTGGATGCCATGATGATTTGTAGTCCTGGTTGCAACCACTGGGGGGGGTATCTCCTCTCAAGTATATATATATATATATATATATATATATATATATATATATATATATATATATATATATATATATATACACACACACACAAGCTCAATGAATATATTGTTATAAATAACAAAAATTAAACAATGCTTTTTCACTGATGGCTTTAGTTTCATTTTTAACACATAGACATGAGGGAATTTCTCTCATCTAACTCTTGATAAGAAAGCAAATGAGCATAGTTCCCAAATTATAGAAGCAAAACTTGAAAAGGTAAAGTTTTTTTATGCCAAGTTGACTGGCTGCCAAGAAAACCTGTCAGGTCAACTGTTCAACCAAACCAGACATGTGACGTGAGTTAGATCAATAATTGGGTTGTTCAATAAATGTTAGTCTTTGTGTCTCTTTCACTCTCCGCAGCAGGATGTCTCATCAACTTCACATTCCCCAGAATAAATTAATGCTGCTTGAGCTCCTTCCAGTGTTGAAATTGATCCACAGCATGCCGTTTATTATTTACTGTGCTGTTAAACACCAGCCCTCTGTTTTTGTGTGGCTGCTGTGGCTTTGGGGTTATATTACGTGTTGAGAGGGAGTGTACCCACAGTGCACATCTGCACACTCCCACCTTTAACCTGCTCACATGGCCTCATGCATTTTAGATAATGAGTCATACCCCCGCAGAGCTCACGGGACGCTGGTATTTATTTAGGAAGTGGAGTTATTTATTCACCTTCTCTGACATGTTAAAACATCAACACTGTACTCACACTGGCTCTCCTCCACAGAGCGGCGTACACACCGACCACAGGTAGAAGAAACCACCAGTCGTGTGAAAAGCCGAGCCGACCCAGCCGAGAAACATCGGGGTGCCCAGGTCATACCTGTTGGTGTTTCAAACCGTAGGTGCTGCCGAATGAAAAGGGGTGCTGAAGGTCAAAGGTCAGCTGACCTACGCTGCCCAGCAGCCCTGGGTGTTCCCCGGCACCATCCGCAGTAACATCCTGTTTGGGAAGGAGCTCCACCCCCAGAAGTACGAGAGAGTCATCCGAGCCTGCGCGCTGAAGAGGGTGAGACATACTTTGAGTATTGCTTTACGCGACGTCGTCATACACCAGGTGCACAACGCAGTTTAGATCAACAGCCGACTCATCGAACACTAAAGCGACAACGGCACAACAACGTTGACGAAAGACAGCGCTTCACCCCTTAACATGAAAATCAGGCCATTTTCCTTTTTTCTGTAGTTCTGCGAACAAACAAAGAGACAAACAAACCCAACTGAAAAAATGACGTCTTTGACAAAACTAAAAATACACTGCACATCCAGAGAAATAAAGCTGCTGATGTTTTTGTCATCCGTCAGCGCACATCTCAGGATGTTATTGAGAGGAGAAGTCACATAACGTCACTCAGTTTTTAAATGTTTTTAATTACTGTTTTATTGTCAGTTTAAGCTCCATTCATCCATGCATTGCTTGTTCAGTGGCTGGAGAATCACTCACACCTGAGTTTTATGACATCATCTTAAAACAATCCGAGATGCTTAGCGGCGCCCTCTGCTCTCTCAGGTGTTTGACCGCTCGTAACACCAGATGTTGAACTGTGATCGCACTGAACTGTCAGGATCTCTAACCCGACAAGAGGAGAGGGCCCCGACAGTCCTGCGACTCTGTCCAATTAAAACTGGACACAACCCAATAAAGCCCCAGCTCTGATGCAGACCAGACACTTATCTGCATCTCGATTGGCTCCTTGTCTCACACAGACACTTCCTGTCATTTAATGTGTGACTTATCTCTGCAGCATAAGCCAAGTGCCTCTTTTTATCTGCCATCACGTTATGTTCCTGACAGAGTTTGTGTCAGAACAATACACTGACTCACTGTGCGTTAACATGCGCTCAAGTATCTGTGCGATTGTCAGCTCGTGTCATTTGTAATCAGATACAACTTAGTTTCTCCGTCAAACTCAGAGATTAAGTGGAAAATGGGTTAAAATTGGATTTGAACTCGTAACCTGCTCTCTCTGCGATGTGCTGAAGAGAAGAACGTCCAGTAAAGAAGTTTCCCCAACTTGTGTTTTGACACGACTCTTGCCTCTGTTGTGTGATTCATCAGACTGAGCTCATGCAGAAAACTGATGATTTAAAGCAAGATTCTAACTTCCTTCTATTTTTTTTTTTTTTTAAAAAAAACTGTTTATGAGGGATGTGGTGTACGCATTCTTTCTCTGCACATGTCGAGACACGTGAGAAGCTCGTCTGTGGAGGGTCTACCCTCAGCTGGCTCTCTTCCTGAGCCTCGTGTCCAGATCAGACAGAGCATCTCTGCATATTGCTAATTAGTAGTTATAGTATTTGGTTAATTTTGGAAATGAGTTATTGTCCAGGAAGTCACAACACACAACACATTTTAAAACATTCCTTGTCAGGACATTGCAGCGTCAGTGGTGATATATCATTTGTTAACGTCACACGTTCCTGTTGCACATTTATTTTGTCATTGTGTGTGTGTGTGTGTGCGCGTGCGTACAGGACATGGAGTTGCTCCCAGATGGAGACCTGACTCTGATCGGGGACAGAGGAGCCACACTTAGCGGGGGACAGAAAGCTCGTGTCAACCTGGCCAGGTGAGAGGACAGTCCACATTAGTTTTTGTTACACCTCAAAAGAGAGTGCAGAGTTGACCTCAATATAACTTTTAAAGTTTTACTGTCACGATAAATGAGATATTAAAACCACCGCCGTCAAAGTACAGACGGAGCTTACTTCAACTACAACTTATACTACAACTGATCCTGAATCTGCAGTCAGGTACAAGAAAATACCAAACAAGCATTACACTCAAATCTCTGACCAAACTGTCAGTGATGGAGTTGCATTGTGGGTAACGTAGGCACAATGTTTTGACAAAAAAGAAGAATGTGTGGGGGGAGAAAAAGACGATATGTCTGGTTCTGCTGCACGGATTGATTTTGATCTTGACTTTGTTTTGTATATTTTTGGTCTGACAAAATAACGGGGTTTTTTCAGGGCTGTGTATCAGGACGCAGACATCTACCTGCTGGACGATCCTTTGAGTGCCGTGGATGCCGAGGTCGGGAGACATCTCTTCGAACAGTGAGTTCCAGCTACAGGATTGGAGTGCTCTTCAAATAGCACGTTAAGTTCTCACACACTGTTAGACGTACGCACGGCGGATTTGTTTTGATCTGGTAGAGAGCTTCAAAGCTGCAGCGGAAAGCCTTGAGTGACACATCACAACAGGACAAACTTTCCTGGAAATGTCTCTGCCCTTCTGCTAGTCTCAGCTGTACTACATTGCTGTTGTTAGTTCATGGTGTTGTTGCAGGTTATTTTGGCCACGTTGCTTTGCAACAAAATGAAACCCAAGTGACACAAGACAGATGAAGAAAAGCTTTAGAGTTTGAGAGCGGAGTCAGGAAGAGGTGCGGTGCTGCTCGTGTCAGGCGGACAATTGAAGTTGGCCCCACTCTTCCTGTTTCACTCTTCCGCTTGGAAGAATCGTAACGTTTTCCCAACCTGCGGTCATTTACACGTGTAAATTCACCATGCCGACAGTTGCTTTTTTAAACGGGGCCGTTGCTACCTCTGTCCCCCGCTCTTTTTTCCCTGATCGGACATGTTACATGCAGAACAGCAAGGCCACATAACAGCCTTGAGCAGGCAGTGTGGATTAGCTTTTGACTTGATGTAGAGTATTCACACTCTTGCAAACACATGCAAGTTGCAAAGTGTGCGTACACCATGAGATAGTGTTCACGTGTTGGCATGCTGACTGTGTGTGTTCATGTGTCAGGGTCACATGGTGGCAAAGGGGACATACACAGAGCTGCAGCGGTCTGGGGTGGACTTCACCTCCCTGCTGAAGAAGGAGGAAGAAGAGGAGCAACAGCAGCCTCCTCAAGACATCCTCGCCAGGAGCAGAACTCTGTCCCAGAACTCGGTGCTCTCGCAGACCTCCTCCGTGCATTCGGTGAAAGACGGAGACAATCTACCGGTTAGTGCATCCTTTTTCTGTCTTGGTCTGACGCACACAGTGAACACAGTGATCACTTCACACCGGCTTCAACATTTATCATTCACAGTTACTGTGAATTACTGTGAATGTGAAATACATCATAGGTAAGAGTAAAAGTAAAAGTAAAAAAATTAGATTTCCCGGTGGTTTCACGCACAGGAAGTTGCAGCTTATTGTGTGTTGCTCTCTGTCGCATCTCTTCTCTTGCGGTTTGTAATCCTTTAACCTGTGATCGTACTTGTTGTCCACGCAGGCAGAGCCGGTGCAGACGGTGGCAGAGGAGAGCCGCGCTCAGGGAACCATGGGCCTGTGCTGGTGGTCATACTGATCAACGTCCTGGCTCAGGTACGTGAAGAAGACTCCAAGAAAAGAGAATGTCACTTCCTACGGTGCAAAAATGTGGAACAGGTTGAGCCGGTACGTAAAGACTTGTGTGTTCTGTGTCTTGTAGGTAGCATACATCATGCAAGACTGGTGGCTGGCTCACTGGTGAGTATGAGAGCAAGAGAAGCTCAACACCAACGGCACCGTCATCCAAAACGGAGCGAACATCACGGCAGAGCTGAACATCGATTTCTACCTGGGTGTTTACGGAGGTAATCCCACCTGTTGTCGTGCACCGTGCACCGTGCACCGTGCACCGCACGCTTTGTGTTCCCTCTGTGCTGTAAAGGAGGATGCTCTGCTTCTGCGTCGACAGGTTTGACTGCGGCCACCATCGTTTTTGGCTTCATCAGGAATATCGCTCTGTTCCACGTGCTGGTGAGGTCTGCACAGGCTCTGCACAACTGCATGTTCAACTCCATACTCCGAACACACGTGCGCTTTTTCGACATCAACCCGATCGGTAAGCAAACATTTAGTAAGCATGTATTTTTTGCAGCCATATCCATCTGTGAGTAATTTGAAGTCTCAAAAGAAAAGAGCTGCTTCTTTTATCAGTTAGTTTGTGTTACTGTGCGACTTTTGTAAACCCAAAACGAACCCTGTGAAAGTCGATCTGCGACTCTGAACGTTTTTTAGTCATGTTTGTACATCAGCGATGTCTCATCAGGAGAGATGACACAGTAAGAAACAGCAGCTCATAAGAGTCACTGGTGTCACTCGTTACTCGCATTACCAGCATTTTGTGTTTCCTCTCCGAGCAGGTGTTCCTGCAGATCCTCTCTGTGATTGCGGTGGCGGTGTCCGTGATCCCCTGGATCCTCATCCCTGTACTCCCCCTCCTCCTCGTCTTCCTTTACCTGAGTCCAGTGTTCTCCCACCTGTCGTCGTCTCTTCAGGGCCTGTGGACGATCCGAGCCTTCGGAGCAGAGGAGAGGTTCCAGAAAGTTTTTGACGCCCATCAGGTCACACTGATGGGAATGTTCCAGTGGGGCGTCAGGCAGAGCGCAGAGGTGGAGAACATGGTAAGAGATGAGCTCTGAAAAATGTTAGTAAGTTACATACGTCATAAAAGCCACAGCTGTCCTTCTTATGTGGGTTTCCACTTTTTTGTCTGTGTCTTCAGATGACGTCAGTGGAGAGAGTAGTGGAGTACACGGAGCTGGAGAGCGGAAACCCAGAAGAGTCCTCCTCCCGATTGGCCCAGCAAAGGCCTGGTGACCTTCGACAGGGTCAGCTTCTCCTACAGCAGCGACGGACCGCTGGTGCTGCACAACCTGAAGGCCATGTTCCGACCCAAAGAGAAGGTGAGGCGCATCTGTGTTCACACGTGGGCCGTTTCTCGCCACGTTAACCCCGCGCATCCGTGTTCAACCTGGTCTTCTGTCCCGCGCGTCAGGTAGAACAGGTGCCAGGAAAAGCTCTCTGGTCTCCGCTCTTTTCCACCTGGCCGAGCCGCAGGGGAAGATCTACATCGACGGTGTGTCGACGTCCGAGATCGGCCTCCACGACCTGCGCCAGAAGATGTCCATCATCCCTCAGGTAGACATCGGCCGACCTCTAACAATTTCACTAACTGAATGAAATCCAAAACTGACGTCAACTGTATTGGTCAGTTGATGAAATGACTCACAGTTTTTGGGTTTTTTTGTTTGTCCAGGACCTGGTGCTGTTTACAGGCTCCATGAGGAAGAACTTGGACCCCTTCAACCAGCACTCTGATGAAGACCTGTGGAGAGCTCTGGAGGAGGTTAGTGCATGGATTCGTTTTGAGTTAAATCGTCTTGATTTTGTACTCTCTATTGTCTTTAAAAACGGCTGCTCCCTCGCTGCAGGTGCCGTCCTGAGGAAGAACCGCATCCTCGTCATCGACGAGGCCACGGCCAACGTGGACCCCAGGTACTACTATACTATAGTATGGCGAAAAAAGTCAAAATTTGACCCCTCCTAAAAATGGCGAAAAAAGGCAATAGTATAGTATGGCGAAAAAAGTCAAAATTTGACCCCTCCTGAAAATGGCTAAAAATGATATAGAATAGCTTGTAGAGATGCTTAATAGTATACAAAGTGAAAATAAAGTCCAAAAAAGGCCAAAAACATGATAATTTAGCATGTCCCAAAAATGGCGAAAAAAAGGCAATGCTATAGTAGGGCAAAAAGAAGTCCAAATTT
This sequence comes from Plectropomus leopardus, assembly GCF_026936395.1. Lineage (NCBI taxonomy): Eukaryota > Metazoa > Chordata > Actinopteri > Perciformes > Serranidae > Plectropomus > Plectropomus leopardus. The sequence continues at coordinate 9,232,295 of NC_142199.1, forward strand.
GACCCCTCCTAAAAATTGCTGAAAACCACTTAGAATAGCTCCTAGAAGCGCGTTATAGCATACAAAGTGGAAATAATGGCCAAAAAAGACCAAAAACGTCATATATTAGCATGTTCAAAAAATGGCAATCAAGGCAATAGTATAGTATGGCGAAAAAAGTCAAAATTTGACCGCTCCTGAAAATGGCTGAAAACTACTTAGAATGGCTTGTAGAAGCGTATTATAGCATACAAAGTGGAAATAAAGGTCAAAAAAAGCCAAAAACATCGTAAATTAGCATGTCCAAAAAATGGCGAAAAAAAGGCAATACTATAGTATGGTGAAAAAAGTCAAAATTTGACCCCTCCTGAAAATGGCTAAAAATGATATAGAATAGCTTGTAGAGACGCGTAATAGCATAAAAAGTGAAAATAAAGTCCAAAAAAGGCCAAAAACATGATAATTTAGCATGTCCCAAAAATGGCGACAAAGGCAATAGTATTGTATGGCGAAAAAAGTCAAAATTGGACCCCTCCTAAAAATGGCTGAAAACCACTTAGAATGGCTTGTAGAAGCGTATTATAGCATACAAAGTGGAAATAATGGTCAAAAAAGGCCAAAAAACTCATAATTTAGCATGTCCCAAAAATGGCGAAAAAAAGGCAATACTATAGTATGGCAAAAAAGTCAAAATTTGACCCCTCCTGAAAATGGCTGAAAACTACTTAGAATAGCTCCTAGAAGCGCGTTATAGCATACACAGTGGAAATAATGGTCAAAAAAGGCCAAAAAACTCATAATTTAGCATGTCCCAAAAATGGCGAAAAAAAGGCAATACTATAGTATGGCAAAAAAGTCAAAATTTGACCCCTCCTGAAAATGGCTAAAAATGATATAGAATAGCTCCTAGAAGCGCATTATAGCATACAGAGTGGAAATATAGATCAAAAAAGGCCAAAAACCTGATAATTTAGCATGTCCCAAAAATGGCGACAAAGGCAATAGTATTGTATGGCGAAAAAAGTCAAAATTGGACCCCTCCTAAAAATGGCTGAAAACTACTTAGAATAGCTCCTAGAAGCGCGTTATAGCATACACAGTGGAAATAATGGTCAAAAAAGGCCAAAAAACATCATAAATTAGCATGTCCCAAAAATGGCGAAAAAAAGGCAATAGTATAGTATGGTGAAAAAAGTCAAAATTTGACCCCTCCTGAAAATGGCTAAAAATGATATAGAATAGCTTGTAGAAGCGCATTATAGCATACAAAGTGAAAATAATGGTCCAAAAAGGCCAAAAACATGATAATTTAGCATGTCCCAAAAATGGCGAAAAAAAGGCAATACTATAGTATGGCAAAAGTCAAAATTTGACCCCTCCTGAAAATGGCTAAAATGATATAGAATAGCTTGTAGAAGCGCATTATAGCATACAGAGTGGAAATATAGATCAAAAAAGGCCAAAAACCTGATAATTTAGCATGTCCCAAAAATGGCGACAAAGGCAATAGTATTGTATGGCGAAAAAAGTCAAAATTGGACCCCTCCTAAAAATGGCTGAAAACCACTTAGAATGGCTTGTAGAAGCGTATTATAGCATACAAAGTGGAAATAATGGTCAAAAAAGGCCAAAAAACTCATAATTTAGCATGTCCCAAAAATGGCGAAAAAAAGGCAATACTATAGTATGGCAAAAAAGTCAAAATTTGACCCCTCCTGAAAATGGCTGAAAACTACTTAGAATAGCTCCTAGAAGCGCATTATAGCATACACAGTGGAAATAATGGTCAAAAAGGCCAAAAAACATCATAAATTAGCATGTCCCAAAAATGGCGAAAAAAAGGCAATAGTATAGTATGGTGAAAAAAGTCAAAATTTGACCCCTCCTGAAAATGGCTAAAAATGATATAGAATAGCTTGTAGAAGCGCATTATAGCATACACAGTGGAAATAATGGTCAAAAAGGCCAAAAACTCATAATTTAGCATGTCCCAAAATGGCGAAAAAAAAGGCAATACTATAGTATGGCAAAAAGTCAAAATTTGACCCTCCTGAAAATGGCTAAAAATGATATAGAATAGCTTGTAGAGACGCGTAATAGCATAAAAAGTGAAAATAAAGTCCAAAAAAGGCCAAAAACATGATAATTTAGCATGGCCCAAAAATGGCGAAAAAAAGGCAATACTATAGTATGGCAAAAAAGTCAAAATTTGACCCCTCCTGAAAATGGCTAAAAATGATATAGAATAGCTCCTAGAAGCGCATTATAGCATACACAGTGGAAATAATGGTCAAAAAAGGCCAAAAAACTCATAATTTAGCATGTCCCAAAAATGGCGAAAAAGGCAATAGTATAGTATGGCAAAAAGTCAAAATTTGACCCCTCCTGAAAATGGCTGAAAACTACTTAGAATAGCTCCTAGAAGCGCGTTATAGCATACACAGTGGAAATAATGGTCAAAAAAGGCCAAAAAACATCATAAATTAGCATGTCCCAAAAATGGCGAAAAACAGGCAATAGTATAGTATGGTGAAAAAGTCAAAATTTGACCCCTCCTGAAAATGGCTAAAAATGATATAGAATAGCTTGTAGAAGCGCATTATAGCATACACAGTGGAAATAATGCTCAAAAAAGGCCAAAAAACTCATAATTTAGCATGTCCCAAAAATGGCGAAAAAAAGGCAATACTATAGTATGGCAAAAAAGTCAAAATTTGACCCCTCCTGAAAATGGCTAAAAATGATATAGAATAGCTCCTAGAAGCGCATTATAGCATACACAGTGGAAATAATGGTCAAAAAAGGCCAAAAACATCATAAATTAGCATGTCCCAAAAATGGCGAAAAAAGGCAATAGTATAGTATGGTGAAAAAGTCAAAATTTGACCCCTCCTGAAAATGGCTAAAAATGATATAGAATAGCTTGTAGAGACGCATTATAGCATACAAAAGTGAAAATAAAGTCCAAAAAAGGCCAAAAACATGATAATTTAGCATGGCCCAAAATGGCGACAAAAGGCAATACTATAGTATGGCAAAAAGTCAAAATTGGACCCTCCTGAAAATGGCTGAAAATGATATAGAATAGCTCCTAGAAGCGCATTATAGCATACACAGTGGAAATAATGGTCAAAAAGGCCAAAAACATCATAATTTAGCATGTCCCAAAAATGGCGAAAAAAGGCAATACTATAGTATGGCAAAAAAGTCAAAATTGGACCCCTCCTAAAAATGGCTGAAAACTACTTAGAATAGCTCCTAGAAGCGCGTTATAGCATACAAAGTGGAAATAAAGGTCAAAAAAGGCCAAAAACATCATAAATTAGCATGTCCCAAAAATGGCGAAAAAAAGGCAATACTATAGTATAGCAAAAAGTCAAAATTGACCCCTCCTGAAAATGGCTGAAAACTACTTAGAATAGCTCCTAGAAGCGCATTATAGCATACACAGTGGAAATAATGGTCAAAAAGGCCAAAAACTCATAATTTAGCATGTCCCAAAATGGCGAAAAAAGGCAATACTATAGTATGGCTAAAAGTCAAAATTGACCCCTCCTGAAAATGGCTGAAAACTACTTAGAATAGCTCCTAGAAGCGTGTTATAGCATACAAAGTGGAAATAATGGTCAAAAAGGCAAAAAAACATCATAAATTAGCATGTCCCAAAAATGGCGAAAAAAAGGCAATACTATAGTATGGCAAAAAAGTCAAAATTTGACCCCTCCTGAAAATGGCTAAAAATGATATAGAATAGCTCCTAGAAGCGCATTATAGCATACACAGTGGAAATAATGGTCAAAAAAGGCCAAAAAACTCATAATTTAGCATGTCCCAAAAATGGCGAAAAAAGGCAATACTATAGTATGGCAAAAAGTCAAAATTGACCCCTCCTGAAAATGGCTGAAAATGATATAGAATGGCTTGTAGAAGCGTATTATAGCATACAAAGTGGAAATAATGGTCAAAAAAGGCCAAAAACATGATAATTTAGCATGTCCCAAAAATGGCGAAAAAAAGGCAATACTATAGTATGGCAAAAAGTCAAAATTTGACCCTCCTGAAAATGGCTGAAAATGATATAGAATAGCTCCTAGAAGCGCATTATAGCATACACAGTGGAAATAATGGTCAAAAAAGGCCAAAAACTCATAATTTAGCATGTCCCAAAAATGGCGAAAAAAAGGCAATACTATAGTATGGCAAAAAGTCAAAATTTGACCCCTCCTGAAAATGGCTAAAATGATATAGAATAGCTCCTAGAAGCGCATTATAGCATACACAGTGGAAATAATGGTCAAAAAGGCCAAAAACCTGATAATTTAGCATGTCCCAAAAATGGCGAAAAAAGGCAATAGTATAGTATGGTGAAAAAAGTCAAAATTGGACCCTCCTGAAAATGGCTGAAAATGATATAGAATAGCTCCTAGAAGCGCATTATAGCATACACAGTGGAAATAATGGTCAAAAAGGCCAAAAAACATCATAAATTAGCATGTCCCAAAAATGGCGAAAAAAAGGCAAAAGTATAGTATGGTGAAAAAGTCAAAATTTGACCCCTCCTGAAAATGGCTAAAAATGATATAGAATAGCTCCTAGAAGCGCATTATAGCATACACAGTGGAAATAATGGTCAAAAAGGCCAAAAACATGATAATTTAGCATGTCCCAAAAATGGCGAAAAAAAGGCAATACTATAGTATGGCAAAAAGTCAAAATTTGACCCCTCCTGAAAATGGCTAAAATGATATAGAATAGCTCCTAGAAGCGCATTATAGCATACAGAGTGGAAATATAGATCAAAAAAGGCCAAAAACCTGATAATTTAGCATGTCCCAAAAATGGCGAAAAAAGGCAATAGTATAGTATGGCAAAAAGTCAAAATTGACCCCTCCTGAAAATGGCTGAAAATGATATAGAATAGCTCCTAGAAGCGTTATAGCATACACAGTGGAAATAATGGTCAAAAAGGCCAAAAAAACTCATAAATTAGCATGTCCCAAAATGGCGAAAAAAGGCAATAGTATAGTATGGTGAAAAAGTCAAAATTTGACCCCTCCTGAAAATGGCTGAAAATGATATAGAATAGCTTGTAGAAGCAGCGTAATAGCATAAAAAGTGAAAATAATGGTCAAAAAGGCCAAAAACATGATAATTTAGCATGTCCCAAAAATGGCGAAAAAAAAGGCAATACTATAGTATGGCAAAAAGTCAAAATTTGACCCCTCCTGAAAATGGCTAAAAATGATATAGAATAGCTCCTAGAAGCGCATTATAGCATACACAGTGGAAATAATGGTCAAAAAGGCCAAAAACTCATAATTTAGCATGTCCCAAAAATGGCGAAAAAAGGCAATACTATAGTATGGCAAAAAGTCAAAATTTGACCCTCCTGAAAATGGCTGAAAATGATATAGAATAGCTCCTAGAAGCGCATTATAGCATACACAGTGGAAATAATGGTCAAAAAAGGCCAAAAACATCATAAATTAGCATGTCCCAAAAATGGCGAAAAAAGGCAATAGTATAGTATGGTGAAAAAGTCAAAATTTGACCCCTCCTGAAAATGGCTAAAATGATATAGAATAGCTCCTAGAAGCGCATTATAGCATACACAGTGGAAATAATGGTCAAAAAGGCCAAAAACTCATAATTTAGCATGTTCCAAAAATGGCAAAAAAGGCAATAGTATAGTATGGCAAAAAGTCAAAATTTGACCCCTCCTGAAAATGGCTGAAAATGATATAGAATAGCTCCTAGAAGCGCATTATAGCATACACAGTGGAAATAATGGTCAAAAAGGCCAAAAACCTCATAATTTAGCATGTCCCAAAAATGGCGAAAAAAAAGGCAATACTATAGTATGGCAAAAAAGTCAAAATTTGACCCCTCCTGAAAATGGCTAAAATGATATAGAATAGCTCCTAGAAGCGCATTATAGCATACACAGTGGAAATATAGATCAAAAAAGGCCAAAAACCTGATAATTTAGCATGTCCCAAAAATGGCAATCAAGGCAATAGTATAGTATGGCGAAAAAAGTCAAAATTTGACCGCTCCTGAAAATGGCTGAAAACTACTTAGAATAGCTCCTAGAAGCGCGTTATAGCATACACAGTGGAAATAATGGTCAAAAAAGGCCAAAAAACATCGTAAATTAGCATGTCCAAAAAATGGCGAAAAAAAGGCAATACTATAGTATGGTGAAAAAGTCAAAATTGACCCTCCTGAAAATGGCTGAAAACTACTTAGAATAGCTCCTAGAGACGCGTTATAGCATACACAGTGGAAATAATGGTCAAAAAGGCCAAAAAACATCATAAATTAGCATGTCCCAAAAATGGCGAAAAAAAAGGCAATAGTATAGTATGGTGAAAAAGTCAAAATTTGACCCTCCTGAAAATGGCTAAAATGATATAGAATAGCTCCTAGAAGCGCTGTAATAGCATAAAAAGTGAAAATAAAGTCCAAAAAGGCCAAAAACATGATAATTTAGCATGTTCAAAAAATGGCAAAAAAGGCAATACTATAGTATGGCAAAAGTCAAAATTTGACCCCTCCTGAAAATGGCTGAAAATGATATAGAATAGCTCCTAGAAGCGCATTATAGCATACACAGTGGAAATAATGGTCAAAAAAGGCCAAAAACATCATAAATTTAGCATGTCCCAAAAATGGCGAAAAAAAGGCAATACTATAGTATGGCAAAAAGTCAAAATTGACCCCTCCTGAAAATGGCTGAAAATGATATAGAATAGCTCCTAGAAGCGCATTATAGCATACACAGTGGAAATAATGGTCAAAAAGGCCAAAAAACATCATAAATTAGCATGTCCCAAAAATGGCGAAAAAAGGCAATAGTATAGTATGGTGAAAAAAGTCAAAATTTGACCCCTCCTGAAAATGGCTAAAACTACTTAGAATAGCTCCTAGAAGCGCATTATAGCATACACAGTGGAAATAATGGTCAAAAAAGGCCAAAAACATCATAAATTAGCATGTCCCAAAAATGGCGAAAAAAAGGCAATACTATAGTATGGCAAAAAAGTCAAAATTTGACCCCTCCTGAAAATGGCTAAAAATGATATAGAATAGCTTGTAGAGACGCATTATAGCATACAAAGTGAAAATAAAGATCAAAAAGGCCAAAAACCTGATAATTTAGCATGTCCCAAAAATGGCGAAAAAAAGGCAATACTATAGTATGGCAAAAAGTCAAAATTGACCCCTCCTGAAAATGGCTAAAAATGATATAGAATAGCTCCTAGAAGCGCATTATAGCATACACAGAGGAAATAATGTTCAAAAAAGACCAAAAACTCATATATTAGCATGTTCAAAAATGGCAAAAAAGGCAATAGTATAGTATGGCAAAAAGTCAAAATTTGACCCCTCCTGAAAATGGCTGAAAACTACTTAGAATAGCTCCTAGAAGCGTTATAGCGTACAAAGTGGAATTAATGGTCAAAAAAGGCCAAAAACATCATAGTTTAGCATGTCCCAAAAATGGCGAAAAAAAGGCAATACTATAGTATGGCAAAAAAGTCAAAATTGGACCCCTCCTGAAAATGGCTGAAAATGATATAGAATAGCTCCTAGAAGCATTATAGCATACACAGTGGAAATAATGGTCAAAAAGGCCAAAAACATCATAAATTAGCATGTCCCAAAAATGGCGAAAAAAAGGCAATAGTATAGTATGGTGAAAAAAGTCAAAATTTGACCCCTCCTGAAAATGGCTAAAAATGATATAGAATAGCTTGTAGAGACGCGTAATAGCATAAAAAGTGAAAATAAAGTCCAAAAAAGGCCAAAAACATGATAATTTAGCATGTCCCAAAAATGGCGAAAAAAAGGCAATACTATAGTATGGCAAAAAAGTCAAAATTTGACCCCTCCTGAAAATGGCTAAAAATGATATAGAATAGCTCCTAGAAGCGCATTATAGCATACACAGTGGAAATAATGGTCAAAAAAGGCCAAAAAACTCATAATTTAGCATGTCCCAAAAATGGCGACAAAGGCAATACTATAGTATGGCGAAAAAAGTCAAAATTGGACCCCTCCTAAAAATGGCTGAAAACTACTTAGAATAGCTCCTAGAAGCGCGTTATAGCATACAAAGTGGAAATAAAGGTCAAAAAAGACCAAAAACATCATAAATTAGCATGTCCCAAAAATGGCGAAAAAAAGGCAATACTATAGTATGGCAAAAAAGTCAAAATTTGACCCCTCCTGAAAATGGCTGAAAACTACTTAGAATAGCTCCTAGAAGCGCGTTATAGCATACACAGTGGAAATAATGGTCAAAAAAGGCCAAAAAACTCATAATTTAGCATGTCCCAAAAATGGCGAAAAAAAGGCAATACTATAGTATGGCAAAAAAGTCAAAATTTGACCCCTCCTGAAAATGGCTAAAAATGATATAGAATAGCTCCTAGAAGCGCATTATAGCATACAGAGTGGAAATATAGATCAAAAAAGGCCAAAAAACTCATAATTTAGCATGTCCCAAAAATGGCGACAAAGGCAATAGTATTGTATGGCGAAAAAAGTCAAAATTTGACCCCTCCTAAAAATGGCTGAAAACTACTTAGAATAGCTCCTAGAAGCGCGTTATAGCATACACAGTGGAAATAATGGTCAAAAAAGGCCAAAAAACATCATAAATTAGCATGTCCCAAAAATGGCGAAAAAAAGGCAATAGTATAGTATGGTGAAAAAAGTCAAAATTTGACCCCTCCTGAAAATGGCTAAAAATGATATAGAATAGCTTGTAGAGACGCGTAATAGCATAAAAAGTGAAAATAAAGTCCAAAAAAGGCCAAAAACATGATAATTTAGCATGGCCCAAAAATGGCGAAAAAAAGGCAATACTATAGTATGGCAAAAAAGTCAAAATTTGACCCCTCCTGAAAATGGCTAAAAATGATATAGAATAGCTTGTAGAAGCGCATTATAGCATACAGAGTTGAAATATAGAGCAAAGAAGGCCAAAAACCTGATAATTTAGCATGTCCCAAAAATGGCGACAAAGGCAATAGTATTGTATGGCGAAAAAAGTCAAAATTGGACCTCCTAAAATGGCTGAAAACCACTTAGAATTGCTTGTAGAAGCGTATTATAGCATACAAAGTGGAAATAATGGTCAAAAAAGGCCAAAAAACTCATAATTTAGCATGTCCCAAAAATGGCGAAAAAAAGGCAATACTATAGTATGGCAAAAAAGTCAAAATTTGACCCCTCCTGAAAATGGCTAAAAATGATATAGAATAGCTTGTAGAAGCGCATTATAGCATACAGAGTGGAAATATAGATCAAAAAAGGCCAAAAACCTGATAATTTAGCATGTCCCAAAAATGGCGACAAAGGCAATAGTATTGTATGGCAAAAAGTCAAAATTGGACCCTCCTAAAATGGCTGAAAAAATGAGAATGGCTCAGAAGCGTATTATAGCATACAAAGTGGAAATAATGGTCAAAAAAGGCCAAAAAACTCATAATTTAGCATGTCCCAAAAATGGCGAAAAAAAGGCAATACTATAGTATGGCAAAAAAGTCAAAATTTGACCCCTCCTGAAAATGGCTGAAAACTACTTAGAATAGCTCCTAGAAGCGTTATAGCATACACAGTGGAAATAATGGTCAAAAAGGCCAAAAAACTCATAATTTAGCATGTCCCAAAAATGGCGAAAAAGGCAATACTATAGTATGGCAAAAAGTCAAAATTTGACCCCTCCTGAAAATGGCTAAAAATGATATAGAATAGCTCCTAGAAGCGCATTATAGCATACACAGTGGAAATATAGATCAAAAAGGCCAAAAACCTGATAATTTAGCATGTCCCAAAAATGGCGAAAAAAGGCAATAGTATTGTATGGCGAAAAAGTCAAAATTGGACCCTCCTGAAAATGGCTGAAAACTACTTAGAATAGCTCCTAGAAGCGCGTTATAGCATACACAGTGGAAATAATGGTCAAAAAAGGCCAAAAAACATCATAAATTAGCATGTCCCAAAAATGGCGAAAAAAAAGGCAATAGTATAGTATGGTGAAAAAAGTCAAAATTTGACCCCTCCTGAAAATGGCTAAAAATGATATAGAATAGCTTGTAGAGACGCGTAATAGCATAAAAAGTGAAAATAAAGTCCAAAAAAGGCCAAAAACATGATAATTTAGCATGGCCCAAAAATGGCGAAAAAAAGGCAATACTATAGTATGGCAAAAAAGTCAAAATTTGACCCCTCCTGAAAATGGCTAAAAATGATATAGAATAGCTCCTAGAAGCGCATTATAGCATACAGAGTGGAAATATAGATCAAAAAAGGCCAAAAACCTGATAATTTAGCATGTCCCAAAAATGGCGACAAAGGCAATAGTATTGTATGGCGAAAAAAGTCAAAATTGGACCCCTCCTGAAAATGGCTGAAAACTACTTAGAGTAGCTCCTAGAAGCGCGTTATAGCATACACAGTGGAAATAATGGTCAAAAAGGCCAAAAACATCATAAATTAGCATGTCCCAAAATGGCGAAAAAAGGCAATAGTATAGTATGGTGAAAAAGTCAAAATTTGACCCCTCCTGAAAATGGCTAAAAATGATATAGAATAGCTTGTAGAGACGCGTAATAGCATAAAAAGTGAAAATAAAGTCCAAAAAAGGCCAAAAACATGATAATTTAGCATGGCCCAAAAATGGCGAAAAAAAGGCAATACTATAGTATGGCAAAAAAGTCAAAATTTGACCCCTCCTGAAAATGGCTAAAAATGATATAGAATAGCTCCTAGAAGCGCATTATAGCATACAGAGTGGAAATATAGATCAAAAAAGGCCAAAAACCTGATAATTTAGCATGTCCCAAAAATGGCGACAAAGGCAATAGTATTGTATGGCGAAAAAAGTCAAAATTGGACCCCTCCTAAAAATGGCTGAAAACTACTTAGAATAGCTCCTAGAAGCGCGTTATAGCATACACAGTGGAAATAATGGTCAAAAAAGGCCAAAAAACATCATAAATTAGCATGTCCCAAAAATGGCGAAAAAAAGGCAATAGTATAGTATGGTGAAAAAGTCAAAATTTGACCCCTCCTGAAAATGGCTAAAATGATATAGAATAGCTTGTGGAGACGCGTAATAGCATAAAAAGTGAAAATAAAGTCCAAAAAAGGCCAAAAACATGATAATTTAGCATGTCCCAAAAATGGCGAAAAAAAGGCAATACTATAGTATGGCAAAAAAGTCAAAATTTGACCCCTCCTGAAAATGGCTAAAAATGATATAGAATAGCTCCTAGAAGCGCATTATAGCATACACAGTGGAAATAATGGTCAAAAAAGGCCAAAAAACTCATAATTTAGCATGTCCCAAAAATGGCGAAAAAAAGGCAATACTATAGTATGGCAAAAAAGTCAAAATTTGACCCCTCCTGAAAATGGCTGAAAACTACTTAGAATAGCTCCTAGAAGCGCGTTATAGCATACACAGTGGAAATAATGGTCAAAAAAGGCCAAAAAACATCATAAATTAGCATGTCCCAAAAATGGGGAAAAAAAGGCAATAGTATAGTATGGTGAAAAAAGTCAAAATTTGACCCCTCCTGAAAATGGCTAAAAATGATATAGAATAGCTCCTAGAAGCGCATTATAGCATACACAGTGGAAATAATGGTCAAAAAAGGCCAAAAAACTCATAATTTAGCATGTCCCAAAAATGGCGAAAAAAAGGCAATACTATAGTATGGCAAAAAAGTCAAAATTTGACCCCTCCTGAAAATGGCTAAAAATGATATAGAATAGCTCCTAGAAGCGCATTATAGCATACAGAGTGGAAATATAGATCAAAAAAGGCCAAAAACCTGATAATTTAGCATGTCCCAAAAATGGCGAAAAAAAGGCAATACTATAGTATGGCAAAAAAGTCAAAATTTGACCCCTCCTGAAAATGGCTAAAAATGATATAGAATAGCTCCTAGAAGCGCATTATAGCATACACAGTGGAAATAATGGCCAAAAAAGACCAAAAACGTCATATATTAGCATGTTCAAAAAATGGCAATCAAGGCAATAGTATAGTATGGCGAAAAAAGTCAAAATTTGACCGCTCCTGAAAATGGCTGAAAACTACTTAGAATGGCTTGTAGAAGCGTATTATAGCATACAAAGTGGAAATAAAGGTCAAAAAAGGCCAAAAACATCATAAATTAGCATGTCCCAAAAATGGCGAAAAAAAGGCAATACTATAGTATGGCAAAAAAGTCAAAATTTGACCCCTCCTGAAAATGGCTGAAAACTACTTAGAATAGCTCCTAGAAGCGCGTTATAGCATACACAGTGGAAATAATGGTCAAAAAAGGCCAAAAAACATCATAAATTAGCATGTCCCAAAAATGGCGAAAAAAAGGCAATAGTATAGTATGGTGAAAAAAGTCAAAATTTGACCCCTCCTGAAAATGGCTAAAAATGATATAGAATAGCTTGTAGAGACGCGTAATAGCATAAAAAGTGAAAATAAAGTCCAAAAAAGGCCAAAAACATGATAATTTAGCATGTCCCAAAAATGGCGAAAAAAAGGCAATACTATAGTATGGCAAAAAAGTCAAAATTTGACCCCTCCTGAAAATGGCTAAAAATGATATAGAATAGCTCCTAGAAGCGCATTATAGCATACACAGTGGAAATAATGGTCAAAAAGGCCAAAAACTCATAATTTAGCATGTCCCAAAAATGGCGACAAAGGCAATACTATAGTATGGCAAAAAAGTCAAAATTTGACCCCTCCTGAAAATGGCTGAAAACTACTTAGAATAGCTCCTAGAAGCGCGTTATAGCATACAAAGTGGAAATAAAGGTCAAAAAAGGCCAAAAACATCATAAATTAGCATGTCCCAAAAATGGCGAAAAAAAGGCAATACTATAGTATGGCAAAAAAGTCAAAATTTGACCCCTCCTGAAAATGGCTGAAAACTACTTAGAATAGCTCCTAGAAGCGCGTTATAGCATACACAGTGGAAATAATGGTCAAAAAGGCCAAAAACTCATAATTTAGCATGTCCCAAAAATGGCGAAAAAAGGCAATACTATAGTATGGCAAAAAAGTCAAAATTTGACCCTCCTGAAAATGGCTGAAAATAGAATAGCTCCTAGAAGCGCATTATAGCATACACAGTGGAAATAATGGTCAAAAAAGGCCAAAAACTCATAATTTAGCATGTCCCAAAAATGGCGACAAAGGCAATAGTATAGTATGGTGAAAAAAGTCAAAATTTGACCCTCCTGAAAATGGCTGAAAAATGATATAGAATAGCTCCTAGAAGCGCATTATAGCATACACAGTGGAAATAATGGTCAAAAAGGCCAAAAAACTCATAATTTAGCATGTCCCAAAAATGGCGAAAAAAAGGCAATACTATAGTATGGTGAAAAAAGTCAAAATTTGACCCCTCCTGAAAATGGCTAAAAATGATATAGAATAGCTTGTAGAGACGCGTAATAGCATAAAAAGTGAAAATAAAGTCCAAAAAAGGCCAAAAACATGATAATTTAGCATGTCCCAAAAATGGCGAAAAAAAGGCAATACTATAGTATGGCAAAAAGTCAAAATTTGACCCCTCCTGAAAATGGCTAAAAATGATATAGAATAGCTCCTAGAAGCGCATTATAGCATACACAGTGGAAATAATGGTCAAAAAGGCCAAAAACTCATAATTTAGCATGTCCCAAAAATGGCGAAAAAAGGCAATACTATAGTATGGCAAAAAGTCAAAATTTGACCCCTCCTGAAAATGGCTGAAAACTACTTAGAATAGCTCCTAGAAGCGTTATAGCATACACAGTGGAAATAATGGTCAAAAAGGCCAAAAACATCATAAATTAGCATGTCCCAAAAATGGCGAAAAAAAAGGCAATAGTATAGTATGGTGAAAAAAGTCAAAATTTGACCCTCCTGAAAATGGCTAAAAATGATATAGAATAGCTCCTAGAAGCGCATTATAGCATAAAAAGTGGAAATAATGGTCAAAAAGGCCAAAAACATGATAATTTAGCATGTCCCAAAAATGGCGAAAAAAAGGCAATACTATAGTATGGCAAAAAAGTCAAAATTTGACCCCTCCTGAAAATGGCTGAAAACCATAGAATAGCTCCTAGAAGCGTTATAGCATACAAAGTGGAAATAATGGCCAAAAGACCAAAACGTCATATATTAGCATGTTCAAAAATGGCAATCAAGGCAATAGTATAGTATGGTGAAAAAAGTCAAAATTTGACCCTCCTGAAAATGGCTGAAAACTACTTAGAATGGCTTGTAGAAGCGTGTTATAGCATACAAAGTGGAAATAAAGGTCAAAAAAGGCCAAAAACATCATAAATTAGCATGTCCCAAAAATGGCGAAAAAAAAGGCAATACTATAGTATGGCAAAAAGTCAAAATTGACCCTCCTGAAAATGGCTAAAAATGATATAGAATAGCTCCTAGAAGCGCATTATAGCATACACAGTGGAAATATAGATCAAAAAGGCCAAAAACTCATAATTTAGCATGTCCCAAAAATGGCGAAAAAGGCAATAGTATTGTATGGCAAAAAGTCAAAATTGACCCCTCCTGAAAATGGCTGAAAACTACTTAGAATAGCTCCTAGAAGCGCGTTATAGCATACACAGTGGAAATAATGGTCAAAAAAGGCCAAAAAACATCATAAATTAGCATGTCCCAAAAATGGCGAAAAAAAGGCAATAGTATAGTATGGTGAAAAAAGTCAAAATTTGACCCCTCCTGAAAATGGCTAAAAATGATATAGAATAGCTCCTAGAAGCGCATTATAGCATACACAGTGGAAATAATGGTCAAAAAAGGCCAAAAACATCATAATTTAGCATGTCCCAAAAATGGCGAAAAAAAAGGCAATACTATAGTATGGCAAAAGTCAAAATTTGACCCCTCCTGAAAATGGCTAAAATGATATAGAATAGCTCCTAGAAGCGCATTATAGCATACAGAGTGGAAATATAGATCAAAAAAGGCCAAAAACCTGATAATTTAGCATGTCCCAAAAATGGCGAAAAAAAGGCAATACTATAGTATGGCAAAAAAGTCAAAATTTGACCCCTCCTGAAAATGGCTAAAAATGATATAGAATAGCTCCTAGAAGCGCATTATAGCATACACAGTGGAAATAATGGTCAAAAAAGGCCAAAAAACTCATAATTTAGCATGTCCCAAAAATGGCGAAAAAAAGGCAATACTATAGTATGGCAAAAAAGTCAAAATTTGACCCCTCCTGAAAATGGCTGAAAACTACTTAGAATAGCTCCTAGAAGCGCGTTATAGCATACACAGTGGAAATAATGGTCAAAAAAGGCCAAAAAACTCATAATTTAGCATGTCCCAAAAATGGCGAAAAAAAGGCAATACTATAGTATGGCAAAAAAGTCAAAATTTGACCCCTCCTGAAAATGGCTAAAAATGATATAGAATAGCTCCTAGAAGCGCATTATAGCATACAGAGTGGAAATATAGATCAAAAAAGGCCAAAAACCTGATAATTTAGCATGTCCCAAAAATGGCGACAAAGGCAATAGTATAGTATGGCAAAAAGTCAAAATTGGACCCCTCCTGAAAATGGCTAAAGAAGTTATAGAATAGCTCCTAGAAGCGCGTTATAGCATACACAGTGGAAATAATGGTCAAAAAAGGCCAAAAAACATCATAAATTAGCATGTCCCAAAAATGGCGAAAAAAAGGCAATAGTATAGTATGGTGAAAAAAGTCAAAATTTGACCCCTCCTGAAAATGGCTAAAAATGATATAGAATAGCTTGTAGAGACGCGTAATAGCATAAAAAGTGAAAATAAAGTCCAAAAAAGGCCAAAAACATGATAATTTAGCATGGCCCAAAAATGGCGAAAAAAAGGCAATACTATAGTATGGCAAAAAAGTCAAAATTTGACCCCTCCTAAAAATGGCTGAAAACCACTTAGAATAGCTCCTAGAAGCGCGTTATAGCATACAAAGTGGAAATAATGGCCAAAAAAGACCAAAAACGTCATATATTAGCATGTTCAAAAAATGGCAATCAAGGCAATAGTATAGTATGGCGAAAAAAGTCAAAATTTGACCCCTCCTGAAAATGGCTGAAAACTACTTAGAATGGCTTGTAGAAGCGTATTATAGCATACAAAGTGGAAATAAAGGTCAAAAAAGGCCAAAAACATCATAAATTAGCATGTCCCAAAATGGCGAAAAAAGGCAATACTATAGTATGGCAAAAAAGTCAAAATTTGACCCCTCCTGAAAATGGCTAAAAATGATATAGAATAGCTCCTAGAAGCGCATTATAGCATACACAGTGGAAATATAGATCAAAAGGCCAAAAACCTGATAATTTAGCATGTCCCAAAAATGGCGAAAAAAGGCAATAGTATTGTATGGCAAAGTCAAAATTGACCCCTCCTGAAAATGGCTGAAAACTACTTAGAGTAGCTCCTAGAAGCGCGTTATAGCATACACAGTGGAAATAATGGTCAAAAAAGGCCAAAAAACATCATAAATTAGCATGTCCCAAAAATGGCGAAAAAAAGGCAATAGTATAGTATGGTGAAAAAAGTCAAAATTTGACCCCTCCTGAAAATGGCTAAAAATGATATAGAATAGCTTGTAGAGACGCGTAATAGCATAAAAAGTGAAAATAAAGTCCAAAAAAGGCCAAAAACATGATAATTTAGCATGGCCCAAAAATGGCGAAAAAAAAGGCAATACTATAGTATGGCAAAAAAGTCAAAATTTGACCCTCCTGAAAATGGCTAAAATGATATAGAATAGCTCCTAGAAGCGCATTATAGCATACACAGTGGAAATAATGGTCAAAAAAGGCCAAAAACTCATAATTTAGCATGTCCCAAAATGGCGAAAAAAAGGCAATACTATAGTATGGCAAAAGTCAAAATTTGACCCCTCCTGAAAATGGCTGAAAACTACTTAGAATAGCTCCTAGAAGCGCCGTTATAGCATACACAGTGGAAATAATGGTCAAAAAGGCCAAAAACATCATAAATTAGCATGTCCCAAAAATGGCGAAAAAAAGGCAATAGTATAGTATGGTGAAAAAAGTCAAAATTTGACCCCTCCTGAAAATGGCTAAAAATGATATAGAATAGCTCCTAGAAGCGCATTATAGCATACACAGTGGAAATAATGGTCAAAAAAGGCCAAAAAACTCATAATTTAGCATGTCCCAAAAATGGCGAAAAAAAGGCAATACTATAGTATGGCAAAAAAGTCAAAATTTGACCCCTCCTGAAAATGGCTGAAAACTACTTAGAATAGCTCCTAGAAGCGCGTTATAGCATACACAGTGGAAATAATGGTCAAAAAGACCAAAAACATCATATATTAGCATGTTCAAAAATGGCAAAAAAGGCAATAGTATAGTATGGCAAAAGTCAAAATTTGACCCCTCCTGAAAATGGCTGAAAACTACTTAGAATAGCTCCTAGAAGCGTTATAGCATACAAAGTGGAAATAAAGGTCAAAAAAGGCCAAAAACATCATAAATTAGCATGTCCCAAAAATGGCGAAAAAAAGGCAATACTATAGTATGGCAAAAAAGTCAAAATTTGACCCCTCCTGAAAATGGCTAAAAATGATATAGAATAGCTCCTAGAAGCGCATTATAGCATACAGAGTGGAAATATAGATCAAAAAAGGCCAAAAACCTGATAATTTAGCATGTCCCAAAAATGGCGACAAAGGCAATAGTATTGTATGGCGAAAAAAGTCAAAATTGGACCCCTCCTGAAAATGGCTGAAAACTACTTAGAATAGCTCCTAGAAGCGCGTTATAGCATACACAGTGGAAATAATGGTCAAAAAAGGCCAAAAAACATCATAAATTAGCATGTCCCAAAAATGGCGAAAAAAAGGCAATAGTATAGTATGGTGAAAAAAGTCAAAATTTGACCCCTCCTGAAAATGGCTAAAAATGATATAGAATAGCTTGTAGAGACGCGTAATAGCATAAAAAGTGAAAATAAAGTCCAAAAAGGCCAAAAACATGATAATTTAGCATGGCCCAAAAATGGCGAAAAAAAGGCAATACTATAGTATGGCAAAAAAGTCAAAATTTGACCCCTCCTGAAAATGGCTAAAAATGATATAGAATAGCTCCTAGAAGCGCATTATAGCATACACAGTGGAAATAATGGTCAAAAAAGGCCAAAAAACTCATAATTTAGCATGTCCCAAAAATGGCGAAAAAAAGGCAATACTATAGTATGGCAAAAAAGTCAAAATTTGACCCCTCCTGAAAATGGCTAAAAATGATATAGAATAGCTCCTAGAAGCGCATTATAGCATACACAGTGGAAATATAGATCAAAAAAGGCCAAAAACCTGATAATTTAGCATGTCCCAAAAATGGCGAAAAAAGGCAATACTATAGTATGGCAAAAAGTCAAAATTTGACCCCTCCTGAAAATGGCTAAAAATGATATAGAATAGCTCCTAGAAGCACATTATAGCATACACAGTGGAAATAATGGCCAAAAAAGACCAAAAACGTCATATATTAGCATGTTCAAAAAATGGCAATCAAGGCAATAGTATAGTATGGCGAAAAAAGTCAAAATTTGACCGCTCCTGAAAATGGCTGAAAACTACTTAGAATGGCTTGTAGAAGCGTATTATAGCATACAAAGTGGAAATAATAAAGGTCAAAAAAGGCCAAAAACATCATAAATTAGCATGTCCCAAAAATGGCGAAAAAAAGGCAATACTATAGTATGGCAAAAAAGTCAAAATTTGACCCCTCCTGAAAATGGCTGAAAACTACTTAGAATAGCTCCTAGAAGCGCGTTATAGCATACACAGTGGAAATAATGGTCAAAAAAGGCCAAAAAACTCATAATTTAGCATGTCCCAAAAATGGCGAAAAAAAGGCAATACTATAGTATGGCAAAAAGTCAAAATTTGACCCTCCTGAAAATGGCTGAAAACTACTTAGAATAGCTCCTAGAAGCGTTATAGCATACACAGTGGAAATAATGGTCAAAAAGGCCAAAAACATCATAAATTAGCATGTCCCAAAAATGGCGAAAAAAAGGCAATAGTATAGTATGGTGAAAAAAGTCAAAATTTGACCCCTCCTGAAAATGGCTAAAAATGATATAGAATAGCTCCTAGAAGCGCATTATAGCATACACAGTGGAAATAATGGTCAAAAAAGGCCAAAAAACTCATAATTTAGCATGTCCCAAAAATGGCGAAAAAAAGGCAATACTATAGTATGGCAAAAAGTCAAAATTTGACCCTCCTGAAAATGGCTAAAAATGATATAGAATAGCTCCTAGAGCGCATTATAGCATACAAAGTGAAAATAAAGTCCAAAAAAGGCCAAAAACATGATAATTTAGCATGTCCCAAAAATGGCGAAAAAAAGGCAATACTATAGTATGGCAAAAAAGTCAAAATTTGACCCCTCCTGAAAATGGCTAAAAATGATATAGAATAGCTCCTAGAAGCGCATTATAGCATACACAGTGGAAATAATGGTCAAAAAAGGCCAAAAAACTCATATATTTAGCATGTCCCAAAAATGGCAAAAAGGCAATACTATAGTATGGCAAAAAAGTCAAAATTTGACCCCTCCTGAAAATGGCTGAAAACTACTTAGAATAGCTCCTAGAAGCGCGTTATAGCATACACAGTGGAAATAATGGTCAAAAAAGGCCAAAAAACATCATAAATTAGCATGTCCCAAAAATGGCGAAAAAAAGGCAATACTATAGTATGGTGCAAAAAGTCAAAATTTGACCCCTCCTGAAAATGGCTGAAAATGATATAGAATAGCTCCTAGAAGCGCATTATAGCATACACAGTGGAAATAATGGTCAAAAAGGCCAAAAACTCATAATTTAGCATGTCCCAAAAATGGCAAAAAAAGGCAATACTATAGTATGGCAAAAAGTCAAAATTTGACCCCTCCTGAAAATGGCTGAAAATGATATAGAATAGCTCCTAGAAGCGCATTATAGCATACACAGTGGAAATAATGGTCAAAAAGGCCAAAAACATCATAAATTAGCATGTCCCAAAAATGGCGAAAAAAAGGCAATAGTATAGTATGGTGAAAAAAGTCAAAATTTGACCCCTCCTGAAAATGGCTAAAAATGATATAGAATAGCTTGTAGAGACGCGTAATAGCATAAAAAGTGAAAATAAAGTCCAAAAAAGGCCAAAAACATGATAATTTAGCATGGCCCAAAAATGGCGAAAAAAAGGCAATACTATAGTATGGCAAAAAAGTCAAAATTTGACCCTCCTGAAAATGGCTAAAATGATATAGAATAGCTCCTAGAAGCGCATTATAGCATACACAGTGGAAATAATGGTCAAAAAAGGCCAAAAAACTCATAATTTAGCATGTCCCAAAAATGGCGACAAAGGCAATACTATAGTATGGCGAAAAAAGTCAAAATTGGACCCCTCCTAAAAATGGCTGAAAACTACTTAGAATAGCTCCTAGAAGCGCGTTATAGCATACAAAGTGGAAATAAAGGTCAAAAAAGGCCAAAAACATCATAAATTAGCATGTCCCAAAAATGGCGAAAAAAAGGCAATACTATAGTATGGCAAAAAAGTCAAAATTGGACCCTCCTGAAAATGGCTAAAACTACTTAGAATAGCTCCTAGAAGCGCATTATAGCATACACAGTGGAAATAATGGTCAAAAAGGCCAAAAACTCATAATTTAGCATGTCCCAAAAATGGCGAAAAAAAGGCAATACTATAGTATGGCAAAAAAGTCAAAATTTGACCCCTCCTGAAAATGGCTGAAAACTACTTAGAATAGCTCCTAGAAGCGCGTTATAGCATACACAGTGGAAATAATGGTCAAAAAAAGCCAAAAACATCATAAATTAGCATGTCCCAAAATGGCGAAAAAAAGGCAATAGTATAGTATGGTGAAAAAAGACAAAATTTGACCCCTCCTGAAAATGGCTAAAAATGATATAGAATAGCTCCTAGAAGCGCATTATAGCATACACAGTGGAAATAATGGTCAAAAAAGGCCAAAAAACTCATAATTTAGCATGTCCCAAAAATGGCGAAAAAAAGGCAATACTATAGTATGGCAAAAAAGTCAAAATTTGACCCCTCCTGAAAATGGCTAAAAATGATATAGAATAGCTTGTAGAGACGCGTAATAGCATAAAAAGTGAAAATAAAGTCCAAAAAAGGCCAAAAACATGATAATTTAGCATGGCCCAAAATGGCGAAAAAAAAGGCAATACTATAGTATGGCAAAAAGTCAAAATTTGACCCCTCCTGAAAATGGCTAAAAATGATATAGAATAGCTCCTAGAAGCGCATTATAGCATACACAGTGGAAATAATGGTCAAAAAGACCAAAAACTCATAATTTAGCATGTCCCAAAAATGGCGAAAAAAAGGCAATACTATAGTATGGCAAAAAAGTCAAAATTTGACCCCTCCTGAAAATGGCTGAAAACTACTTAGAATAGCTCCTAGAAGCGCGTTATAGCATACACAGTGGAAATAATGGTCAAAAAAGGCCAAAAAACATCATAAATTAGCATGTCCCAAAAATGGCGAAAAAAAGGCAATAGTATAGTATGGTGAAAAAAGTCAAAATTTGACCCCTCCTGAAAATGGCTAAAAATGATATAGAATAGCTCCTAGAAGCGCATTATAGCATACACAGTGGAAATAATGGTCAAAAAAGGCCAAAAAACTCATAATTTAGCATGTCCCAAAAATGGCGAAAAAAAGGCAATACTATAGTATGGCAAAAAGTCAAAATTTGACCCTCCTGAAAATGGCTAAAAATGATATAGAATAGCTCCTAGAAGCGCATTATAGCATACACAGTGGAAATAATGGTCAAAAAAGGCCAAAAACATCATAAATTAGCATGTCCCAAAAATGGCGAAAAAAAGGCAATAATATAGTATGGTGAAAAAGTCAAAATTGACCCCTCCTGAAAATGGCTAAAAATGATATAGAATAGCTCCTAGAAGCGCATTATAGCATACAAAGTGAAAATAAATGGTCAAAAAAGGCCAAAAACATGATAATTTAGCATGTCAAAAAAATGGCAAAAAAGGCAATACTATAGTATGGCAAAAGTCAAAATTTGCCCCCTCCTGAAAAGGGCTGAAAACTACTTAGAATAGCTCCTAGAAGCGCGTTATAGCATACACAGTGGAAATAATGGTCAAAAAAGGCCAAAAAACTCATAATTTAGCATGTCCCAAAAATGGCGAAAAAAAGGCAATACTATAGTATGGCAAAAAAGTCAAAATTTGACCCCTCCTGAAAATGGCTGAAAACTACTTAGAATAGCTCCTAGAAGCGCGTTATAGCATACACAGTGGAAATAATGGTCAAAAAAGGCCAAAAAACATCATAAATTAGCATGTCCCAAAAATGGCGAAAAAAAGGCAATAGTATAGTATGGAGAAAAACGTCAAAATTTGACCCCTCCTGAAAATGGCTAAAAATGATATAGAATAGCTCCTAGAAGCGCATTATAGCATACACAGTGGAAATAATGGTCAAAAAAGGCCAAAAAACTCATAATTTAGCATGTCCCAAAAATGGCGAAAAAAAGGCAATACTATAGTATGGCAAAAAAGTCAAAATTTGACCCCTCCTGAAAATGGCTAAAAATGATATAGAATAGCTTGTAGAGACGCGTAATAGCATAAAAAGTGAAAATAAAGTCCAAAAAAGGCCAAAAACATGATAATTTAGCATGTTCCCAAAAATGGCAAAAAAAGGCAATAGTATAGTATGGCAAAAAAGTCAAAATTTGACCCTCCTGAAAATGGCTAAAAATGATATAGAATAGCTCCTAGAAGCGCATTATAGCATACACAGTGGAAATAATGGTCAAAAAAGGCCAAAAAACTCATAATTTAGCATGTCCCAAAAATGGCGAAAAAAAGGCAATACTATAGTATGGCAAAAAAGTCAAAATTTGACCCCTCCTGAAAATGGCTGAAAACTACTTAGAATAGCTCCTAGAAGCGCGTTATAGCATACACAGTGGAAATAATGGTCAAAAAAGGCCAAAAAACATCATAAATTAGCATGTCCCAAAAATGGCGAAAAAAAGGCAATAGTATAGTATGGTGAAAAAAGTCAAAATTTGACCCCTCCTGAAAATGGCTAAAAATGATATAGAATAGCTCCTAGAAGCGCATTATAGCATACACAGTGGAAATAATGGCCAAAAAAGACCAAAAACGTCATATATTAGCATGTTCAAAAAATGGCAATCAAGGCAATAGTATAGTATGGCGAAAAAAGTCAAAATTTGACCGCTCCTGAAAATGGCTGAAAACTACTTAGAATAGCTCCTAGAAGCGCGTTATAGCATACACAGTGGAAATAATGGTCAAAAAGGCCAAAAAACTCATAATTTAGCATGTCCCAAAAATGGCGAAAAAAAGGCAATACTATAGTATGGCAAAAAAGTCAAAATTTGACCCCTCCTGAAAATGGCTAAAAATGATATAGAATAGCTCCTAGAAGCGCATTATAGCATACAGAGTGGAAATATAGATCAAAAAAGGCCAAAAACCTGATAATTTAGCATGTCCCAAAAATGGCGACAAAGGCAATAGTATTGTATGGCGAAAAAAGTCAAAATTGGACCCCTCCTAAAAATGGCTGAAAACTACTTAGAATAGCTCCTAGAAGCGCGTTATAGCATACACAGTGGAAATAATGGTCAAAAAAGGCCAAAAAACATCATAAATTAGCATGTCCCAAAAATGGCGAAAAAAAGGCAATAGTATAGTATGGTGAAAAAAGTCAAAATTTGACCCCTCCTGAAAATGGCTAAAAATGATATAGAATAGCTTGTAGAGACGCGTAATAGCATAAAAAGTGAAAATAAAGTCCAAAAAAGGCCAAAAACATGATAATTTAGCATGGCCCAAAAATGATGTAAAAAAAGGCAATAGTATAGTATGGCAAAAGAAGTCCAAATTTGACCCCTCCTAAAATGGCTGAAAACCACTTAGAATAGCTCCTAGAAGCGCTGCTATAGCATACAAAGTGGAAATAATGGCCAAAAAAGACCAAAAACGTCATATATTAGCATGTTCAAAAAATGGCAATCAAGGCAATAGTATAGTATGGCGAAAAAAGTCAAAATTTGACCGCTCCTGAAAATGGCTGAAAACTACTTAGAATGGCTTGTAGAAGCGTATTATAGCATACAAAGTGGAAATAAAGGTCAAAAAAGGCCAAAAACATCATAAATTAGCATGTCCCAAAAATGGCGAAAAAAAGGCAATACTATAGTATGGCAAAAAAGTCAAAATTTGACCGCTCCTGAAAATGGCTAAAAATGATATAGAATAGCTCCTAGAAGCGCATTATAGCATACAGAGTGGAAATATAGATCAAAAAAGGCCAAAAACCTGATAATTTAGCATGTCCCAAAAATGGCGACAAAGGCAATAGTATTGTATGGCGAAAAAAGTCAAAATTGGACCCCTCCTGAAAATGGCTGAAAACTACTTAGAGTAGCTCCTAGAAGCGCGTTATAGCATACACAGTGGAAATAATGGTCAAAAAAGGCCAAAAAACATCATAAATTAGCATGTCCCAAAAATGGCGAAAAAAAGGCAATAGTATAGTATGGTGAAAAAGTCAAAATTTGACCCCTCCTGAAAATGGCTAAAATGATATAGAATAGCTTGTAGAGACGCGTAATAGCATAAAAAGTGAAAATAAAGTCCAAAAAAGGCCAAAAACATGATAATTTAGCATGGCCCAAAAATGGCGAAAAAAAGGCAATACTATAGTATGGCAAAAAAGTCAAAATTTGACCCCTCCTGAAAATGGCTAAAAATGATATAGAATAGCTCCTAGAAGCGCATTATAGCATACACAGTGGAAATAATGGTCAAAAAAGGCCAAAAAACTCATAATTTAGCATGTCCAAAAATGGCGAAAAAAAGGCAATACTATAGTATGGCAAAAAAGTCAAAATTTGACCCCTCCTGAAAATGGCTAAAAATGATATAGAATAGCTCCTAGAAGCGCATTATAGCATACACAGTGGAAATATAGATCAAAAAAGGCCAAAAACCTGATAATTTAGCATGTCCCAAAAATGGCGAAAAAAAGGCAATACTATAGTATGGCAAAAAAGTCCAAATTTGACCCCTCCTGAAAATGGCTAAAAATGATATAGAATAGCTCCTAGAAGCACATTATAGCATACACAGTGGAAATAATGGCCAAAAAGACCAAAACGTCATATATTAGCATGTTCAAAAAATGGCAATCAAGGCAATAGTATAGTATGGCGAAAAAAGTCAAAATTTGACCGCTCCTGAAAATGGCTGAAAACTACTTAGAATGGCTTGTAGAAGCGTATTATAGCATACAAAGTGGAAATAAAGGTCAAAAAAGGCCAAAAACATCATAAATTAGCATGTCCCAAAAATGGCGAAAAAAAGGCAATACTATAGTATGGCAAAAAAGTCAAAATTGGACCCCTCCTGAAAATGGCTGAAAACTACTTAGAATAGCTCCTAGAAGCGTTATAGCATACACAGTGGAAATAATGGTCAAAAAAGGCCAAAAAACATCATAAATTAGCATGTCCCAAAATGGCAAAAAAGGCAATAGTATAGTATGGTGAAAAAGTCAAAATTTGTCCCCTCCTGAAAATGGCTAAAAATGATATAGAATAGCTTGTAGAGACGCGTAATAGCATAAAAAGTGAAAATAAAGTCCAAAAAAGGCCAAAAACATGATAATTTAGCATGGCCCAAAAATGGCGAAAAAAAGGCAATACTATAGTATGGCAAAAAAGTCAAAATTTGACCCCTCCTGAAAATGGCTAAAAATGATATAGAATAGCTCCTAGAAGCGCATTATAGCATACACAGTGGAAATAATGGTCAAAAAAGGCCAAAAAACTCATAATTTAGCATGTCCCAAAAATGGCGACAAAGGCAATACTATAGTATGGCGAAAAAAGTCAAAATTGGACCCCTCCTAAAAATGGCTGAAAACTACTTAGAATAGCTCCTAGAAGCGCGTTATAGCATACAAAGTGGAAATAAAGGTCAAAAAAGGCCAAAAACATCATAAATTAGCATGACCCAAAAATGGCGAAAAAAGGCAATACTATAGTATGGCAAAAAGTCAAAATTGGACCCCTCCTGAAAATGGCTGAAAACTACTTAGAATAGCTCCTAGAAGCGTTATAGCATACACAGTGGAAATAATGGTCAAAAAGGCCAAAAACTCATAATTTAGCATGTCCCAAAAATGGCGAAAAAGGCAATACTATAGTATGGCAAAAAGTCAAAATTTGACCCTCCTGAAAATGGCTAAAAATGATATAGAATAGCTCCTAGAAGCGCATTATAGCATACAGAGTGGAAATATAGATCAAAAAAGGCCAAAAACCTGATAATTTAGCATGTCCCAAAAATGGCGACAAAGGCAATAGTATTGTATGGCGAAAAAAGTCAAAATTGGACCCCTCCTGAAAATGGCTAAAAATGATATAGAATAGCTTGTAGAGACGCGTAATAGCATAAAAAGTGAAAATAAAGTCCAAAAAAGGCCAAAAACATGATAATTTAGCATGGCCCAAAAATGGCGAAAAAAAGGCAATACTATAGTATGGCAAAAAAGTCAAAATTTGACCCCTCCTGAAAATGGCTGAAAACTACTTAGAATAGCTCCTAGAAGCGCATTATAGCATACACAGTGGAAATAATGGTCAAAAAAGGCCAAAAAACTCATAATTTAGCATGTCCCAAAAATGGCGAAAAAAAGGCAATACTATAGTATGGCAAAAAGAAGTCCAAATTTGACCCTCCTGAAAATGGCTGAAAACTACTTAGAATAGCTCCTAGAAGCGCGTTATAGCATACACAGTGGAAATAATGGTCAAAAAGGCCAAAAACATCATAAATTAGCATGTCCAAAAATGGCGAAAAAAAGGCAATACTATAGTATGGTGAAAAAAGTCAAAATTTGACCCTCCTGAAAATGGCTAAAATGATATAGAATAGCTTGTAGAGACGCGTAATAGCATAAAAAGTGAAAATAAAGTCCAAAAAGGCCAAAAACATGATAATTTAGCATGGCCCAAAAAATGGCGAAAAAAAGGCAATACTATAGTATGGCAAAAAAGTCAAAATTTGACCCCTCCTGAAAATGGCTAAAAATGATATAGAATAGCTCCTAGAAGCGCATTATAGCATACACAGTGGAAATAATGGTCAAAAAAGGCCAAAAACATCATAAATTAGCATGTCCCAAAAATGGCGAAAAAAAGGCAATACTATAGTATGGCAAAAAAGTCAAAATTTGACCCCTCCTGAAAATGGCTAAAAATGATATAGAATAGCTCCTAGAAGCGCATTATAGCATACAGAGTGGAAATATAGATCAAAAAAGGCCAAAAACCTGATAATTTAGCATGTCCCAAAAATGGCGACAAAGGCAATAGTATTGTATGGCGAAAAAAGTCAAAATTGGACCCCTCCTGAAAATGGCTGAAAACTACTTAGAGTAGCTCCTAGAAGCGCGTTATAGCATACACAGTGGAAATAATGGTCAAAAAAGGCCAAAAACTCATAATTTAGCATGTCCCAAAAATGGCGAAAAAAAGGCAATACTATAGTATGGCAAAAAGTCAAAATTTGACCCCTCCTGAAAATGGCTGAAAACTACTTAGAATCGCTCCTAGAAGCCAAGTATAGCATACACAGTGGAAATAATGGTCAAAAAGGCCAAAAACATCATAAATTAGCATGTCCCAAAAAATGGCGAAAAAAAAAGGCAATAGTATAGTATGGTGAAAAAGTCAAAATTTGACCCCTCCTGAAAATGGCTAAAATGATATAGAATAGCTCCTAGAAGCGCATTATAGCATACACAGTGGAAATAATGGTCAAAAAGGCCAAAAAACTCATAATTTAGCATGTCCCAAAAATGGCGAAAAAAAGGCAATACTATAGTATGGCAAAAAAGTCAAAATTTGACCCCTCCTGAAAATGGCTAAAAATGATATAGAATAGCTTGTAGAGACGCGTAATAGCATAAAAAGTGAAAATAAAGTCCAAAAAAGGCCAAAAACATGATAATTTAGCATGGCCCAAAAATGGCGAAAAAAAGGCAATACTATAGTATGGCAAAAAAGTCAAAATTTGACCCCTCCTGAAAATGGCTAAAATGATATAGAATAGCTCCTAGAAGCGCATTATAGCATACACAGTGGAAATAATGGTCAAAAAAGGCCAAAAACTCATAATTTAGCATGTCCCAAAAATGGCGAAAAAAGGCAATACTATAGTATGGCAAAAAAGTCAAAATTTGACCCCTCCTGAAAATGGCTGAAAACTACTTAGAATAGCTCCTAGAAGCGCGTTATAGCATACACAGTGGAAATAATGGTCAAAAAAGGCCAAAAAACATCATAAATTAGCATGTCCCAAAAATGGCGAAAAAAAGGCAATAGTATAGTATGGTGAAAAAAGACAAAATTTGACCCCTCCTGAAAATGGCTAAAAATGATATAGAATAGCTCCTAGAAGCGCATTATAGCATACACAGTGGAAATAATGGTCAAAAAGGCCAAAAAACTCATAATTTAGCATGTCCCAAAAATGGCGAAAAAAAGGCAATACTATAGTATGGCAAAAAAGTCAAAATTTGACCCCTCCTGAAAATGGCTAAAAATGATATAGAATAGCTTGTAGAGACGCGTAATAGCATAAAAAGTGAAAATAAAGTCCAAAAAAGGCCAAAAACATGATAATTTAGCATGTCCCAAAAATGGCGAAAAAAAGGCAATACTATAGTATGGCAAAAAAGTCAAAATTTGACCCTCCTGAAAATGGCTAAAATGATATAGAATAGCTCCTAGAAGCGCATTATAGCATACACAGTGGAAATAATGGTCAAAAAAGGCCAAAAAACTCATAATTTAGCATGTCCCAAAAATGGCGAAAAAAAGGCAATACTATAGTATGGCAAAAAAGTCAAAATTTGACCCCTCCTGAAAATGGCTGAAAACTACTTAGAATAGCTCCTAGAAGCGCGTTATAGCATACACAGTGGAAATAATGGTCAAAAAAGGCCAAAAAACATCATAAATTAGCATGTCCCAAAAATGGCGAAAAAAAGGCAATAGTATAGTATGGTGAAAAAAGTCAAAATTTGACCCCTCCTGAAAATGGCTAAAAATGATATAGAATAGCTCCTAGAAGCGCATTATAGCATACACAGTGGAAATAATGGTCAAAAAAGGCCAAAAAACTCATAATTTAGCATGTCCCAAAAATGGCGAAAAAAAGGCAATACTATAGTATGGCAAAAAAGTCAAAATTTGACCCCTCCTGAAAATGGCTAAAAATGATATAGAATAGCTCCTAGAAGCGCATTATAGCATACACAGTGGAAATAATGGTCAAAAAAGGCCAAAAAACATCATAAATTAGCATGTCCCAAAAATGGCGAAAAAAGGCAATAGTATAGTATGGTGAAAAAAGTCAAAATTTGACCCCTCTGAAAATGGCTAAAAATGATATAGAATAGCTTGTAGAGACGCGTAATAGCATAAAAAGTGAAAATAAAGTCCAAAAAAGGCCAAAAACATGATAATTTAGCATGGCCCAAAAATGGCGAAAAAAAGGCAATACTATAGTATGGCAAAAAAGTCAAAATTTGACCCCTCCTGAAAATGGCTAAAAATGATATAGAATAGCTCCTAGAAGCGCATTATAGCATACACAGTGGAAATAATGGTCAAAAAAGGCCAAAAAACTCATAATTTAGCATGTCCCAAAAATGGCGACAAAGGCAATACTATAGTATGGCGAAAAAAGTCAAAATTGGACCCCTCCTAAAAATGGCTGAAAACTACTTAGAATAGCTCCTAGAAGCGCGTTATAGCATACAAAGTGGAAATAAAGGTCAAAAAAGGCCAAAAACATCATAAATTAGCATGTCCCAAAAATGGCGAAAAAAGGCAATACTATAGTATGGCAAAAAGTCAAAATTGGACCCTCCTGAAAATGGCTGAAAACTACTTAGAATAGCTCCTAGAAGCGCGTTATAGCATACACAGTGGAAATAATGGTCAAAAAGGCCAAAACTCATAATTTAGCATGTCCCAAAAATGGCGAAAAAAGGCAATACTATAGTATGGCAAAAGTCAAAATTTGACCCCTCCTGAAAATGGCTGAAAACTACTTAGAATAGCTCCTAGAAGCGCGTTATAGCATACACAGTGGAAATAATGGTCAAAAAAGGCCAAAAAACATCATAAATTAGCATGTCCCAAAAATGGCGAAAAAAAGGCAATAGTATAGTATGGTGAAAAAAGTCAAAATTTGACCCCTCCTGAAAATGGCTAAAAATGATATAGAATAGCTCCTAGAAGCGCATTATAGCATACACAGTGGAAATAATGGTCAAAAAAGGCCAAAAACTCATAATTTAGCATGTCCCAAAAATGGCGAAAAAAAAGGCAATACTATAGTATGGCAAAAAAGTCAAAATTTGACCCCTCCTGAAAATGGCTAAAAATGATATAGAATAGCTCGTAGAGCCGCGTAATAGCATAAAAAGTGAAAATAAAGTCCAAAAAGGCCAAAAAACATGATAATTTAGCATGGCCCAAAAATGGCGAAAAAAAGGCAATACTATAGTATGGCAAAAAGTCAAAATTTGACCCCTCCTGAAAATGGCTAAAATGATATAGAATAGCTCCTAGAAGCGCATTATAGCATACACAGTGGAAATAATGGTCAAAAAGGCCAAAAACTCATAATTTAGCATGTCCCAAAAAGGGCGAAAAAAAGGCAATACTATAGTATGGCAAAAAAGTCAAAATTTGACCCCTCCTGAAAATGGCTGAAAACTACTTAGAATAGCTCCTAGAAGCGTTATAGCATACACAGTGGAAATAATGGTCAAAAAGGCCAAAAAACATCATAAATTAGCATGTCCCAAAAATGGCGAAAAAAAGGCAATAGTATAGTATGGTGAAAAAAGTCAAAATTTGACCCCTCTGAAAATGGCTAAAAATGATATAGAATAGCTCCTAGAAGCGCATTATAGCATACACAGTGGAAATAATGGCCAAAAAAGACCAAAAACGTCATATATTAGCATGTTCAAAAAATGGCAATCAAGGCAATAGTATAGTATGGCGAAAAAAGTCAAAATTTGACCGCTCCTGAAAATGGCTGAAAACTACTTAGAATAGCTCCTAGAAGCGCGTTATAGCATACACAGTGGAAATAATGGTCAAAAAAGGCCAAAAAACTCATAATTTAGCATGTCCCAAAAATGGCGAAAAAAAGGCAATACTATAGTATGGCAAAAAAGTCAAAATTTGACCCCTCCTGAAAATGGCTAAAAATGATATAGAATAGCTCCTAGAAGCGCATTATAGCATACAGAGTGGAAATATAGATCAAAAAAGGCCAAAAACCTGATAATTTAGCATGTCCCAAAAATGGCGACAAAGGCAATAGTATTGTATGGCGAAAAAAGTCAAAATTGGACCCCTCCTAAAATGGCTGAAAACTACTTAGAATAGCTCCTAGAAGGCGTTATAGCATACACAGTGGAAATAATGGTCAAAAAAGGCCAAAAAACATCATAAATTAGCATGTCCCAAAAATGGCGAAAAAAAGGCAATAGTATAGTATGGTGAAAAAAGTCAAAATTTGACCCCTCCTGAAAATGGCTAAAAATGATATAGAATAGCTTGTAGAGACGCGTAATAGCATAAAAAGTGAAAATAAAGTCCAAAAAAGGCCAAAAACATGATAATTTAGCATGGCCCAAAAATGGCGAAAAAAAGGCAATAGTATAGTATGGCAAAAAGAAGTCCAAATTTGACCCCTCCTAAAAATGGCTGAAAACCACTTAGAATAGCTCCTAGAAGCGCGTTATAGCATACAAAGTGGAAATAATGGCCAAAAAAGACCAAAAACGTCATATATTAGCATGTTCAAAAAATGGCAATCAAGGCAATAGTATAGTATGGCTAAAAAGTCAAAATTTGACCCCTCCTGAAAATGGCTGAAAACTACTTAGAATGGCTTGTAGAAGCGTGTTATAGCATACAAAGTGGAAATAAAGGTCAAAAAGGCCAAAACATCATAAATTAGCATGTCCCAAAATGGCGAAAAAAAGGCAATACTAAAGTATGGCAAAAAAGTCAAAATTTGACCCCTCCTGAAAATGGCTAAAATGATATAGAATAGCTCCTAGAAGCGCATTATAGCATACAGAGTGGAAATATAGATCAAAAAAGGCCAAAAACCTGATAATTTAGCATGTCCCAAAAATGGCGACAAAGGCAATAGTATTGTATGGCGAAAAAAGTCAAAATTGGACCCCTCCTGAAAATGGCTGAAAACTACTTAGAGTAGCTCCTAGAAGCGCGTTATAGCATACACAGTGGAAATAATGGTCAAAAAAGGCCAAAAAACATCATAAATTAGCATGTCCCAAAAATGGCGAAAAAAAGGCAATAGTATAGTATGGTGAAAAAAGTCAAAATTTGACCCCTCCTGAAAATGGCTAAAAATGATATAGAATAGCTTGTAGAGACGCGTAATAGCATAAAAAGTGAAAATAAAGTCCAAAAAAGGCCAAAAACATGATAATTTAGCATGGCCCAAAAATGGCGAAAAAAAGGCAATACTATAGTATGGCAAAAAGTCAAAATTTGACCCCTCCTGAAAATGGCTAAAATGATATAGAATAGCTCCTAGAAGCGCATTATAGCATACACAGTGGAAATAATGGTCAAAAAGGCCAAAAACTCATAATTTAGCATGTCCCAAAATGGCGAAAAAAAGGCAATACTATAGTATGGCAAAAAGTCAAAATTTGACCCTCCTGAAAATGGCTAAAAATGATATAGAATAGCTCCTAGAAGCGCATTATAGCATACACAGTGGAAATATAGATCAAAAAAGGCCAAAAACCTGATAATTTAGCATGTCCCAAAAATGGCGAAAAAAAGGCAATACTATAGTATGGCAAAAAAGTCCAAATTTGACCCCTCCTGAAAATGGCTAAAAATGATATAGAATAGCTCCTAGAAGCGCATTATAGCATACACAGTGGAAATAATGGCCAAAAAAGACCAAAAACGTCATATATTAGCATGTTCAAAAAATGGCAATCAAGGCAATAGTATAGTATGGCGAAAAAAGTCAAAATTTGACCGCTCCTGAAAATGGCTGAAAACTACTTAGAATGGCTTGTAGAAGCGTATTATAGCATACAAAGTGGAAATAAAGGTCAAAAAAGGCCAAAAACATCATAAATTAGCATGTCCCAAAAATGGCGAAAAAAAGGCAATACTATAGTATGGCAAAAAAGTCAAAATTGGACCCCTCCTGAAAATGGCTGAAAACTACTTAGAATAGCTCCTAGAAGCGCGTTATAGCATACACAGTGGAAATAATGGTCAAAAAAGGCCAAAAAACATCATAAATTAGCATGTCCCAAAAATGGCGAAAAAAAGGCAATAGTATAGTATGGTGAAAAAGTCAAAATTTGACCCCTCCTGAAAATGGCTAAAAATGATATAGAAATAGCTTGTAGAGACGCGTAATAGCATAAAAAGTGAAAATAAAGTCCAAAAAAGGCCAAAAACATGATAATTTAGCATGGCCCAAAAATGGCGAAAAAAAGGCAATACTATAGTATGGCAAAAAAGTCAAAATTTGACCCCTCCTGAAAATGGCTAAAAATGATATAGAATAGCTCCTAGAAGCGCATTATAGCATACACAGTGGAAATAATGGTCAAAAAAGGCCAAAAAACTCATAATTTAGCATGTCCCAAAAATGGCGACAAAGGCAATACTATAGTATGGCGAAAAAAGTCAAAATTGGACCCCTCCTAAAAATGGCTGAAAACTACTTAGAATAGCTCCTAGAAGCGCGTTATAGCATACAAAGTGGAAATAAAGGTCAAAAAAGGCCAAAAACATCATAAATTAGCATGTCCCAAAAATGGCGAAAAAAAGGCAATACTATAGTATGGCAAAAAAGTCAAAATTGGACCCCTCCTGAAAATGGCTGAAAACTACTTAGAATAGCTCCTAGAAGCGCTATAGCATACACAGTGGAAATAATGGTCAAAAAGGCCAAAAACTCATAATTTAGCATGTCCCAAAAATGGCGAAAAAAGGCAATACTATAGTATGGCAAAAAAGTCAAAATTTGACCCCTCCTGAAAATGGCTAAAAATGATATAGAATAGCTCCTAGAAGCGCATTATAGCATACAGAGTGGAAATATAGATCAAAAAGGCCAAAACCTGATAATTTAGCATGTCCCAAAATGGCGAAAAAAGGCAATAGTATTGTATGGCGAAAAAAGTCAAAATTGGACCCCTCCTGAAAATGGCTAAAAATGATATAGAATAGCTTGTAGAGACGCGTAATAGCATAAAAAGTGAAAATAAAGTCCAAAAAAGGCCAAAAACATGATAATTTAGCATGTCCCAAAAATGGCAAAAAAGGCAATACTATAGTATGGCAAAAAGTCAAAATTTGACCCCTCCTGAAAATGGCTGAAAACTACTTAGAATAGCTCCTAGAAGCGCATTATAGCATACACAGTGGAAATAATGGTCAAAAAGGCCAAAAACTCATAATTTAGCATGTCCCAAAATGGCGAAAAAAGGCAATACTATAGTATGGCAAAAAGTCAAAATTTGACCCCTCCTGAAAATGGCTGAAAACTACTTAGAATAGCTCCTAGAAGCGCGTTATAGCATACACAGTGGAAATAATGGTCAAAAAGGCCAAAAAACATCATAAATTAGCATGTCCCAAAATGGCGAAAAAAAAGGCAATAGTATAGTATGGTGAAAAAAGTCAAAATTTGACCCCTCCTGAAAATGGCTAAAAATGATATAGAATAGCTTGTAGAGACGCGTAATAGCATAAAAAGTGAAAATAAAGTCCAAAAAAGGCCAAAAACATGATAATTTAGCATGGCCCAAAAATGGCGAAAAAAAGGCAATACTATAGTATGGCAAAAAAGTCAAAATTTGACCCCTCCTGAAAATGGCTAAAAATGATATAGAATAGCTCCTAGAAGCGCATTATAGCATACACAGTGGAAATCATGGTCAAAAAAGGCCAAAAACAAAATAAATTAGCATGTCCCAAAATGGCGAAAAAAAGGCAATACTATAGTATGGCAAAAAGTCAAAATTGACCCCTCCTGAAAATGGCTAAAATGATATAGAATAGCTCCTAGAAGCGCATTATAGCATACACAGTGGAAATAATGGTCAAAAAGGCCAAAAACCTGATAATTTAGCATGTCCCAAAAATGGCGAAAAAAGGCAATAGTATTGTATGGCAAAAAGTCAAAATTGACCCCTCCTGAAAATGGCTGAAAACTACTTAGAATAGCTCCTAGAAAGCGCATTATAGCATACACAGTGGAAATAATGGTCAAAAGGCCAAAAACTCATAATTTAGCATGTCCCAAAAATGGCGAAAAAAGGCAATACTATAGTATGGCAAAAAGTCAAAATTTGACCCCTCCTGAAAATGGCTGAAAATGATATAGAATAGCTCCTAGAAGCGCGTTATAGCATACACAGTGGAAATAATGGTCAAAAAGGCCAAAAACATCATCAATTAGCATGTCCCAAAAATGGCGAAAAAAAGGCAATAGTATAGTATGGTGAAAAAAGTCAAAATTTGACCCCTCCTGAAAATGGCTAAAAATGATATAGAATAGCTCCTAGAAGCGCATTATAGCATACACAGTGGAAATAATGGTCAAAAAAGGCCAAAAACTCATAATTTAGCATGTCCCAAAAATGGCGAAAAAAAGGCAATACTATAGTATGGCAAAAAAGTCAAAATTTGACCCCTCCTGAAAATGGCTAAAAATGATATAGAATAGCTTGTAGAGACGCGTAATAGCATAAAAAGTGAAAATAAAGTCCAAAAAAGGCCAAAAACATGATAATTTAGCATGGCCCAAAAATGGCGAAAAAAAGGCAATACTATAGTATGGCAAAAAAGTCAAAATTTGACCCCTCCTGAAAATGGCTAAAAATGATATAGAATAGCTCCTAGAAGCGCATTATAGCATACACAGTGGAAATAATGGTCAAAAAAGGCCAAAAAACTCATAATTTAGCATGTCCCAAAAATGGCGAAAAAAAGGCAATACTATAGTATGGCTAAAAAATCAAAATTTGACCCTCCTGAAAATGGCTGAAAACTACTTAGAATAGCTCCTAGAAAGCGCGTTATAGCAAACACAGTGGAAATAATGGTCAAAAAAGGCCAAAAAACATCATAAATTAGCATGTCCCAAAAATGGCGAAAAAAAGGCAATAGTATAGTATGGTGAAAAAAGTCAAAATTTGACCCCTCCTGAAAATGGCTAAAATGATATAGAATAGCTCCTAGAAGCGCATTATAGCATACACAGTGGAAATAATGGTCAAAAAAGGCCAAAAAACTCATAATTTAGCATGTCCCAAAAATGGCGAAAAAAAGGCAATACTATAGTATGGCAAAAAAGTCAAAATTTGACCCCTCCTGAAAATGGCTAAAAATGATATAGAATAGCTTGTAGAGACGCGTAATAGCATAAAAAGTGAAAATAAAGTCCAAAAAAGGCCAAAAACATGATAATTTAGCATGTCCCAAAAATGGCGAAAAAAAGGCAATACTATAGTATGGCAAAAAAGTCAAAATTTGACCCCTCCTGAAAATGGCTAAAAATGATATAGAATAGCTCCTAGAAGCGCATTATAGCATACACAGTGGAAATAATGGTCAAAAAAGGCCAAAAAACTCATAATTTAGCATGTCCCAAAATGGCGAAAAAAGGCAATACTATAGTATGGCAAAATAGTCAAAATTTGACCCCTCCTGAAAATGGCTGAAAACTACTTAGAATAGCTCCTAGAAGCGCGTTATAGCATACACAGTGGAAATAATGGTCAAAAAAGGCCAAAAAACATCATAAATTAGCATGTCCCAAAAATGGCGAAAAAAAGGCAATAGTATAGAATGGTGAAAAAGTCAAAATTTGACCCCTCCTGAAAATGGCTAAAAATGATATAGAATAGCTCCTAGAAGCGCATTATAGCATACACAGTGGAAATAATGGTCAAAAAAGGCCAAAAAACTCATAATTTAGCATGTCCCAAAAATGGCGAAAAAAAGGCAATACTATAGTATGGCAAAAAAGTCAAAATTTGACCCTCCTGAAAATGGCTAAAAATGATATAGAATAGCTCCTAGAAGCGCATTATAGCATACACAGTGGAAATAATGGTCAAAAAAGGCCAAAAAACATCATAAATTAGCATGTCCCAAAAATGGCGAAAAAAAGGCAATAGTATAGTATGGTGAAAAAAGTCAAAATTTGACCCCTCCTGAAAATGGCTAAAAATGATATAGAATAGCTTGTAGAGACGCGTAATAGCATAAAAAGTGAAAATAAAGTAAAAAAGAGGCCAAAAACATGATAATTTAGCATGGCCCAAAAATGGCGAAAAAAAGGCAATACTATAGTATGGCAAAAAAGTCAAAATTTGACCCCTCCTGAAAATGGCTAAAAATGATATAGAATAGCTCCTAGAAGCGCATTATAGCATACACAGTGGAAATAATGGTCAAAAAAGGCCAAAAACTCATAAATTAGCATGTCCCAAAAATGGCGAAAAAAAGGCAATAGTATAGTATGGCGAAAAAAGTCAAAATTTGACCGCTCCTGAAAATGGCTGAAAACTACTTAGAATAGCTCCTAGAAGCGCGTTATAGCATACAAAGTGGAAATAAAGGTCAAAAAAGGCCAAAAACATCATAAATTAGCATGTCCCAAAAATGGCGAAAAAAGGCAATACTATATAGTATGGCAAAAAGTCAAAATTTGACCCCTCCTGAAAATGGCTGAAAACCACTTAGAATAGCTCCTAGAAGCGCATTATAGCATACAAAGTGGAAATAATGGTCAAAAAAGGCCAAAAACGTCATATATTTAGCATGTTCCCAAAAATGGCAATCAAAGGCAATAGTATAGTATGGCAAAAAGTCAAAATTGACCGCTCCTGAAAATGGCTGAAAACTACTTAGAATGGCTTGTAGAAGCGTATTATAGCATACAAAGTGGAAATAAAGGTCAAAAAAGGCCAAAAACATCATAAATTAGCATGTCCCAAAAATGGCGAAAAAAAGGCAATACTATAGTATGGCAAAAAAGTCAAAATTTGACCCCTCCTGAAAATGGCTAAAAATGATATAGAATAGCTCCTAGAAGCGCATTATAGCATACACAGTGGAAATAATGGTCAAAAAGGCCAAAAACTCATAATTTAGCATGTCCCAAAAATGGCGAAAAAAAGGCAATACTATAGTATGGCAAAAAAGTCAAAATTTGACCCCTCCTGAAAATGGCTAAAAATGATATAGAATAGCTCCTAGAAGCGCATTATAGCATACAGAGTGGAAATATAGATCAAAAAAGGCCAAAAACCTGATAATTTAGCATGTCCCAAAAATGGCGACAAAGGCAATAGTATTGTATGGCGAAAAAAGTCAAAATTGGACCCCTCCTAAAAATGGCTGAAAACTACTTAGAATAGCTCCTAGAAGCGCGTTATAGCATACACAGTGGAAATAATGGTCAAAAAAGGCCAAAAAACATCATAAATTAGCATGTCCCAAAAATGGCGAAAAAAAGGCAATAGTATAGTATGGTGAAAAAAGTCAAAATTTGACCCCTCCTGAAAATGGCTAAAAATGATATAGAATAGCTCCTAGAAGCGCATTATAGCATACACAGTGGAAATATAGATCCAAAAAGGCCAAAAACCTGATAATTTAGCATGTCCCAAAAATGGCGAAAAAAAGGCAATACTACAATGTCCATAAAATATTTAATAAAACCAGATTAGTCCAAAAATGTGTATTAAGGACAAAAATCAGAAAGTTAAAAATCAAATATTGTTTTATTAAAGACAGATGCATGTGACAGTCTGACAATTGAAAGAGTAGCACCATCTTAACTGTAAGTTTCACAGTTGGTTTTTCAGGACACTAAGTGTCACATCTATGCAATCTGATTTCTAAGTGAGAACCATTCATTGTCTCTTACTTCCCTCTGCATTCATGTAAAGTTTCTGAAAAATCAAAATTCCTGTAAAAAGAAAAAAATAAAGAAAAATTGTCAAATAACAAACTTGGAG
Organism: Plectropomus leopardus; assembly: GCF_026936395.1. Taxonomy (NCBI): domain Eukaryota; kingdom Metazoa; phylum Chordata; class Actinopteri; order Perciformes; family Serranidae; genus Plectropomus; species Plectropomus leopardus. The sequence goes on from NC_142199.1 coordinate 9,271,539, forward strand.
GAAAAGTCTGCTAATTTTGACAATGTTGAAGTTTTGAATATCTTACTGATGTTTGTTGTGCAGCAGTTGACCCAGGCTGTCAAGACTTGTGTGTTGCTTTGGAAAGTGAAAAGTCAAGTTCAACTGTATTTGTTTGAATGATAACAACACCTTACCTGTCTGGCTAATTCCAGCAGGGCTGCTGCTTCAGCCTGGCTCATCTGTTGCACCTTTTTGTAGAACATGCCCTCTTTGTTTTGGAGCAGGGTGAAGGGACAGTCCAGAGAGAGAGAGAGAGAGAGAGAGAGAGAGAGAGAGAGAGAGAGAGAGAGAGAGAGAGAGAGAGAGAGAGAGAGAGAGAGAGAGAGAGAGAGAGAGAGAGAGAGAGAGAGAGAGAGAGAGAGAGAGAGAGAGAGAGAGAGAGAGAGAGAGAGAGAGAGAGAGAGAGAGAGAGAGAGAGAGAGAGAGAGAGAGAGAGAGAGAGAGAGAGAGAGAGAGAGAGAGAGAGAGAGAGAGAGAGAGAGAGAGAGAGAGAGAGAGAGAGAGAGAGAGAGAGAGACAGAGAGGTTACATGTGTTTTCCTTTTATATTGAGTTAGTATTTGAAACTCAACATAGTTGGGTTTCTATATTGAGTTCAAGCTAGGGCGGGGTGTGTTTTCTATTTTTTTTTTTGTATATATATATATATATATATATATACATATATATATATATATACACACTCAACATAGTTAGTTATCTACATTGAGTTCTATTTGAAAACACATGTAGCCTGGCATGTGCGCGTTGTGCATTTTTTAAAAATACTTGTGGTCACTGCGCTAAGCGTTGTTTTTTCCAACTGTCTTAAACATTGGGTTCGACTGCCAGGGTGGGGTGTGCATCTATATTTTAATTTTCATATATGTTGGGTGTATATATATATATATATATATATATATATATATATATACACACTCAACATAGTTAGTTATGTATATTGAGTTCTATTTGAAAACACATGTAGCCACAACGCCATGGCCCGTTGTATACATGTGTTCTCCTTTAAAAATACTTGTGGTCACTGGCCTTGAGCGCGTTGTGACCACAAGTGTTCAACTGTCTTAAACATTGGGTTCGACTGCCAGGGTGGGGTGTGCATCTATATTTTAATTTTCATATATGTTGGGTGTATATATATATATATATATATATATATATATATATATATATACACACTCAACATAGTTAGTTATCTATATTGAGTTCTATTTGAAAACACATGTAGCCACAACGCCGCGAAGCGGCGTTGTGGCTACATGTGTTTTCACTTTAAAATACTTGTGGTCACACGCTGACGTTGCAGGACCACAAGTGTTTTTCCAACTGTCTTAAACATTGGGTTCGACTGCCAGGGTGGGGTGTGCATCTATATTTTAATTTTCATATATGTTGGGTGTATATATATATATATATATATATATACACACTCAACATAGTTAGTTATGTATATTGAGTTCTATTTGAACACATGTAGCCAAGCGCATGCCAGGCTACATGTGTTTTCATTTTAAAAATACTTGTGGTCACAACGCTGAGCGCAGGACCACAAGTGTTTTTTCCAACTGTCTTAAACATTGGGTTCGACTGCCAGGGTGGGGGTGTGCATCTATATTTTAATTTTCATATATGTTGGGTGTATATATATATATATATATATATATATACACACTCAACATAGTTAGTTATGTATATTGAGTTCTATTTGAAAACACATGTAGCCAACGCCGCTGCGTTGTGGCTACATGTGTTTTCCCTAATACTTGTGGTCACAACGCTGGAGCAAGCGCAGGACCACAAGTGTTTTTTCCAACTGTCTTAAACATTGGGTTCGACTGCCAGTGTGGGGGTGTGCATCTATATTTTAATTTTCATATATGTTGTGTGTATATATATATATATATATATACACACTCAACATAGTTAGTTATGTATATTGAGTTCTATTTGAAAACATGTACAACGCCAAGCGTGCTGCCAGGCTACATGTGTTTTCACTTGTAAAATATTTAGGGTCACAACGCGCTGGCAAGCCAGACCACAAGTGTTTTTTCCAACTGTCTTAAACATTGGGTTCGACTGCCAGGGTGGGGTGTGCATCTATATTTTAATTTTCATATATGTTGGGTGTATATATATATATATATATATATATATATACACACTCAACATAGTTTGTTATGTATATTGAGTTCTATTTGAAAACACATAGCTAGCAACGCCAAGCGCGTTGTGGCTACATGTGTTTTCCCTTTGTCTAGGTCACAACGCCAAGCGGGCTAGGACCACAAGTGTTTTTTCCAACTGTCTTAAACATTGGGTTCGACTGCCAGGGTGGGGGTGTGCATCTATATTTTAATTTTCATATATGTTGGGTGTATATATATATATATATATATATACACACTCAACATAGTTAGTTATGTATATTGAGTTCTATTTGAAAACACATGTAGCCGCCAAGCTGCCAGGCTACATGTGTTTTCCCTTTAAAATACTTGTGGTCCCAAGCTGCTGCCAGACCACAAGTGTTTTTTCCAACTGTCTTAAACATTGGGTTCGGCTGCCAGGGTGGGGGTGTGCATCTATATTTTAATTTTCATATATGTATTATAAGTATATATATGTTCATGTGTAATGTATCTAGTATTGTAATTGTACAATGTTATAGAATTTATATATATATATATATATATATATATTATTGTGTTGTGTGTATATTATATATTATGTATGAATTAATATTTGTATGTATATGTAGTTATCAGTAGTATGGAGTTGTTTGTGTAGTCAGTGGTGGTGGTAGTGATAAATTTTAATAATTTTAATAAATTTTATATGAATATATGTATATAAGTATTTTGTATAATATGTATATAAGTATTTTGTATAATATGTATATATAAGTATTTTGTATAATATGTATATAAGTATTTTGTATAATATGTATAAAAGTATTTTGTATAATATGTATAAAAGTATTTTGTATAATATGTATATAAGTATTTTGTATAATATGTATAAAAGTATTTTGTATAATATGTATATAAGTATTTTGTATAATATGTATATAAGTATTTTGTATAATATGTATATAAGTATTTTGTATAATATGTATATAAGTATTTTGTATAATATGTATATAAGTATTTTGTATAATATGTATATAAGTATTTTGTATAATATGTATATAAGTATTTTGTATAATATGTATATAAGTATTTTGTATAATATGTATATAAGTATTTTGTATAATATGTATATAAGTATTTTGTATAATATGTATATAAGTATTTTGTATAATATGTATATAAGTATTTTGTATAATATGTATATAAGTATTTTTGTATAATATGTATATAAGTATTTTGTATAATATGTATATAAGTATTTTGTATAATATGTATATAAGTATTTTTGTATAATATGTATATAAGTATTTTGTATAATATGTATATAAGTATTTTTGTATAATATGTATATAAGTATTTTGTATAATATGTATATAAGTATTTTGTATAATATGTATATAAGTATTTTTGTATAATATGTATATAAGTATTTTTGTATAATATGTATATAAGTATTTTTGTATAATATGTATATAAGTATTTTGTATAATATGTATATATAAGTATTTTGTATAATATGTATATAAGTATTTTGTATAATATGTATATAAGTATTTTGTATAATATGTATATAAGTATTTTGTATAATATGTATATAAGTATTTTGTATAATATGTATATAAGTATTTTGTATAATATGTATATAAGTATTTTTGTATAATATGTATATAAGTATTTTGTATAATATGTATATAAGTATTTTGTATAATATGTATATAAGTATTTTGTATAATATGTATATAAGTATTTTGTATAATATGTATATAAGTATTTTGTATAATATGTATATAAGTATTTTGTATAATATGTATATAAGTATTTTTGTATAATATGTATATAAGTATTTTGTATAATATGTATATAAGTATTTTGTATAATATGTATATAAGTATTTTGTATAATATGTATATATGTATTTTGTATAATATGTATATAAGTATTTTGTATAATATGTATATAAGTATTTTGTATAATATGTATATAAGTATTTTGTATAATATGTATATAAGTATTTTGTATAATATGTATATAAGTATTTTGTATAATATGTATATAAGTATTTTGTATAATATGTATATAAGTATTTTGTATAATATGTATATAAGTATTTTGTATAATATGTATATAAGTATTTTGTATAATATGTATATAAGTATTTTTGTATAATATGTATATAAGTATTTTGTATAATATGTATATAAGTATTTTGTATAATATGTATATAAGTATTTTGTATAATATGTATATAAGTATTTTGTATAATATGTATATAAGTATTTTGTATAATATGTATATAAGTATTTTGTATAATATGTATATAAGTATTTTGTATAATATGTATATAAGTATTTTGTATAATATGTATATAAGTATTTTGTATAATATGTATATAAGTATTTTGTATAATATGTATATAGTTTGTTTATAACTCTCGGAAACAACGTACAATACCTTATTTACCTTAACTGCATACTCTTGTACTCATTGTAACACAATACAACGAGTACAAACAACAACAATTAAATAACAGACCCCAGACATTGTAAAGGCTCAACATATAAAAGTTTAATGAAATATTGCAATGCACAAATACAGCAACACAAACAACATAAGGCGTTACATACAAACATACATACATACAATTTGAGGCGTAAGAAATGTGCGTTACATACAAACATACATACATACAATTTGAGGCGTAAGAAATGTGCACGTGAAGATGTGCTAACATATTGTGTCTTGCTTGAATTTTTAAGGTTTTAAACTTTAAACAATTCTCAGTTGGCAACTAAATTACATATCAAAAGTTAAGTAATGTAAGCTAATTACTTCACTTTTGAAATGTAATTTATTTGCCAACCGAGTATTGTTTAAAGTTTTCTGGTCGAAGATCCTTTCTGCTAAACTGTGAGTGTGCAAGTGAAGATGTGCTAACATATTGTCTCTTGCTTTTAAACTTTAAACAACACTCGGTTGGCAAATAAATTACATTTCAAAAGTTAAGTAATTTAAGCTAATTACTTTACTTTTGAAATGTAATTTATTTGCCAACTGAGTGTTGTTTAAAGTGTAAAAGCTTAAAACAAATCAAGCAAGACACAATAACTTAGCACAGCTTCACTTGCACACTCACAGTTTAGCAGAAACAATCTTGAACCTGAAAACTTTAAACAACACTCGGTTGGCAAATAAATTACATTTCAAAAGTTAAGTAATGTAAGCTAATTACTTCACTTTTGAAATGTAATTTATTTGCCAACCGAGTATTGTTTAAAGTTTTCTGGTCGAAGATCCTTTCTGCTAAACTGTGAGTGTGCAAGTGAAGATGTGCTAACATATTGTCTCTTGCTTTTAAACTTTAAACAACACTCGGTTGGCAAATAAATTACATTTCAAAAGTTAAGTAATTTAAGCTAATTACTTTACTTTTGAAATGTAATTTATTTGCCAACTGAGTGTTGTTTAAAGTGTAAAAGCTTAAAACAAATCAAGCAAGACACAATAACTTAGCACAGCTTCACTTGCACACTCACAGTTTAGCAGAAACAATCTTGAACCTGAAAACTTTAAACAACACTCGGTTGGCAAATAAATTACATTTCAAAAGTTAAGTAATGTAAGCTAATTACTTAACTTTTGAAATGTAATTTATTTGCCAACCGAGTATTGTTTAAAGTTTTCTGGTCGAAGATCCTTTCTGCTAAACTGTGAGTGTGCAAGTGAAGATGTGCTAACATATTGTCTCTTGCTTTTAAACTTTAAACAACACTCGGTTGGCAAATACATTACATTTCAAAAGTTAAGCTGTAATTATTTGCCAGCTGACTATTGTTTAAAGTTCAAAAGCATGACACAATATCTTTGCACACCTTCACTTGCACACTCACAGTTAAGCAGAAACAATCTTGAACCTGAAAACTTTAAACAACACTCAGTTGGCAAATAAATTACATTTCAAAAGTTAAGTAATTTAAGCTAATTACTTTACTTTTGAAATGTAATTTATTTGCCAACTGAGTGTTGTTTAAAGTGTAAAAGCTTAAAACAAATCAAGCAAGACACAATAACTTAGCACAGCTTCACTTGCACACTCACAGTTTAGCAGCAACATAACAAATGTATATTTTTAAGTTTCACAATTCCAATATTAAACATATTTATATATAATTCTAATATTAAAAATATTTTTCTATATATAATTGTTTTATAAGCACATTTTTCATTTATATAAAAGTATATACACAATTCTAATATTATAAATACATTTTTAGATTAAGAAAGTGATCCGACAATAAACGTGACACTTAACGTTTAAAGGAAATATATTAAATAAACTTTGAATTATATATTATTTAACTTCTAATTAAAGTCAGTAAGTGATAATATATATATATATTTTAAGTTAAGTATAAGTTTCACAATTCTAATATTATAAACACATTTTTCTAATATTATAAATATAGTTTTAGATTAATAAATAAACGTGACATTTAACAGAAATATGTTAAAATAAACTTTGAATTACATATTATTTAACTTCTAAATTAAAGTCAGTAAGTGATCAAGAACATCTAACAGAAATATATTACATTATAACATTATAAACATATTTTTATATATAATTCTACTATTAAATATATTATTTCTATATATAATTGTATTATAAGTATATTTGTTATTTACATAAAAGTATATATACAATTCTAATTTAATTATATTTTTAGATTAAGAAAGTGATCAACAATAAACGTGACATTTAACAGAAATATGTTACATAAACTTTGAATTATATATTACTTAACTTCTAATTAAAGTCAGTAAGTGGTCAAGAATAGACATATATTTTAGAATATATTTTATATTAAGAAAGTGATCAACAATAAACGAGACATTTAATGTTTAACTTTAACAGAAATATGTTAAATACACTTTGAATTATATACTATTTAACTATTATTTAACTTCTAATTAAAGTCAGTAAGTGATAATATATTTTTTTAAGTTTCGCAATTCTAATATTATAAACATATTCTTGTATATAAAAATAATTAACTTTAACAGAAATATATTAAATAAACTTTAATATTAGCAATTCTAATAGTAAACATATTTACATATATAATTCTAATTTTAAAAATATTTTTTCTATATATAATTGTATTATAAGTATATTTTTCATTTATATAAAAGTATATACACAATTCTAATTATAAATATATTTTTAGATTAAAGTGATCAACAATAAACGTGACATTTAACTTTAACAGAAATATATTAAATAAACTTAAATATTAGCAATTCTAATATTATTATGCAGTTCTCACCATACATAAAAAAAAAAATGTTCAAAATGTTAACCCATTAAATGCCAGTTTTTGTAATTACAACTTGATTTTTATTTAAAGCAATAAACAGAAGCAGAAATTCAACACACTTACAGATTTACACACAGCGCATTACATTACAAAAAAATACTACCGCTTTTTAAACAACACAAGCACAAAGTCTCTCCTCGCGAGCGGAAAAACGTGGAAACACACTCACGGTTTGACAGTCTTGTCCTCACGGCAGGAGACAGTCTTGTCCTCACGGCAGGAGACGTCCGCCGTGCGGAGGAAGGGAAACTGTGGTCCTCTCAGTCCGGCTCCGTAAAACCGTCACTGAAGCAAACACAAACACCAACAATCACCAAACTTGAAGCAACAAATCTCGCTTTCTTTGAGTTTTTGACACGAAAAGTAGCCAAACAGAGCTAACGCCGCTCTGCTAATCTCCATGACACTTCCTACACACTTCCGCCCCGCTACACCCACCTCGTGACTTCCGCCGACCAATCAACAATCGCTACGTATACTCCCGACATTTCCCGCCAACTTTTAAATTTTGAATAAAAACATTAACTTTACTTACTTTTAAATCTGTATCACTTAGTAAACTTTTAACTATCGTCATTTCTCTCCCCTCGTCCTCCGAAATAAACAACACGAGCACAAAGTCCTTCATCACGAGCAGAGGAGTGCACGCTCACCGTTTAGCAGAAACAGTCTCGTCCTCAACTCTGGTCCTCTCAGTCCGGCTCCGTTCAGCGTCGCCGTCGCTGAAGCAAACACAAACACAAACACGGGCTCAAACTTCACTTTAAGCACTATAAACGTGTTGTAGCATCAAAAAACAAAATCTCACTTTCTTCGAGTTTTTTTGACACGAAAAGTAGCCAAACAAAGCTAACGCCGCTCTGCTAATCTCCATGACACTTCCTACACACTTCCGCCCCGCTCGACCCACCTCGTGACTTCCGCCGACCAATCAACAATCGCTACGTATACTCCCGACATTTCCCGCCAACTTTTAAATTTTGAATAAAAACATTAACTTTACTTACTTTTAAATCTGTATCACTTAGTAAACTTTTAACTATCGTCATTTCTCTCCCCTCGTCCTCCGAAATAAACAACACGAGCAGAGGAGTGCACGCTCACCGTTTAGCAGAAACAGTCTCGTCCTCAACTCGTCGCTGAAGCAAACACAAACACAAACACGGGCTCAAACTTCACTTTAAGCACTATAAACGTGTTGTAGCATCAAAAAAAATCTCACTTTCTTCGAGTTTTTTTGACACGAAAAGTAGCCAAACAAAGCTAACGCCGCTCTGCTAATCTCCATGACACTTCCTACACACTTCCGCCCCGCTACACCCACCTCGTGACTTCCGCCGACCAATCAACAATCGCTACGTATACTCCCGACATTTCCCGCCAACTTTTAAATTTTGAATAAAAACATTAACTTTACTTACTTTTAAATCTGTATCACTTAGTAAACTTTTAACTATCGTCATTTCTCTCCCCTCGTCCTCCGTATTAAACAACACGAGCACAAAGTCCGAAAGCTTCAGAGGTAGAAAATGTGGTTACTCACTCACCGTTTAGCAATCTTCTCCTTCATCTCCTCCTCCGCTTCAGATAGGTGGAAAAGGCCTCCTCACGGCAGGAGATCGGTCGGTTGACACACACGTCATGGCCGCGGCAGGCAGACATGGAGGCAAAACTCACGATTCGCCTCGGTGTTCACGGAGGAAAACAAAGTCGAAGAAACGTAGTCTTCGTCGCTCTCTGGTCTTCAGTTGTCTTCACCTCGACGCTCTCTCGGACACTGTCTCTGTGTCTGTGTCTGTTTTGTCTTTACTCTTCCCGCTAACAGTCTCACCACACGTCACTTCCTCCTGACGTCACTTCCACTACATGTGACTTGACCCCTCCTACAACGTCCGTCTTAACACCTCCCCCTTACGCTTGACACTTCCGCGTCACGTTTGACATAGCTCCTCCCCCGACGTAACTTTTATGTGAAAGATTTCATCATCGTTTAGCATAACGCCTTGTAAAGAAACTCCACGGAGCCCGGGAGGGGAAACGGCCCCCTCCACTCCCTTCCACCCACGGACTCAGGGATGCATCCAAGTCTGGCACCGCAAGGGGTTTGAACCGCTTACCTGCGGTTCTCGTCGGACACCCAAGACAGTCACCAAGCCACTACGCCACCAGCCTCTTCCGCGCTTCCCACGAAGCGAAAATCGATATTTAAATTTGCATGTGGCGAAGGGACTTAAAAAAAAATAAACTCATATAAAACGACGTCGTTGACATTGTTATGACATGTCCGTCACGTTTGTCTGTAAGATATCGGTTTCATTACAATTTAAGCGAAATGCTATGCCCCAAGAAAACCATTGAAATTACATCAGCGAGTAGTTGTAACAATGGGGTCTCGAACCAGCGATCTCTGGTTCCCCGCGATAAACGCTCCACAGCCGCGTCACTACGCCGCTGCGCCACCAGTGTTTTGAGCGATACTGACGCTTCGGTACGTGACTAATTTCACATTTGGTGGTGGGACTTAACAAAAAAAAAAAAAAAAATCCGATGTTGGTGGCCAACAACATCATAATTTGTCACGTGTCATAGCAAATTATTATTATTATTTTCCCTCGAGGCCAAGGAGGACTGGCGGCATGGCGGCGCCCCTCCAGCAGATGGCGCCCTAGGCGACCGCACAAAAAGCCGGCCCTGTATCATAGTGTAGTAGTCAGAATAAAGATTTTCTTTTGTCAAGTGGCTTATTTTATATGTCATAAAACTGTGTGATAATAATAGTATAGTACGTTGAAAAAAGACGTACTATACTATTGCCCTATTACTGCTTCTACAAATGGCTGAAAACGACATAGCTTGTAGAGACGCTTCATAATATACAATGTACGGCCATGTAAGTAAGCCACCGAGCCAGCAGGCTTTCCAAAACTCTGTCTGTGTGATCGAGATTTTCTTTTGGTGGCGGAACTTGACAAAAGAAAAACTCGATTTTGATTGTAAGAACGGGGCCTCGAACCGGCAATCTCTTGATCACCGCGGTGATCTTATCACAACGGCCGTGTCACTACGCCGCTGCGCCACCAGTGTTTTAAGCGATGTTGCAGCGTCGGCACCTCAGTGATTTCACATTTGGTGGTGGGACTTAAAAAAAAAAAAAAAAAAAATCCGATGTTGGTGGCCAACAACATCATAATTTGTCACGTGTCATAGCAAATTATTATTATTATTTTCCCTCGAGGCCAAGGAGGACTGGCGGCATGGCGGCGCCCCTCCAGCAGATGGCGCCCTAGGCGACCGCACAAAAAGCCGGCCCTGTATCATAGTGTAGTAGTCAGAATAAAGATTTTCTTTTGTCAAGTGGCTTATTTTATATGTCATAAAACTGTGTGATAATAATAGTATAGTACGTTGAAAAAAGACGTACTATACTATTGCCCTATTACTGCTCCTACAAATGGCTGAAAACGACATAGCTTGTAGAGACGCTTCATAATATACAATGTACGGCCATGTAAGTAAGCCACCGAGCCAGCAGGCTTTCCAAAACTCTGTCTGTGTGATCGAGATTTTCTTTTGGTGGCGGAACTTGACAAAAGAAAAACTCGATTTTGATTGTAAGAACGGGGCCTCGAACCAGCAATCTCTTGATCACCGCGGTGATCTTATCACAACGGCCGTGTCACTACGCCGCTGCGCCACCAGTGTTTTAAGCGATGTTGCAGCGTCGGCACCTCAGTGATTTCACATTTGGTGGTGGGACTTCACAAAAAAAAAAAAAAAATTTCGACGTTGTATATTATGACGCGTCTCTACAAGTTATGTCGTTTTCAGCCATTTGTAGGAGCAGTAATAGCACGTCTTTTTCCGACGTACTATACTATTATTATCACACAGTTATGACATATAAACTAAGCCACTTGACAAAAGAAAAGCTTGATTGTGACTACTACACTATGATACAGGGCCGGCTTTTTGTGCGGTCGCCTTTGGCGCCATCTGCTGGAGGGGCGCCGCCTTGCCGCTAGTCCCCCCTTGGCCTTGAGGGAAAATAACAATAAAATAATAATTTGCTATGACACGTCTTGAGAAGTTATTCTGTGTTTTTTTTTCAACTTGCTTAATTATGATGTTTTTGGCCATTTTTTCGACATGCTAAATTATGATGTTGTTGGCCTTTTTTGGCTATGACGCGTGTCTACAAGTTATATAATATGTTGCTCACAGACATGTTTTGGAGCTGTCTTAATTTCAAATTTTTCGACATACTACGCTATGGCGTTTTGAGCGATTTTTGGAATAAGGTAAATTATAAAGTGTACACTAAGAGGGACTTACAGAGACTTAGGAGAGACTTAGATTATATGGTTTTAGCTATTTTTAAACATCTGGGAGCACTTTAAACAAATGCCGTTGCTTAAGGACAATCATGTCCACTTCTAAAGCCTTTCATAAAAATGGTTAACTATTTGATATTTTTGATTTAAAAGACTCACTCCGAAAAATTTGGCCAATTACTTTTTTCTAGATAGTATTTTTATGAATGGTTTTGGAAGTGGACATTTTTGTCCATAATGGCCTTAAAGGGTAGTACGTTTACTCACAGTGTATCACAGACCCAGTGCAAAAATTGGACGCTTACAAACTACATAGCAACAAAGACACTTAGAAACTACATGCATAGCAACTAAGACATAGCTTACAAGCTACATAGCAACTAATTATTATAACTTTGATTTCACCAGGACGGTCCCATAGAGATCAGAGATCACTTTTACAAGGACACCTGTCTCACGTGGACAGAAATGCAGAATGAAATCTGTAAGGTTTTTGTTTTTTTGTAAAGCGGTCCTTCGTTTCTGTTACAGTCGAAAAGAGGTTGGGCCCTACTACGCTCATCACGGCACTGTAATGGCAGCATGAAGGACTCACCAGTATCCTGTCGCTGTCTATGACGGTGTTGAGACGATGAGCGATGGTCAGCACGGTGCACTCTCTGAACTTGTCCCGTATGGTTTTCTGGATCAGTTCATCTGTCCTGCAAAGACACGGAACATGCTTTAATGCTTTAGAGGACGCAGTTCACAAGCAGATAAACAAACAACTACATGTGTCTGCACGACCGTGACTGTCGGCGGTACCTGGGGTCCACGTTGGCCGTGGCCTCGTCGATGACGAGGGGGAGTCAACAGTGTCCCGAGTGGACAGTCACAGTGGATTTATCGAAAAGCCTGGACCTATTAGAATATAGAGAAGGAGGAGAGGACATCAGAAAATTTGATAATACGCAGGAGGGAATTTAGAAGTTTCTGGAACATTTCGCTACCAGACTAATATCAGAAAATACGTATCTTACCTAAGTTGGTCTAGACCGTATCAAAGCCCCTGTTAGTGTATTTACCTACAGTAAACTCATACCTATCTATGGCAAAGTCTTGGATTATATAAGTCTGCGATACCTGAGCTCGACCGGTGACAGCAAATTTAGAAACATCCCTCTGAGGACCATGACAGCTGACGTGTAAATAACTGATAGTAGCCATTTGTGTCACAGTGAGAAGTGTATATATATATATATATATCACTGCGTTTCCGTGTGTTCTGCGACAGTCCGCTTTCTGTCTCGTCTGTGTCTGGGCTGACCCGAACGTTTGCACTCGTACTTGTGATCGTTATAATGTCTCACTAACTGAATCAGAATCGTCATCGAAAACGCATCCAATCAGCCCAGAAGGAAACGTGCATCTACACGCGAACTACAGTGCCAGCCTGTTCTGTTACATTGGAGAGAAAGCAGACGTCTCTACGGCCGATATCTCATTATTTCCAACGTTCAACAGCTCACGGCAAAACAAATATTACACGTACGAGGAAAAATATATATATATTTTTGGCCTCGACTGTCTCTTTAAAATAATCAGTGGGTGAAGTAGCATTTCAATACGTCCACATCCTCAGACGCTGTTGTTTTGACGACATGAGGAATTCATTTGTGTGGAAATACAACACGCAAGAATGCTACAAGTCAGTTAAGAAAAAAAAATGTAAACATTTTTTGGCAACTGACATTTAAAATCTGTCAGCGCTGAAGCTGTTAATGAAACTTCTGGCAGACGGCACACAGCAGCAGCAGGAGCGAGCCGTGGAGCCGCTCAGTGCACTGAGTTCATACAGAACAACTCCCACGTGGAAATGCGCAAAGATGTGTGAACGTGAAGCAGCCCTGCAGTGACAAAGTGCACTTCCGCAGCTTCTAAACACAGTTTAAAAAAAGGATAAAAATAATAAGATAACAGGTGTGACCATGTGACTCACCTCCAGCTGCAGCATAATGGCTGATGGCGTACTTGTCTCTGTACACAGACAGCCCCGTGCTCGCAGAACTAGAGAGGGAAGACGACAGACAGACAGGCGAGGGAACATAGTAAACGCAAAAAGCAAAGCATTAGAGGATAATAAAACCATCTATTCTGAATAACATTGTTCTCGGCTGTTACGGCTAAAAACGCCAAACCTCACAAACTGGTGCAATTTCTATCAGAAACATTGGACAAAATGTAATAAGCACCTTTGAGGGAAATGTTCCACAAATTACAAGAAATTAGTAGATTCTGGAAATTATTTTGAAAATTTTCCTGGCCATTTTCATTTTTCTAAAATATTTTTAAAAAATCTTTTCTCAAACTGTCACTATATCAGCAAGCTTGTAACAGCACGCAGACAATTTTAAATCAGGACGTAAAATGTTTCTATCTTCTGTCTTGTTTTACTCTTTTCAAAATCCTATTTATGTGTTTTTTTATATCGCCTTGTGTATTTATTTTATACATTTTGATGACGCTTTTCTGTCCGTGTTAAGCACTCAGGATTGCCGTGTTCTTGACAGATGCAATACAAATAAACACGCCGAAATCTCACCTTTACTCACTGTAAAAGTTTCCTTACACACAATAAAGTGTTCTCATGTTTATTGTCTCAAATGTAACTCTTAACCTGATGAAACGTTCGTGGATGATCAGTGTGATTGCTTACTTGAATAAGGTGACAAACGCAGCCACTCTCCAGCTCCATCTCCATCCGTACCTCACAAAACCTCGGATCGCTGCATTATGAGCCGAGCGCTGATTGAGACACAGAGGACACGCAGTGTTGAGGTTGCTGCCGTGTTCTTATGATGTGATATAACATCAGTGTGTCGCTTAAAATGTTCACAGTGGTGCGATCATTTTCTACTGGAACTTCATCGAGGGTTAACACTGGCATCCAAATTGATAGCATTTATTATTTTCAGAAGGAGGAGAAGAAAGAGAAGAAGAGAAAAAGGACAGGAGAGAGAAGATGAAGAGAGAGGAGAATAATGTGAAGAAGAAAGACGAAAAGAAAAGCTGAAAATGATGAAGACAGACAAAAAGCAGACAAAGGAGGAGGAGTCCAACAGACTGAGCTACTGCCGTCCCCTAAAATATAAATATATATATACAGTATAATATGAAATAACAGGTTTGATTGAGAGAAAAGTTTACCATAAATTCACTCCTTTACCGTGACCGTCATTACACCTCTGTCTCAGACTTTCCTTAAATTCTCTGCCCACGCTGTTCCTCAGCAGCAGGGTTGACAGTGCTACACGCTCATACAGGTGTCTGTCTGCTTCTTACCACTGCACCACTCCACTTTGTATGCTATAACGCGCTTCTACGAGCTATTCTAAGTGGTTTTCAGCCATTTTTAAGAGGTGTCAAATTTTGACTTTTTTCGCCATACTATAGTATTGCCTTTGTCGCCATTTTTGGGACATGCTAAATTATCAGGTTTTTGGCCTTTTTTGGACTTTATTTTCACTTTTTATGCTATTACGCGTCTCTACAAGCTATTCTATATCATTTTTAGCCATTTTCAGGAGCGGTCAAATTTTGAATTTTTTTGCCATACTATACTATTGCCTTTTTTTCGCCATTTTTTGGACATGCTAATTTATGATGTTTTTGGCCTTTTTTGACCTTTATTTCCACTTTGTATGCTATAATACGCTTCTACAAGCTATTCTAAGGGGTTTTCAACCATTTTTAGGAGCGGTCAAATTTTGACTTTTTTCGCCATACTATACTATTGCCTTGATTGCCATTTTTTGAACATGCTAATATATGACGTTTTTGGTCTTTTTTGGCCATTATTTCCACTTTGTATGCTATAACGCGCTTCTAGGAGCTATTCTAAGTGGTTTTCAGCCATTTTAAGGAGGGGTCAAATTTTGACTTTTTTCGACATACTATAGTATTGCCTTTTTTTCGCCATTTTTGGGACATGCTAACTCATGACGTTTTTGGCCTTTTTTGACCATTATTTCTACTTTGTATGCTATAACGCGCTTCTACGAGCTATTCTAAGTAGTTTTCAGCCATTTTTAGGACATGCTAAATTATCAGGTTTTTGGTCTTTTTTGGCCATTATTTCCACTCTGTATGCTATAACGCGCTTCTAGGAGGTAATCTAAGTAGTTTTCAGCCATTTTTAGGAGGAGTCAAATTTTGACTTTTTTCGCCATACTATACTATTGCCTTTTTTTTCGCCATTTTTGGGACATGCTAAATTATGAGTTTTTGGCCTTTTTTGACCATTATTTCTACTTTCTATGCTATAACGCGCTTCTACAAGCTATTCTAAGTGGTTTTCAGCCATTTTCAGGAGCGGTCAAATTTTGACTTTTTTCGCCATACTATACTATTGCCTTGGTTGCCATTTTTTGAACATGCTAATATATGACGTTTTTGGTCTTTTTTGGCCATTATTTCCACTTTGTATGCTATAACGCGCTTCTAGGAGCTATTCTAAGTGGTTTTCAGCCATTTTAAGGAGGGGTCAAATTTTGACTTTTTTCGACACACTATACTATTGCCTTTTTTTCGCCATTTTTGGGACATGCTAAATTATCAGGTTTTACGCCTTTTTTGACCTTTATTTCCACTTTGTATGCTATAACGCGCTTCTACGAGCTATTCTAAGTAGTTTTCAGCCATTTGTAGGAGGGGTCAAATTTTGACTTTTTTCGCCATACTATACTATTGCCTTTTTTTTCGCCATTTTTGGGACATGCTAAATTATGAGTTTTTTGGCTTTTTTTGATCTATATTTCCACTCTGTATGCTATAATGCGCTTCTACAAGCTATTCTAAGTAGTTTTCAGCCATTTTTAGGAAGGGTCAAATTTTGACTTTTTGCCTTTTTTTCGCCATTTTTGGGACATGCTAAATTATCAGGTTTTTGGCCTTTTTTGACCTTTATTTCCACTTTGTATGCTATAACGTGCTTCTACAAGCTATTCTAAGTAGTTTTCAGCCATTTTTAGGAGCGGTCCAATTTTGACTTTTTTCGCCATACTATACTATTGCCTTTGTCGCCATTTTTTGGACATGCTAATTTATGATGTTTTTGGCCTTTTTTGAACATTATTTCCACTTTGTATGCTATAACGCGTCTCTACAAGCTATTCTAAGTAGTTTTCAGCCATTTTCAGGAGTGGTCAAATTTTGACTTTTTTCGCCATACTATACTATTGCCTTTTTTTCGCCATTTTTTGGACATGCTAACTCATGACGTTTTTGGCCTTTTTTGACCATTATTTCTACTTTGTATGCTATAACACGCTTCTACAAGCTATTCTAAGTCGTTTTCAGCCATTTTTAGGAGGGGTCAAATTTTGACTTTTTTCGCCATACTATACTATTGCCTTTTTTTTCGCCATTTTTGGGACATGCTAAATTATGAGGTTTTTGGCCTTTTTTGACCATTATTTCCACTTTGTATGCTATAACGCGCTTCTACAAGCTATTCTAAGTAGTTTTCAGCCATTTTTAGGAGCGGTCAAATTTTGACTTTTTTCGCCATACTATACTATTGCCTTTGTCGCCATTTTTGGAACATTCTAAATTATCAGGTTTTTGGCCTTTTTTGACCTTTATTTCCACTTTGTATGCTATAACGCGCTTCTACAAGCTATTCTATATCATTTTTAGCCATTTTCAGGAGCGGTCAAATTTTGAATTTTTTGCCATACTATACTATTGCCTTTTTTTCGCCATTTTTTGGACATGCTAATTTATGATGTTTTTGGCCTTTTTTGACCATTATTTCCACTTTGTATGCTATAACGCGCTTCTACAAGCTATTCTAAGTGGTTTTCAGCCATTTTTAGGAGGGGTCAAATTTTGACTTTTTTCGCCATACTATACTATTGCCTTTTTTTTCGCCATTTTTGGGACATGCTAAATTATGAGTTTTTTGGCCTTTTTTGACCTTTATTTCCACTTTGTATGCTATAACGCGCTTCTACAAGCTATTCTAAGTAGTTTTCAGCCATTTTTAGGAGGGGTCAAATTTTGACTTTTTTCCCCATACTATAGTATTGCCTTTGTCGCCATTTTTGGGACATGCTAAATTATCAGGTTTTTGGCCTTTTTTGGACTTTATTTTCACTTTGTATGCTATAACACGCTTCTACAAGCTATTCTAAGTAGTTTTCAGCCATTTTTAGGAGCGGTCAAATTTTGACTTTTTTCGCCATACTATACTATTGCCTTTGTCGCCATTTTTGGGACATGCTAAATTATCAGGTTTTATGCCTTTTTTGACCTTTATTTCCACTTTGTATGCTATAACGCGCTTCTACAAGCTATTCTAAGTGGTTTTCAGCCATTTTTAGGAGCGGTCAAATTTTGACTTTTTTCGCCATTTTTGGGACATGCTAAATTATCAGGTTTTTGGCCTTTTTTGACCTTTATTTCCACTTTGTATGCTATAACGCGCTTCTACGAGCTATTCTATATCATTTTTAGCCATTTTCAGGAGCGGTCAAATTTTGAATTTTTTGCCATACTATACTATTGCCTTTTTTTCGCCATTTTTTGGACATGCTAATTTATCAGGTTTTTGGCCTTTTTTGATCTATATTTCCACTCTGTATGCTATAACGCGCTTCTACAAGCTATTCTATATCATTTTTAGCCATTTTCAGGAGCGGTCAAATTTTGAATTTTTTGCCATACTATACTATTGCCTTTTTTTCGCCATTTTTTGGACATGCTAATTTATCAGGTTTTGGCCTTTTTGATCTATATTTCCACTCTGTATGCTATAATGCGCTTCTACAAGCTATTCTAAGTAGTTTTCAGCCATTTTCAGGAGCGGTCAAATTTTGACTTTTTTCGCCATACTATACTATTGCCTTTTTTTCGCCATTTTTGGGACATGCTAAATTATCAGGTTTTTGGCCTTTTTTGAACATTATTTCCACTTTGTATACTATTACGCGTCTCTACGAGCTATTCTATATCATTTTAGCCATTTTCAGGATCGGCCAAGTTTTGAATTTTTCGCCATACTATACTATTGCCTTTTTTTCGCCATTTTTGGGACATGCTAAATTATCAAGTTTTTAGCCTTTTTTGACCTTTATTTCCACTTTGTCTGCTATAACGGGCTTCTACGAGTTATTCTAAGTCGTTTTCAGCCATTTTTAGGAGGGGTCAAATTTTGACTTTTTTCGCCATACTATACTATTGCCTTTTTTTCGCCATTTTTTGGACATGCTAATTTATCAGGTTTTTGGCCTTTTTTGACCTTTATTTCCACTTTGTATGCTATAACGCGCTTCTACGAGCTATTCTATATCATTTTTAGCCATTTTCAGGAGCGGTCAAATTTTGAATTTTTTGCCATACTATACTATTGCCTTTTTTTCGCCATTTTTTGGACATGCTAATTTATCAGGTTTTTGGCCTTTTTTGATCTATATTTCCACTCTGTATGCTATAATGCGCTTCTACAAGCTATTCTAAGTAGTTTTCAGCCATTTTCAGGAGCGGTCAAATTTTGACTTTTTTCGCCATACTATACTATTGCCTTTTTTTTGCCATTTTTGGGACATGCTAAATTATCAGGTTTTTGGCCTTTTTTGAACATTATTTCCACTTTGTATGCTATAACGCGCTTCTACAAGCTATTCTAAGTAGTTTTCAGTCATTTTTAGGAGGGGTCAAATTTTGAATTTTTTGCCATACTATACTATTGCCTTTGTCGCCATTTTTGGGACATGCTAAATTATCAGGTTTTGGGCCTTTTTTGACCTTTATTTCCACTTTGTATGCTATAACGCGCTTCTACGAGTTATTCTAAGTCGTTTTCAGCCATTTTTAGGAGGGGTCAAATTTTGACTTTTTTCGCCATACTATACTATTGCCTTTGTCGCCATTTTTGGGACATGCTAAATTATCAGGTTTTTGGCCTTTTTTGGACTTTATTTTCACTTTCTATACTATTAAGCGTCTCTACAAGCTATTCTATATCATTTTTAGCCATTTTCAGGAGCGGTCAAATTTTGGATTTTTTTGCCATACTATACTATTGCCTTTTTTTCGCCATTTTTGGGACATGCTAAATTATCAGGTTTTTAGCCTTTTTTGACCTTTATTTCCACTTTGTATGCTATAACACGCTTCTACAAGCTGTTCTAAGTAGTTTTCAGCCATTTTTAGGAGCGGTCAAATTTTGACTTTTTTCGCCATACAATACTATTGCCTTTTTTTCGCCATTTTTGGTACATGCTAAATTATCAGGTTTTTGGCCTTTTTTGGACTTTATTTTCACTTTGTATACTATTACGCGTCTCTACGAGCTATTCTATATCATTTTTAGCCATTTTCAGGATCGGCCAAATTTTGGATTTTTTTGCCATACTATACTATTGCCTTTTTTTCGCCATTTTTGGGACATGCTAAATTATCAAGTTTTTAGCCTTTTTTGACCTTTATTTCCACTTTGTATGCTATAACGCCGCTTCTCTGAGTTATTCTAAGTCGTTTTCAGCCATTTTTAGGAGGGGTCAAATTTTGACTTTTTTCGCCATACTATACTATTGCCTTTTTTTCGCCATTTTTTGGACATGCTAATTTATGATGTTTTTGGCCTTTTTTGACCTTTATTTCCACTTTGTATGCTATAACGTGCTTCTACAAGCCATTCTAAGTAGTTTTCAGCCATTTTTAGGAGGGGTCAAATTTTGACTTTTTTCGCCATTTTTGGGACATGCTAAATTATCAGGTTTTTAGCCTTTTTTGACCTTTATTTCCACTTTGTATGCTATAACACGCTTCTACAAGCTATTCTAAGTAGTTTTCAGCCATTTTCAGGAGCGGTCAAATTTTGAATTTTTTGCCATACTATAGTATTGCCTTTGTCGCCATTTTTGGGACATGCTAAATTATCAGGTTTTTGGCCTTTTTTGGACTTTATTTTCACTTTCTATACTATTAAGCATCTCTACAAGCTATTATATATCATTTTTAGCCATTTTCAGGAGCGGTCAAATTTTGAATTTTTTGCCATACTATACTATTGCCTTTTTTTCGCCATT
This sequence comes from Plectropomus leopardus, assembly GCF_026936395.1. Taxonomy (NCBI): domain Eukaryota; kingdom Metazoa; phylum Chordata; class Actinopteri; order Perciformes; family Serranidae; genus Plectropomus; species Plectropomus leopardus. Next base: position 9,292,468 of record NC_142199.1, read on the forward strand.
TTTTGAACATGCTAATTTATGATGTTTTTGGCCTTTTTTGACCTTTATTTCCACTTTGTATGCTATAACGCGCTTCTACAAGCTATTCTAAGTAGTTTTCAGCCATTTTTAGGAGGGGTCAAATTTTGACTTTTTTCGCCATACTATACTATTGCCTTTTTTTCGCCATTTTTGGTACATGCTAAATTATCAGGTTTTTGGCCTTTTTTGGACTTTATTTTCACTTTGTATACTATTACAAATATTATATTATAGCTCTACAAGCTATTCTATATCATTTTTAGCCATTTTCAGGAGCGGCCAAATTTTGAATTTTTCGCCATACTATACTATTGCCTTTTTTTCGCCATTTTTGGGACATGCTAAATTATCAAGTTTTTAGCCTTTTTTGACCTTTATTTCCACTTTGTATGCTATAACGTGCTTCTACAAGCTATTCTAAGTAGTTTTCAGCCATTTTTAGGAGGGGTCAAATTTTGACTTTTTCGCTATACTATACTATTGCCTTTTTTTCGCCATTTTTGTGACATGCTAAATTATCAGGTTTTTGGCCTTTTTTGGACTTTATTTTCACTTTGTATGCTATAACGTGCTTCTACAAGCCATTCTAAGTAGTTTTCAGCCATTTTTAGGAGGGGTCAAATTTTGACTTTTTTCGCCATACTATACTATTGCCTTTTTTTCGCCATTTTTGGGACATGCTAAATTATCAGGTTTTTAGCCTTTTTTGACCTTTATTTCCACTTTGTATGCTATAACACGCTTCTACAAGCTATTCTAAGTAGTTTTCAGCCATTTTCAGGAGCGGTCAAGTTTTGACTTTTTTCGCCATACTATACTATTGCCTTTTTTTCGCCATTTTTGGGACATGCTAAATTATCAGGTTTTTGGCCTTTTTTGGACTTTATTTTCACTTTGTATACTATTACGCGTCTCTACAAGCTATTCTATATCATTTTTAGCCATTTTCAGGAGCGGTCAAATTTTGAATTTTTCGCCTTTTTTTTGCCATTTTTGGGACATGCTAAATTATCAAGTTTTTGGGCTTTTTTGGACTTTATTTTCACTTTGTATACTATTATGCGTCTCTACAAGCGATTCTATATCATTTTTAGCCATTTTCAGGAGCGGTCAAATTTTGAATTTTTTCACCATACTATACTATTGCCTTTTTTTCGCCATTTTTGGGACATGCTAAATTATCAGATTTTTGGCCTTTTTTGACCTTTATTTCCACTTTGTATGCTATAACGTGCTTCTACGAGCTATTCTAAGTAGTTTTCAGCCATTTTCAGGAGCGGTCAAATTTTGACTTTTTTGCCATACTATACTATTGCCTTTTTTTTCGCCATTTTTGGGACATGCTAAATTATCAGGTTTTTGGCCTTTTTTGACCTTTATTTCCACTTTGTATGCTATAACGCGCTTCTACAAGCTATTCTAAGTAGTTTTCAGCCATTTTTAGGAGCGGTCAAATTTTGACTTTTTTCGCCATTTTTGGGACATGCTAAATTATCAGGTTTTTGGCCTTTTTTGACCTTTATTTCCACTTTGTATGCTATAACGCGCTTCTACGAGCTATTCTATATCATTTTTAGCCATTTTCAGGAGCGGTCAAATTTTGAATTTTTTGCCATACTATACTATTGCCTTTTTTTCGCCATTTTTTGGACATGCTAATTTATCAGGTTTTTGGCCTTTTTTGATCTATATTTCCACTCTGTATGCTATAACGCGCTTCTACAAGCTATTCTATATCATTTTTAGCCATTTTCAGGAGCGGTCAAATTTTGAATTTTTTGCCATACTATACTATTGCCTTTTTTTCGCCATTTTTTGGACATGCTAATTTATCAGGTTTTTGGCCTTTTTTGATCTATATTTCCACTCTGTATGCTATAATGCGCTTCTACAAGCTATTCTAAGTAGTTTTCAGCCATTTTCAGGAGCGGTCAAATTTTGACTTTTTTCGCCATACTATACTATTGCCTTTTTTTCGCCATTTTTGGGACATGCTAAATTATCAGGTTTTTGGCCTTTTTTGAACATTATTTCCACTTTGTATACTATTACGCGTCTCTACGAGCTATTCTATATCATTTTTAGCCATTTTCAGGATCGGCCAAGTTTTGAATTTTTCGCCATACTATACTATTGCCTTTTTTTCGCCATTTTTGGGACATGCTAAATTATCAAGTTTTTAGCCTTTTTTGACCTTTATTTCCACTTTGTCTGCTATAACGGGCTTCTACGAGTTATTCTAAGTCGTTTTCAGCCATTTTTAGGAGGGGTCAAATTTTGACTTTTTTCGCCATACTATACTATTGCCTTTTTTTCGCCATTTTTTGGACATGCTAATTTATCAGGTTTTTGGCCTTTTTTGACCTTTATTTCCACTTTGTATGCTATAACGCGCTTCTACAAGCTATTCTATATCATTTTTAGCCATTTTCAGGAGCGGTCAAATTTTGAATTTTTTGCCATACTATACTATTGCCTTTTTTTCGCCATTTTTTGGACATGCTAATTTATCAGGTTTTTGGCCTTTTTTGATCTATATTTCCACTCTGTATGCTATAATGCGCTTCTACAAGCTATTCTAAGTAGTTTTCAGCCATTTTCAGGAGCGGTCAAATTTTGACTTTTTTCGCCATACTATACTATTGCCTTTTTTTTGCCATTTTTGGGACATGCTAAATTATCAGGTTTTTGGCCTTTTTTGAACATTATTTCCACTTTGTATGCTATAACGCGCTTCTACAAGCTATTCTAAGTAGTTTTCAGTCATTTTTAGGAGGGGTCAAATTTTGAATTTTTTGCCATACTATACTATTGCCTTTGTCGCCATTTTTGGGACATGCTAAATTATCAGGTTTTGGGCCTTTTTTGACCTTTATTTCCACTTTGTATGCTATAACGCGCTTCTACGAGTTATTCTAAGTCGTTTTCAGCCATTTTTAGGAGGGGTCAAATTTTGACTTTTTTCGCCATACTATACTATTGCCTTTGTCGCCATTTTTGGGACATGCTAAATTATCAGGTTTTTGGCCTTTTTTGGACTTTATTTTCACTTTCTATACTATTAAGCGTCTCTACAAGCTATTCTATATCATTTTTAGCCATTTTCAGGAGCGGTCAAATTTTGGATTTTTTTGCCATACTATACTATTGCCTTTTTTTCGCCATTTTTGGGACATGCTAAATTATCAAGTTTTTAGCCTTTTTTGACCTTTATTTCCACTTTGTATGCTATAACGCGCTTCTACGAGTTATTCTAAGTCGTTTTCAGCCATTTTTAGGAGGGGTCAAATTTTGACTTTTTTCGCCATACTATACTATTGCCTTTTTTTCGCCATTTTTTGGACATGCTAATTTATGATGTTTTTGGCCTTTTTTGACCTTTATTTCCACTTTGTATGCTATAACGTGCTTCTACAAGCCATTCTAAGTAGTTTTCAGCCATTTTTAGGAGGGGTCAAATTTTGACTTTTTTCGCCATACTATACTATTGCCTTTTTTTCGCCATTTTTGGGACATGCTAAATTATCAGGTTTTTAGCCTTTTTTGACCTTTATTTCCACTTTGTATGCTATAACACGCTTCTACAAGCTATTCTAAGTAGTTTTCAGCCATTTTCAGGAGGGGTCAAATTTTGAATTTTTTGCCATACTATAGTATTGCCTTTGTCGCCATTTTTGGGACATGCTAAATTATCAGGTTTTTGGCCTTTTTTGGACTTTATTTTCACTTTCTATACTATTAAGCATCTCTACAAGCTATTATATATCATTTTTAGCCATTTTCAGGAGCGGTCAAATTTTGAATTTTTTGCCATACTATACTATTGCCTTTTTTTCGCCATTTTTTGAACATGCTAATTTATGATGTTTTTGGCCTTTTTTGACCTTTATTTCCACTTTGTATGCTATAACGCGCTTCTACAAGCTATTCTAAGTAGTTTTCAGCCATTTTTAGGAGGGGTCAAATTTTGACTTTTTTCGCCATACTATACTATTGCCTTTTTTTCGCCATTTTTGGTACATGCTAAATTATCAGGTTTTTGGCCTTTTTTGAACATTATTTCCACTTTGTATACTATTACGCGTCTCTACGAGCTATTCTATATCATTTTTAGCCATTTTCAGGAGCGGCCCAATTTTGAATTTTTCGCCATACTATACTATTGCCTTTTTTTCGCCATTTTTGGGACATGCTAAATTATCAAGTTTTTAGCCTTTTTTGACCTTTATTTCCACTTTGTATGCTATGACGTGCTTCTACAAGCTATTCTAAGTAGTTTTCAGCCATTTTTAGGAGGGGTCAAATTTTGACTTTTTCGCTATACTATACTATTGCCTTTTTTTCGCCATTTTTGTGACATGCTAAATTATCAGGTTTTTGGCCTTTTTTGGACTTTATTTTCACTTTGTATGCTATAACGTGCTTCTACAAGCCATTCTAAGTAGTTTTCAGCCATTTTTAGGAGGGGTCAAATTTTGACTTTTTTCGCCATACTATACTATTGCCTTTTTTTCGCCATTTTTGGGACATGCTAAATTATCAGGTTTTTAGCCTTTTTTGACCTTTATTTCCACTTTGTATGCTATAACACGCTTCTACAAGCTATTCTAAGTAGTTTTCAGCCATTTTCAGGAGCGGTCAAGTTTTGACTTTTTTCGCCATACTATACTATTGCCTTTTTTTCGCCATTTTTGGGACATGCTAAATTATCAGGTTTTTAGCCTTTTTTGGACTTTATTTTCACTTTGTATACTATTACGCGTCTCTACGAGCTATTCTATATCATTTTTAGCCATTTTCAGGATCGGCCAAATTTTGAATTTTTCGCCTTTTTTTTGCCATTTTGGGACATGCTAAATTATCAAGTTTTTGGGCTTTTTGGACTTTATTTTCACTTTGTATACTATTATGCGTCTCTACAAGCGATTCTATATCATTTTTAGCCATTTTCAGGAGCGGTCAAATTTTGAATTTTTTGCCATACTATACTATTGCCTTTTTTTCGCCATTTTTTGGACATGCTAATTTATCAGGTTTTTGGCCTTTTTTGATCTATATTTCCACTCTGTATGCTATAACGCGCTTCTACAAGCTATTCTATATCATTTTTAGCCATTTTCAGGAGCGGTCAAATTTTGAATTTTTTGCCATACTATACTATTGCCTTTTTTTCGCCATTTTTTGGACATGCTAATTTATCAGGTTTTTGGCCTTTTTTGATCTATATTTCCACTCTGTATGCTATAATGCGCTTCTACAAGCTATTCTAAGTAGTTTTCAGCCATTTTCAGGAGCGGTCAAATTTTGACTTTTTTCGCCATACTATACTATTGCCTTTTTTTCGCCATTTTTGGGACATGCTAAATTATCAGGTTTTTGGCCTTTTTTGAACATTATTTCCACTTTGTATACTATTACGCGTCTCTACGAGCTATTCTATATCATTTTTAGCCATTTTCAGGATCGGCCAAGTTTTGAATTTTTCATATACTATACTATTGCCTTTTTTTCGCCATTTTTGGGACATGCTAAATTATCAAGTTTTTAGCCTTTTTTGACCTTTATTTCCACTTTGTCTGCTATAACGGGCTTCTACGAGTTATTCTAAGTCGTTTTCAGCCATTTTTAGGAGGGGTCAAATTTTGACTTTTTTCGCCATACTATACTATTGCCTTTTTTTCGCCATTTTTTGGACATGCTAATTTATCAGGTTTTTGGCCTTTTTTGACCTTTATTTCCACTTTGTATGCTATAACGCGCTTCTACAAGCTATTCTATATCATTTTTAGCCATTTTCAGGAGCGGTCAAATTTTGAATTTTTTGCCATACTATACTATTGCCTTTTTTTCGCCATTTTTTGGACATGCTAATTTATCAGGTTTTTGGCCTTTTTTGATCTATATTTCCACTCTGTATGCTATAATGCGCTTCTACAAGCTATTCTAAGTAGTTTTCAGCCATTTTCAGGAGCGGTCAAATTTTGACTTTTTTCGCCATACTATACTATTGCCTTTTTTTTGCCATTTTTGGGACATGCTAAATTATCAGGTTTTTGGCCTTTTTTGAACATTATTTCCACTTTGTATGCTATAACGCGCTTCTACAAGCTATTCTAAGTAGTTTTCAGTCATTTTTAGGAGGGGTCAAATTTTGAATTTTTTGCCATACTATACTATTGCCTTTGTCGCCATTTTTGGGACATGCTAAATTATCAGGTTTTGGGCCTTTTTTGACCTTTATTTCCACTTTGTATGCTATAACGCGCTTCTACGAGTTATTCTAAGTCGTTTTCAGCCATTTTTAGGAGGGGTCAAATTTTGACTTTTTTCGCCATACTATACTATTGCCTTTGTCGCCATTTTTGGGACATGCTAAATTATCAGGTTTTTGGCCTTTTTTGGACTTTATTTTCACTTTCTATACTATTAAGCGTCTCTACAAGCTATTCTATATCATTTTTAGCCATTTTCAGGAGCGGTCAAATTTTGGATTTTTTTGCCATACTATACTATTGCCTTTTTTTCGCCATTTTTGGGACATGCTAAATTATCAGGTTTTTAGCCTTTTTTGACCTTTATTTCCACTTTGTATGCTACAACACACTTCTACAAGCTGTTCTAAGTAGTTTTCAGCCATTTTTAGGAGCGGTCAAATTTTGACTTTTTTCGCCATACAATACTATTGCCTTTTTTTCGCCATTTTTGGTACATGCTAAATTATCAGGTTTTTGGCCTTTTTTGGACTTTATTTTCACTTTGTATACTATTACGCGTCTCTACGAGCTATTCTATATCATTTTTAGCCATTTTCAGGATCGGCCAAATTTTGGATTTTTTTGCCATACTATACTATTGCCTTTTTTTCGCCATTTTTGGGACATGCTAAATTATCAAGTTTTTAGCCTTTTTTGACCTTTATTTCCACTTTGTATGCTATAACGCGCTTCTACGAGTTATTCTAAGTCGTTTTCAGCCATTTTTAGGAGGGGTCAAATTTTGACTTTTTTCGCCATACTATAGTATTGCCTTTGTCGCCATTTTTGGGACATGCTAAATTATCAGGTTTTTAGCCTTTTTTGGACTTTATTTTCACTTTCTATACTATTAAGCATCTCTACAAGCTATTATATATCATTTTTAGCCATTTTCAGGAGCGGTCAAATTTTGAATTTTTTGCCATACTATACTATTGCCTTTTTTTCGCCATTTTTTGGACATGCTAATTTATGATGTTTTTGGCCTTTTTTGACCTTTATTTCCACTTTGTATGCTATAACGTGCTTCTACAAGCCATTCTAAGTAGTTTTCAGCCATTTTTAGGAGGGGTCAAATTTTGACTTTTTTCGCCATACTATACTATTGCCTTTTTTTCGCCATTTTTGGGACATGCTAAATTATCAGGTTTTTAGCCTTTTTTGACCTTTATTTCCACTTTGTATGCTATAACACGCTTCTACAAGCTATTCTAAGTAGTTTTCAGCCATTTTCAGGAGCGGTCAAATTTTGAATTTTTTGCCATACTATAGTATTGCCTTTGTCGCCATTTTTGGGACATGCTAAATTATCAGGTTTTTGGCCTTTTTGGACTTTATTTTCACTTTCTATACTATTAAGCATCTCTACAAGCTATTATATATCATTTTTAGCCATTTTCAGGAGCGGTCAAATTTTGAATTTTTTGCCATACTATACTATTGCCTTTTTTTCGCCATTTTTTGGACATGCTAATTTATGATGTTTTTGGCCTTTTTTGACCTTTATTTCCACTTTGTATGCTATAACGTGCTTCTACAAGCCATTCTAAGTAGTTTTCAGCCATTTTTAGGAGGGGTCAAATTTTGACTTTTTTCGCCATACTATACTATTGCCTTTTTTTCGCCATTTTTGGGACATGCTAAATTATCAGGTTTTTAGCCTTTTTTGACCTTTATTTCCACTTTGTATGCTATAACACGCTTCTACAAGCTATTCTAAGTTGTTTTCAGCCATTTTCAGGAGGGGTCAAATTTTGAATTTTTGCCATACTATAGTATTGCCTTTGTCGCCATTTTTGGGACATGCTAAATTATCAGGTTTTTGGCCTTTTTTGGACTTTATTTTCACTTTCTATACTATTAAGCATCTCTACAAGCTATTATATATCATTTTTAGCCATTTTCAGGAGCGGTCAAATTTTGAATTTTTTGCCATACTATACTATTGCCTTTTTTTCGCCATTTTTTGAACATGCTAATTTATGATGTTTTTGGCCTTTTTTGACCTTTATTTCCACTTTGTATGCTATAACGCTTCTACAAGCTATTCTAAGTAGTTTTCAGCCATTTTTAGGAGGGTCAAATTTTGACTTTTTTCGCCATACTATACTATTGCCTTTTTTTCGCCATTTTTGGTACATGCTAAATTATCAGGTTTTTGGCCTTTTTTGAACATTATTTCCACTTTGTAAACAATTACGCGTCTCTACGAGCTATTCTATATCATTTTTAGCCATTTTCAGGAGCGGCCAAATTTTGAATTTTTCGCCATACTATACTATTGCCTTTTTTTCGCCATTTTTGGGACATGCTAAATTATCAAGTTTTTAGCCTTTTTTGACCTTTATTTCCACTTTGTATGCTATGACGTGCTTCTACAAGCTATTCTAAGTAGTTTTCAGCCATTTTTAGGAGGGGTCAAATTTTGACTTTTTCGCTATACTATACTATTGCCTTTTTTTCGCCATTTTTGGGACATGCTAAATTATCAGGTTTTTGGCCTTTTTTGGACTTTATTTTCACTTTGTATGCTATAACGTGCTTCTACAAGCCATTCTAAGTAGTTTTCAGCCATTTTTAGGAGGGGTCAAATTTTGACTTTTTTCGCCATACTATACTATTGCCTTTTTTTCGCCATTTTTGGGACATGCTAAATTATCAGGTTTTTGGCCTTTTTTGACCTTTATTTCCACTTTGTATGCTATAACACGCTTCTACAAGCTATTCTAAGTAGTTTTCAGCCATTTTCAGGAGCGGTCAAGTTTTGACTTTTTTCGCCATACTATACTATTGCCTTTTTTTCGCCATTTTTGGGACATGCTAAATTATCAGGTTTTTGGCCTTTTTTGGACTTTATTTTCACTTTGTATACTATTACGCGTCTCTACAAGCTATTCTATATCATTTTTAGCCATTTTCAGGAGCGGTCAAATTTTGAATTTTTCGCCTTTTTTTTGCCATTTTTGGGACATGCTAAATTATCAAGTTTTTGGGCTTTTTTGGACTTTATTTTCACTTTGTATACTATTATGCGTCTCTACAAGCGATTCTATATCATTTTTAGCCATTTTCAGGAGCGGTCAAATTTTGAATTTTTTCACCATACTATACTATTGCCTTTTTTTCGCCATTTTTGGGACATGCTAAATTATCAGATTTTTGGCCTTTTTTGACCTTTATTTCCACTTTGTATGCTATAACGTGCTTCTACGAGCTATTCTAAGTAGTTTTCAGCCATTTTCAGGAGCGGTCAAATTTTGACTTTTTTCGCCATACTATACTATTGCCTTTTTTTCGCCATTTTTTGGACATGCCAATATATGACGTTTTTGGTCTTTTTTGACCATTATTTCCACTTTGTATGCTATAACGCGCTTCTACAAGCTATTCTAAGTGGTTTTCAACCATTTTTAGGAGGGGTCAAATTTTGACTTTTTTCGCCATACTATACTATTGCTTTTGTCGCCATTTTTGGGACATGCTAACTTATCAGGTTTTTGGTCTTTTTTGACCTTTATTTCCACTTTGTATGCTATAACGTGCTTCTATAAGCTATTCTAAGTAGTTTTCAGCCATTTTCAGGAGCGGTCAAATTTTGACTTTTTTCGCCATACTATACTTTTGCCTTTTTTTCGCCATTTTTGGGACATGCTAAATTATCAGGTTTTTGGCCTTTTTTGGACTTTATTTTCACTTTGTATACTATAACTCGTCTCTACAAGCTATTCTAAGTAGTTTTCAGGCATTTGTAGGAGGGGTCAAATTTTGAATTTTTTGCCATACTATACTATTGCCTTTGTCGTTATTCTTTGGACATGCCAATATATGAGGTTTTTGGTCTTTTTTGACCTTTATTTCCACTTTGTATGCTATAATGCGCTTCTACAAGCTATTCTAAGTAGTTTTCAGCCATTTTCAGGAGCGGTCAAATTTTGACTTTTTTCGCCATACTATAGTATTGCCTTTTTTCGCCATTTTTGGGACATGCTAAATTATCAGGTTTTAGGCCTTTTTTGACCTTTATTTCCACTTTGTATGCTATAATGCGCTTCAACTAGCTATTCTAAGTAGTTTTCAGCCATTTTTAGGAGGGGTCAAATTTTGACTCTTTTCGCCATACTATAGTATTGCCTTTGTCGCCATTTTTTGGACATGCTAACTTATGAGGTTTTTGGCCTTTTTTGTCTCAATGAATTAGGCATGGATCTGGACAGAAGTACATAAAGCAGTGTAAAGCAGCAGTCTGGTAACTGGTAGTACAAAGTCTTACTTACCATAACATCGATGTCTCTGGGACTACCGAATTGTCACAAGATCTTGTTGTCCTGGCATCGTCCCATTGGCCTGCAGTCTAGACCAAGAGGACAAAGAACAGCGATATTCATTTTGTTTAATCTATTACTAACAAAATGTATCACTTTTTTTTCTTTTTTCAAGTTACCACATATAATATCTAAAACTTACTGTTTCTCTGGAAATGAGATCTTGTGACTTTTTGGGTGATCTGACCCTAAACTTAGACTTAGATTAAGCTAAAAAAAAAAAAAAAAAAGTTTGCTTTCAATATTAAACAACATCAAACATGGCAGCTAATAATACTGAGAAAAGTATCTCACCTCAGATCTGCAGATGTTCCTTCAGTTGGTCTGTATAATGTTTCTCGTCTTCCTCAGTGGATGACATATCCACTGAAGCTGCAGATCTACAAGGTTGTTACAAAGAAAAGCACCTGTGTTAACATGCAACACTACTGAAACTTAAAGTTAAAATCATTCAACAATAATAAACATTACTAGAAACAATAGTTATGTTAGTAGTTAACAGAATCACTGGAAAGTAGAGTATTGCATAATGTTCATAAATAATATCATAAAGATGTGCGTGATCTGGACAAACCTGAAGACAAAATAAAGTAGAAAATAAAATAAATGAATTTTTCAACATATACTATGAGTAGCTGTAGCCTATTAACTGCTTATGTAAAAATAAATCAAAAATCAGTTTCAGCGTGACTGTTTACCCAGTACGTTATCATTGTTTTTAATGTTTTTTACTGACACTTGCAATACTAGAATGTTAAAACTCAAAAGTATAAGTATAAACTCAAGAATCAACTGCAGCCAATTTTTTTGTTCTATTTCTTAGTTGATTTTTCCACTTAAGTGTATTTCACTTGCCAAGGTGTATTAATTTCTACATATCTAAGAATATAAAACGGATTAAATTTTACATCATGTAACTGATTGCCATAAATATATCATATACTGTCAGCGGGTAAGCTAACTAACACTACGGTCTATGCTAAAAACAAGTAAGCTGACTAGCAATAGTGCTAGCAACAGGTAAGCTAACCACACTGTTGTGTGTGTGTGTGTGTGGCCATTCAGCCTCGTACTGACCTCCCACTCCGTTTGTAGTTTTCCTTCAGTTTTGTCATCGTGGGGGGTATCCTCCACACGTCTTGGATAAGCAGGTATAAATGTAATTCAAAAAAACCGTGCCTTCAGGTGTTACAGGCGAGTCCTACAACGCGGATGTCCATCCTCTCAGCACTTCCGGTTCCCTCGTCTTAAAAGTCTATAGGTTTTTTAACTGGGTTTTCGGTAAAATGCCCTAAATAAGGTCTGTGGTTAACCCAGGCGACATGTTTCAACGTTTTGTTTTGCATCATAAAATACTTCCGCTTTACTCGTCTTTTAAAACATAGCTAAATGGGACTACAGTGTTTGTCGGGGACATTGACGTCATCACAGCGGACACAGAAAGGACACAGAAAGGACACAGAAACACACTTGTCCGCCGTTACAGCTTCACAGACTCGCACTCAAACTTGTAGATTTATCTGTTTATAATATTTTTCGATGGCGTTTTAACGTGTTTTTACAGTGTTTGTAGTGGTGACGTTTAATACGGGCGACCGCGATGTAGTTCGTGTATACCCTAACAACAGCTTTTTACTATCCCATTCAAAAATCCCATAATAGTACGCACGACTGTAGTAAAGCGAATCCACTGAAAGCATAGAGTCTTTTCCTTTCATCCTACTTTTTACTTTACCTCACTATATTTCAGAGGGAAACACTGTAGGTTTTCCTCCGTTTTAATTATCTGAAAGCTTACTTTACAGATGACTAATTTATTTAACACTTGTTTGTGATGTCACTTGATTGTGTTTTTTGACTTTTAAAAAGTATGTGTACTTGAGCAACATTTTCAATGCAGGACTTTTAGTTGTAACAGTGTATTTTTACAGTGTGTTATTAGTACTGGAGTATAGGATCTGAAAACTTTGTCTACCACTGTTTCGACTTTACATATCAAGCCATTACAAACAAAACATGTTTATAAAATGTAATGCCACATTAGAGATTACTGCCAAAAAAAAAACAACTTTAAAAACATATTAAAATCACTCCATCATCGACCTTGTGCCACTGCTATGTGAAAAAAAATAACTTTAAAAACATCTTAAAATTCACTCCATCTCCACCAACAATATGCATTAAAGTAAAAGCAATCGGGGATGTTTGTAGCACTTTTGTCTCCGCACCTATAACTTACTGAAAGTTTATGTTAGGGCTCTTGAATTTTTCCTAAGCATCATTATTTCTCAACTACACATAGATTTTTTCCCCCCAACTTCTTCAACTATATCTCAGAAATTATTCACTGATGTGAAATGCAAGGAGGTCCATTGTTACAGCCTGCCTCACTACCAGGGAAAGTTACCACATTAAACTTTATACCGAGCTGCAAGACCCAAGTCAAGGCAATACTTGGGGACTGTTGGTTATTTATGAGAGGAGAGGGAATGGTGCAAAATTAAAGTCAAACATGCTGCATCAACATTTTATGTGGTGCTAAACTGGTTTTGTATCGGTGACACTTGATGCATTTAACAGTTAAATCTTACCTGCAGACTGAGAAAATGTCCTTTCTCAGCACACACATGCAAAGGTGATCGGCCCCAGAGGTCTCGGGTGTTGATTTGTGCTCCATGTGTCAGCAGGTCGTGGACGATGAAGTGGTGATTGGTGGCGGCTGCTATCTGAAGAGCTGTCTGTGTACACAGAGTCGGGAGTTTACGATTTAGTATTTTTAGATTTTCATTATTAATTGAGATGAACAAGCTTGATAAGTGTTTGTACCTGGCCTTTGTGTTCTTTCATGTCCAGAGAGCCACATTGAGCCATTTTTGCAGCGAGCACATAAGCCAGAGCCCGTCGACCTTGTGCCACTGCTATGTGAAGACATCTGACAGTTGGAAAAGAAAATGCACAATTAAAATACATCCACGTGCAAATTTTGAAATTTTGTCCAATCTGCTTTTAGCTCTAAACTCTCTTCATACGTGTCACCATCCGCATCCTGCATGTTCAGCTGCTCAGATGAAATTTCTCCAACCCTCTGAGCCTCTTTCTGGATTTGCCACTGAAATAAAGTCATCACTTCAGCAGTCGGAGCCGCTGGTCCCTGCAGAGCTGGATGCTGCATTTGTTTTGGGGTAATGTGACCATTACCAGGAGAAGCAGGGAGGAAAGGACTAGTGATATCAAATGTATTTTGTGGCCCTTGAGGGTCTGACAGGGGAGGCCCCGGGTCACTGGCAAGCGCTTCAGGTTTTGCAGATTTAAATGTATGCACCCAGTTGTTGTCTTCTTGTGATTGGTTCAATTTCTGAAATTGAAACATTTCCAATTATTTAAATAAAGAGTTATTTTATGTATAACATACTATCAAACAATATAAAATGAACACAAGATTTTAAGATTTTTAACAAAAGTGTCAAAGGTTGGCGGAAGCAACATAAGACTTGAGTATTTCTAACATTTTATAATGTCTTATAGTTGAGTGTTGTAACTGCATTTAACCTTAATATTTGTGTCCTTCTTTGCAATCTTTTTGCAAGTATTTACCCTTTTCTCTTCTTTTTAACATAACTTATGTATGCACCTTATTGTACGTAATTGTATGTATGTGTGTTTTCTTAACTAAAAGCCAAACTAGGGGCAGGAATCATTTTTGTATCCAACCCACATGTGCTGTTATGATTTGCATACTAAGAGCTTTTACTGTTACATCAGTGGAGGAATGCTCTTCCTCATACTCAAACTTTGTTTTTCTTTCCTCCTAAATACACATTCATGAAGAAATAATACATATATATTACAACAGATAAAACAAGAATAAATGGTTAATTGCACCCTTTTCTGGGATATCAAAACCCTAAAATAAATCTTAAGTGAAACAACTTTTAACTTGTCTTATCATGTTCATGTGTACAAATGCCAGTTCAACCAGTGACTCACCCGACGTCTCATCTTTAGCAGCTCTTTCACTGTCTTCCTGTGCACAGATTGGACGTATTCGGGTGGCCTGGGGTCAGCGTTGAGGAAGTCTGAGGGAAACAATATCCAAAAATCATAAATGTAGCAAGGATAGAGGAAGCATTCACATTTGTTACTCAAAATTCAAGATTTTCAAAAATTAACAAACATAAAGTAATCTCGCTCAATTATCATTTATGACCCACTACAAGTGTTGGGCAATGAATTTTTATTTTTTTGCTCTGTTTAGGGATGTTCCTGGGTACAACATGCAGGTGAGGCTGGGACCTGCCGTAAGCAGGGCACGTCCAAAAGAAAGCTATGAAAATTTCACTGTCACACACCACAGGAAAAATGGAAATATTATGAGTTGGAACACCAATAGTTAGCTTTCACTTTTGCTGGCGACACTGTCTCCACACAGTGACTGAAAAACCAAACCATTACTATTACTACATCTGGCTGCTCTGTTTGGCAGAGACACAATCCTAAATTTTGGGATTAAAGGGCATGACTTCACAGTACAATTTAATTATTAACATGTCAGGAAACACTGCTATCAAAAAAACAACCAGATAAGGGCGTTAGTCATCTCCCCAGGTTTCGTACAGCGATCATTGAAGACTGTGACCTACAAGGGCAACATTTGCAGATAAAAAGTTATTGTTTATAATGTTGTGAAGTGCGCTCTAATGTCAATAGTGGGGCACACACTTCCTTGTTCTGCATAGAAAACAATAGAAGTGGAATCAAATGTCCAGGAACGAGAAGATAAGAGAGTCTGTGTGTGGTTTCAATTTCACAGCATTGAAAGCTGTGAATGTGAATATCTGTTAAACTGACCTTTATCACACTGGTTCATGCTGGTCTCCTTTGCCAGAATCTGGCTTCCTCTGGTCTCGTTCCATCTTGGATCCAACATGTTTAAGGAGTAATGTGTTAACTTCCTGCTCTCACACCCCTAGAATGACAAGTGGATGTCAAAACAGCTCAATTAAGAGTCAGGTTGTAATAACAAAATGACTCACCTGCCCGCGCCTTTACTCAAGTCAATGCAAGATCAGAAATGAGGAACAACTGTCTCAAAACCTCCCACACCTGGCTCAACTTCCTGGTTGACAGATCACTAAGGTGAGGCTCGTGTCAGTTTCACAATAAAATTACTTAAAGTGAATCCTAGAGAGGTGAATTTAGCTGAATCACTTTTTATTTGCAGATAGTTTCCATTAAATTCCAAGCTGATTTACATTGTAAATAGTCTTTAGGTCTTGATAAATAGTCTTTAAACTCTAGGATATGATCTTTTAATTTAAAAAAACAACTATAAAGTAAATCCTGATCTGCAAAAGTTTGTGCATATTCACAACAAAATGAATTTATTTAGTTTAATGTCCATCCCTCAAACAGAAAAACAAGTAATTAAAAGTCAGTTAATATGCAAATGAGTCCAAAGTGCTGCCTACATAAGCAAAGCTACTAACAACACAGCCTTTATGAATTAATCAGTAACTCCACTGTGGAGCAAACGCGAAACATGAAAAAAACAACAACAAAAAAACAACAGGATTTTTAGGTTTACACACCTTTTAAGGGTCAAGCTGTAAAGGCCACCGCTCGAACACCTGTGGGATGAAGCCTGAATGTATCCAACATAAACTAAATGGAATTTCGAGCGTTGAACATGCAGCACAAACCACTCCCCTTTAACTGCTCCTTTTGGTTGGGATTTCCCCCTAAAGAAAGGCAGGTTGGTCTTGGCTTTGGCCCAGAAACAGTGTGATGTGAGTCATTATTTAAAAGAGAAATAAAAGTCACTGTTTTGCAGAAATTGGAGAGTTTATTTTTCATGACATTTACTCTCCCATAAAACCTGTTTCCTTACACGAAAGGTGACGACACAAACACCGTTTCCTCATTTTAAACATGTCACACAGAGGAGAACATTTTGTTTTTGTATCCACTCAACTGTGAATGAGTTGAGTGAAATGACATGCAGAGTGAGTAGCAAAAGTGTGGAGACATATTTCCACTGTTCAGTATGAAATCACTCATTAGCGAATCCAACAGTTTCACAGTTAAAGGTCTTACATGAGAGTTGGTAGCAAACTTTGCCTTCGTCATTTTGACTCTGTATCTCTAATTTTAGCACGAAACTCTTCAGTTACAGCTTCTCTATTTAAGATGACATTTCCCATATGTTATATTTGTTCACAAATATGTTAGTTAACTGTTCTGCCTCCACTTCTGCATCCAAGACAAAAATGACAAATGTTGGGCAACAGAATAAATAGACATTTGTTTCATACACTTGAACTTTAAAGTGAAACTGGTATCTTAAATTACAACCTGTATTCTATTTTCTCATATTTTTGTGTCTATGTGTCTTTATTTTTATTGGTGTATTATCGAGAACTGGCGGCTGGCAGGCTCAGATTGTTATAAGTGTCTGACAACATTACGGATACTGAGAAATGGTGAGAAATTGGAAAATGGTGGCAACAAGGAGTGCCAGAAAGATTTTTTTGTGTTGTACTGCAAAAAGTGTATCTTCCAAAAGATTGTCAATGTCATGGCCGAATATTTAGCTGAATTCGCATTGCGGAAAAGAGTTTCAGAACCAGACTTCTGCTTTAGCAAGACACAAACCACACTGCAACAAGAAAAAGATGTGTTCTTTTTGTAATGTTGTAACACATTTCAAATAAACATCGGAGCCTGTCAGTGGCATAAACAACAGCTTTTAATTGACGGTGCATAATTGCCCTTTGGGATCACATTGCAGCTGTATCATCCAGGTTAAAAGATATCAACGTTTCTGAATGTAGTCTTAATTTAATTTAATTTAAATAATTTAAGCAGACAAAAATGCTCAACTCTAACATTTTAACACAATAAAGCTTGGCTTTGAACATACTGCATGCTGAGGAAGTTTCTTCTTTTTTTTGATAACTTATGTAACATTATGTGTCATTTCCCCAAATAAATTATGAAAAATTATCACATTAATGTGAGACTACAAGAAATATATAACAAGCCCTATGAAAAGTAGTGTATTTAAGCATTTTCATGACCCTATAAAGACAAATAACATGATGAAGTCATTAAATTGAGTCTGACCATAACAGTCCATAAATATTGCCAATAACACTCCTTGGTATGAAAAAGCTACACTTACATTTTTGTCTCCAAAATAAATCACCTGTTAACTTCAGTTTTTCTTCCTAAATTATCTTCACTGTTGTCTTTTTGAGAGAATGTTCAATATGTAAAATTTGCAAATATGTGTGCATTACTTTAACTGGACACATTCAAAAACTGTCTGCTGATTCATTATTGCCCTTCGTTTCACATTTGTCCTTTTACACAATAACTTTTTCTGTTTTCAAACATTACAGTGTGTTCAAGAGTGTGTTCAAACAACCTCATCAGTCCGTTAACTCTCCCTTGTTTTCATTTCACTACCAACTTTCTGTGCCTTAATCCCAAGTGTTAGAAAAAAATACATAAATTTGACTCTGTTAGTTCACAGCTCCCACAAGACAAAACAAAAATATAAAGTGCTCAGAAACTTCCTTTGTTGCTCATAATGGAGGGTCTGGAACGACAACTACACAAACAACAAGTGACGCAAATTAGACGGCGAACATCACTTCACACGGCTGCGGAGACATTACGACAATCTCAACTACCTGGTAGAGTTTCTACATAAATAAGCTCCTATCAGCATTGTAGAAAAACAAATACTGCATGCACACCCCTGCTAAAATAAGCTATAATGTACCGATATCTGCAAATTGCATTTGAATTAAGAAAACAAAACAAAAAAGAAAATAATGAAGAAAATAATAATAATAAAGTTCAAACTTGTCCTGGTTTTCCGCTAAGATTCAGCAGGAGCGTCTCACTCCTGGAATGCCTTTTTTGAAGAAAGAGTGCAACCAAGAGTACAAGTATGTGGTCCAGCATGAAGAGCGAATGTTTCCACTTTCCTCTTTGCTTTAAAGCCTCCAGGAGTCCCAGCCTAGTCGTGGCCTGTCGTTGAAAGTAAAATAACAATCCATAATCCAAAATTTTGTACATTAATTAATCAATAAAAACAATAAATAAATAAAGGTTAATACAATCATAAACCATTAATTTGAAATTCTAATTCATAAAAAAATGAATACAGAAATTAATAGAAAAAAATATTACCTAAAAGTAAAAAAAAACTTGCATGCACATTGAAATAGACACTGACCTGCAAGGTATTTCGCACCAACTAACATCAACATGCTGCCGATGATGTAGAAGCCCAGAGGGACGCTGCAGAAGATACTTGTTTCACCTTTTAGTTATCCGAAATTAAAAGGGTAACACACAGGGAAGAGACAGAGAAACAGTTAGACAACAAAACAATAAAACCGCAAACTGTGAATGAAAAAAGGTGCTCTTTGGTTATTTTGAATTTGACCAAAATTTGTTTTTGCAGTTGTTTTCTGAGTTTAGGACAGATTATGTCACACAGTTGAACCAATGACAGCACAGTGGAAGTCCACTACCAGCAAGTTAACCCCTTAACACCTGGATCAACATTAGGTTTCTTGTGCAGCTTTCAGACTCCAGAAACCTATATTGGTAATTAACACATACACCACTGGAAACTAAATCATTATTGTCATCAAATCTTTACCAGAAACTGTGCAGAAATATCTGATTTAAACAGAATGAGTTATCATGCAAAACAAAAAAAAGCTGGGCATTTTGACTGTTAATGTGTAATCTGAATGTCAATGTTGTGAATATTTGGTACAGCCCAAAAAGGAAATATTATGGTCTCCAAACACACAAAACTTACAGCAGTTTGTGGAATGTGAATCATAACTGTAAACATGCCTACCGTTTCCATTTCCAACAGGCTCTGTCGTCTCCCAGTTCATCGATTTCTGAACTGCCTTCTTCCATCGAGCGTACCGAAACTCACTCTCTGAAAACACAAAGAAATAAAGTTTTTAAGCAGCAGCTACTTGTGCAGGTGTGCAGAAACAGCAGCTCTGACTGTACCTTCAGGGTTGATCTGAGGCTCGAACTTCTCGGAGGTGACTTCACTCAGGTCCTCCGGGCTCAGACTCCACACGCTCACCCCCTCTGCCGCTCCTGCCGCCATCGCTGCGCCGAGAGCTGTGGTCTCAGGCATGGACGGCTTCACTGGAAACAACAATCAATACAATATTTGCTGTTAATGACGACAAAATGAAGAAGGATGCTTGCTACTTTGTTCAGGAAACTCTTGCTCTTAACCACAATTGCTTTACTAGTAGCAGCAATAACATCAGTGGTTTTTTTATGGATGTGTTCAGGGACAGATTCGTAAACCAATAACATGAGCAATGACTTAAATCACAATTTTCCAAACATTTAAAAAAAAATAGTATGCTTGATCAACACTTACTCGTACTGATATTAGGTTTTTAATTTAGCATGTTATGTGTATTTGTACAGCATATTGGAACTAAGCAATTACTTTTAAATCACACATTTCCAAAAAATGTAATGCTTACTCATTTTTTGGCAACTTTCCTATTGTACCAGGTTATTCAGTGTGATATTAATCCCACATGACGCCAGCAGAGGGCAGTGTAGCACCATCACAGTTCGATACGACAGTAGCAAAGGGCGAGTTTGTTGTTAAAAAACTGAATGTTGTATGATTTTTCTGTGCCGTCTGAACATTTTGTTCAATGATGTCTCCATTTCTAAACATCCAGTGTGTCTTTTTGTGTTATTTTTATTTTACCTTTTCAATTTATGTTTCCTTTTTATTTGTGGGTTTATGCTTCTGCTGTTGTTTTTGGTCTATGTTTTTGTATCATTCATATATTGGCATTTTACATCTTGCATCTTACAATATATGTCCTCTGGCTTTAATGTTATCCAAACTATAGTTTCGTCTCACTTGTGTTCAACAGAACTGTTTTTCCGTTGTTATGTGGTCGTCTATGTATTTTTTTTCTGCAGCAGAAAAAAAAACACAATTACATGAAATGAATGGACATCTTACCAACAGGAATACAGAGAATGTCTGCCTGCAGCTGCATCAGCAGCCTGTTGGACGTCATTCCTCCGTCCACCTGGAGCTGAGTCAGGGGGATGCCGCTGTCCTGATTCATGGCGTCTAGTATCTGCAATCAAAAGAAATATTCCAATTATCACACATCTAAGCAAATAAATATAAGAAATAGTAGTTTTGTAAATAAACTTGTCTTATGAGGGGAATTTAAAGGAGGGAACTCACCTCTCGCGTCTGGAAACACACAGCTTCCAGTGCAGCAAATGCAACGTGACTCTTATTAGTAAACTGAGTTAACCCACAAATGATCCTGTGACACAGAAAAAAAGAGTGAATGAATCAGACACTTATTATTGACTTAGTTCCTGTCTACAGAGCAGCTCTGAGTCTTACCCTCTTGCGCTGGGTTCCCAGTAAGGTGCATAAAGACCCGAAAATGCAGGAACAAAATAACAGCCGTAGGATGTACCGACTGACGCAGCCAACTTCTCTGCAGCGGGAAAGAAACAGGAAAAGGATTGGGGGAAAAAAGGAGGACAGCATAAAGTAAATTACAATACGCAGACAGACAAGAAAGCACTGCATATCTCTAAATATTAGCATTCAAGCACCCAGTGAAGCAACAAAAAGGCCAATTTTGGGGATATAACTACCTACCTGTGCAACAGTTTCAGCGTCTTTATTTGCTTAAAGTGTCCCTATAAATGAAATGACGCCACAGTCTGAAGATGCTGTTTGTTACATTTCTTTTGTGGTTGACAGCAAAACATACCGAGCTCTTCAGACGATCCAATGATCCCGAGATTGTCCTGCAGCCAACGAACCACCGCTCCTGCGATAGCCACAGAGCCCTGGCAAGTACCCGAAAACAACTTTTAAATCTCAAACTACTGAATAATTACACAGAATATCATGAAAACAATGACAGGTGTGGGGATATTGGTGTATTAAAGGTACCGCACCTCTAGTGCATAGCAGGCAGGTTTGTCCCGACCAAGTTTGTATGCCACAGTGGTCAGAAGACCGTGGTCGGACATGACAGGCTGCAAAACAAAACAGACAAGGAAAAAACCAACGAATGCAATCTTTGATTTAAGAAAGACAAACAATGACTTAACTATTAATAATTACTTAAATATATAATTAAATAGACAATCAAATGCATAAATATGTAAAAGTTGATATATATTTATTTATTTATATATTCATTTGAGCATATTTCATTTATTCTTTCATTATTGTAATTATTATTATTTAATTATGTCCAAATTTATTTATGTATATATTTCTGTAACCGTTAAAACACAGATCTTAAGTATTGTACTTTGGCTCCTGTGTTTCGCAGTAGAAAGCAGCCAGTTCCATACCTGAAACACACAAAATAAAGACATAAAACACAAAACAAATTCAAACTTTAAGTTTACTTTCTGGCAATGGAGAAATGACACATTTGAAGAGATGTATGTCTAAAACACACGCAAAAAAACGTACGTGTTTTTAGCCTGTCCGTCCTGAAAACACATCTGTCCGACAAGTGCTGCTGACTGATCCCCAAGACACTGTTTTCAAATAACACGTAAATCCATCAGGACGCACTGATTCCTCAGCATACTATTAAGTACAAGACGACAAAATTGGAGAACAAAAATAGAGATAAACTTACCCCTGAAATGGGAATACCTGAAAGAGCTCCAGATTTCTGTCAAAAGAAAAAAAACTTGTTTAATATGTGAACTCTGTACTTCAATGTTAAAGTCACATTATAGTACTTTAATGTTTTGCTTCTCTTGCAATATTTTTGTTTGGTTTGGTTTTTTGGGGGGGAGAAGTGTCTATGGCTATGTGCGTTTTTCAGAAATAAGTTAAATGTATAGAGACTGATTATTTTGAACTTACACATAGATATTTGTAGCTAAGGCATCAAACCAACAGCCAGAATTCAAGAGAAATTACATATACAATCAGTCAGCAACGGAAAAACATCTTCACTACCAATCACTATGAGCCACTTGCCCCGACAACAACACTGAAAACTATTACTCATTATTTGACTACGAGAAGCCAAATAACACAAATATACTGATTTGAATTCTACCACAATGTTTCACATGAAGCGGACTGTAACAGTGAGGGGACGCTGAGGGCAAGTGTGAACCTGAATAAATAAAAAATGTCTTCACTCCTACACCAGAGGCTGCCTCTGTGTTAGTTAGATGTTGGAGAACAGAGTTAGCTCAACAAAACTGTGCCAAAGAGTGAAGAGATTTCGGGACGCTGCAGAGGGTGATGGTGCGGTGGGCGTCCAACCAGCCGAGTGGCATGCCACAACAGAAGCGATGAGGGACGGGGAGCATCCAGTACATTTCCAACAGAGCGTACGCGTGAGAGCGTACACCTGATATTGATAAAAGCTGCTTAAAATACCCCAAAATAGCTGCTTTAGATAGCTGACAAAAAATCAAAACAAAGAAAACAATGACAAATATTACATAACAAACTACAACTAAAAACTCAAAGTTTACAGTCTTCCTTTGTTTTACCATCTCCAGTTAAATGAAGACTTCATTTTGGACACTTGGTGAGATAAAGTGGTCAACAGCATCGCAAATGTATCATGTTAGTTAAGAGTTAGTTCCAACCAAGCAGCAGTGAGTGATGCGCTTCAGTTTGATTATTCATTTCTAAAAGCCTGTAAAAACCTGTTAAATGCCTAAATTCCAGTACTGCGACACACAGCTGGTTATACGGGAGTCTTGGAAATGCACTGTGTGTGATGGCGCTTTCGCTTTGGCCACGGAGAAGCGGGACGGGTTTGCACGATGAGAAAAGTAGTGATGGCGAGTATTACTTACCCGGCTAGAACATATTTTCTACCAGTGAGAGAGGAGAGACAAATGGCACACACAAAAAAAATGGCTAAAAAAAATTCTCAGTCAACCTTCATGCACTTAGACGACAAACTATCATCCGATTAGCGGTCTGTTTGAGATATTTTACTCTTTCAACACAAGACACAGCAATGAAATCATTAGGATGACATCAATATAGACATTAATCATAATACAAGTGTAGTGTTAGACAAAGTGTTATATTCAAGCGTGCTCACCATGAGACCGTAGATTTCTGAAGAACTCCTCACTCTGGGTAAGATCTCCATGGGAATACCGAAATATCTGACGGGTCACAGGAACTGAAGAATTAGGACAGTTCTGCTTTCCGTTCAATTTATGTATTTTGCTGATATATAATTAGAAACTACACTGCGGAAACCCTACGAGGCCATACATTCCTACATTTTTAAAATGAATTTGAGATCTCCAGATAACATCAGATATGCCATGTTGACTGATGGATGCCCCGGACACTCGTGTAGGTAAGTCGATTGTTTTGTGCTTTTATCGGGACCTGAATATGCGAATCGGTCTGCGCTTCACTTTAGTGGCGATTTGCACTGTTATGATGTTAATGTTTCCAGCTCCAATAAGAAAAACAGAAAAGTTTTGTTTTGTTATCCAAAGATAGTTAGTGTGTCCACTAATACGAGCGGACACATATTTAGAAACATATTTGTAAGTTGCAGATGTTGATTTAGCTTAAATAAAATGCTTCTCATAACCCGTATGCTGTTCTGATCACTCCTTCAAGCGAGCAAATGTAACATTTGACATCTTGATCTAAATCTATATTGTGCCATAAATCCAGCCTTTATTTTCCTGGGAGGTCACGCACTGGCTGACGGAGCTGCGTTCCCTAAAAGCAAGGCTTCTGAAAACAAATGGAAATGCCATTACATTGTGCAACCAACAATTAATTCCCAATGCAAAGTGAAAGCCAAAAACTTGTATAGTTCCACTCTAAACAACCTGAAAGGTAGGAATGACTCTGGCATGGATTTCACATTAAAAAGAGAATCTCATTCAGTGTTTTTTTAAATAGCGGGCATGAGGATGAAAGCCAATGAAAACAGCTGTCCTACGTGCAAAGTTCTGGGTCCCAGTCCATCGTGTGAATGTTAAACAGCATCGTCCTGCTGGCGTTGGTCACGTCTGTGCAGTGGACTCCGCCTGACTTCCCTCCTGTCAAACACTGTGGAACACACATCACAAACACACACGAAAAATCAGCTTTTCACCAACGCAGCAGCCTCAGACTGCCACCATTCCTAACCCACCGCAGCATTTTCTTTATTTTTCACAAATGCCACTCACCCAAATAAGCCAGGAGTCGACGGTGCCGAACATGGCACGGTGAGACACGACGGCTTCATGGACCTCGTTCACGTTGTCCATCAGCCAGCGAAGTTTGACTGCGCTGAAGTAGGTGCTGATTGGAAGCCCCGTTTTATGCTGCAGGATGACGACAACGTAAACAACAAGCATCAAAAGTCTGCATGCGTCATGAGCTGTAAGATGCCTAAATTGATATAAAATATTTAGGAGTGATTAATGATACGTAAGACCAAGACTTAATAAAAACGTCTTATTTATGTCATCTCATATAAGAGAGAGCAGACGGGGCTCACCTTCAAGTGGTTCTTATTCCTTCCTGGAGTTTTGTTAATCAGACGTTCAACTGTTGATTGAGTCCGCAGATCCAACCAAACTGAACAAAAAAACAACCAAAAATCAGTCAAATCAAACGACCCTACTGCTGTTTGATTGTGTCCACGTAAACTCATAAACAATGTCTGATTTCTGCCGGAATAAAAGCAAAATGACGTATAAATAACAACTTCACCGACTGCATTGTAGAGCGGCTCCCCCGTCTCTTTGTCCCACACCAGCGTGGTCTCTCTTTGGTTGGTCACTCCAATAGCTGCAAACAATCAAACAACACACTCTTTGAAACAAAAGCCTCCAGAGAGCAGGCGGCAGCGCGCTTCGAGTGTGAATACCTTTAATGTTTGAGATGTCGATGTTGAGCTGGGTGAGTTTTTCACACGTCCGCTCCATGCACTCGTACACAGACTGCAGGATTTCTTTGGGGTCCTCCTCCACCCATCTGAACATTCGAGCAACGAGTCACAACAAATTAGACACATTTTTTTAAATTGTGTGTGCGTCTTTGAGGAATTGTATTGTGTGTTTCTTACCCTTCTTTGGGGAAGCTCTGTTTGATTTCCACCTGATGATGGCTGAGGAGCTCTGCTGTTTTTGAATTAAACACCTTCAAAGACAGAAAATAAAGAAACTCAAGTTATTCTTCATTCATTGCAGGGAGAGCTGACTGAGCGTGCACTCGCTTTAAATCATCTAAAGGCCTTCCTTTGGGTAATTTAACACAGATTTTTAGACTAACCCAGCAATTAAAGGATCCAAACCTGCTTTCGAGACTCAAAGCCTTTCAATTTCAAATTAAACAGCGATCTGTTAATTTCTGACCTTTGTCATCAGGAAGAAGATGTCTTATCTGCTGTGATTTACGACACACCTTCAATGATTCTGCATAACAGTACGATCTTTCAAAGCAAAGTCATAAAATACTTTTATTTTCTACCGCCTGCTTTTGTACACAGTGTTATGATTATTTATAACCAGTACCATCTTTTCAGGGTACAATTATCACAGACAGAAATATCTCTGCACGCGTCGAACGGCATTTACCAAACTCAAACGAGAAGTCATCGTGAGCACTACAACTTTGTTTGACGTGACTCGTGTCAATTGGGAAAAAAAAAAAAAAAAGCTTCTCTTAAATTCTTGGCTCACAGCTTTCAGCCACACCCGGGAAGGATTCAAAACATCTGGTCGTCCTGCTGCATCAGTTACACAGTCAAAAACAAAAGACACTTGTGTTTTGCTATGGAGTTAAATGTAAAGCCATTAACATCAGTTAATACACATTTTAATGCAAAAATGTAAGCAGCTTTACTGCATTAATTGAGCTATTTTGAAAGTACTCTGTTTTGTGTAGTGCAGCTGTGGGAGAAGTACTCTGATCTTGAACACATTATGTGGCACGAACGTTTCAATCAGAATAAAATATAACCAAATCTAAGCTGAAAATAGCGATATTTAATCAAAATCACTTTATTCTACAGGTCTTATTTAAAATTCTACCAAAATAAACCACTGGCAATAACCAGCATGCAAAACAAGAATGAAACTTCGTTTTCAGGTTTTAACTTAAATACTTTAAATCCTAACTTGAAATATTTGCCACTTCAGGAGGGTTAACACATAAAGAACAGTACCTGAAGTAGGACAAAATGGAAATAGTCAAGTAAAAGTATCCCCAAATTTGAATGTGAATACAGTATTATAGTAATATACAGTATACAGTAATATGCAACCCTGTGGAACCAAAGTCTCTAATGTAAGACAGCTACAGCCTGAAGGGGACTCTAGTCCTGCTTTTAGGGGCTTATAAGGAGCATTTTTGGAGATTTAAGCTAATTAGCAGCATTTTCGACCAAAACACAGCTAATCTATTACCGCTAAACGAACCCAAACACCGGCTACAATCCGTCACAGCTTCTGCGGAACTAAACGTCCAAAAATGAAAACACGATCTGGATAATAAAGTCAAGGACACGCGTGTGTGGCACGTTTATGAGCCACACATTAAACACAACACAGCTAGCACGCGCCGCTCTTACCAGAAAGCGAGTTGAGCTCGTGCCCTGGTCGATGGCAGCAACCAGCGGGCCCATCATGATCCGGTGTGAGGACGCGGCCATGGTGCCGTTCATGGGCAGCCCCGGAGCTCTGGCACCGAACTGCGGAGGAAACCGATTACCTGCACCGGGACACCGGCGGAGCGGCTCAGGGGATAAAGTTACGGCGGTGGGTCAGCCGCGCGCTTCTGACGTCATGCTACAGTGTGTCCTCGCGCTCAGTGATGACGCAACCAGTCGAGCCCTTGGCCCTTGCAGCAACAGTGCAAAAATAATTTTAATAAAAATTGATATGTAAAGACACAGATATTATATACAGTCTATGAGCGGATAAACTGAAAAAAAAAAAAAAAAAGCCAGAAATTGCACGCTGCTGTGATTGGTCAATTCAGCTTTGAGCCTTTGATGACGTGCGGTGGAGATCCCGCCCACCTCCCTCCGGACGATCCATTCTGGCATTAATCGACTTCTCTATAATACATCAATGGCATCCAATGATGTATTGATTTTAGCATCAACCCTTTAAGATAATAGATACATCCATGAATAGATCCATGTTTAAGACAAGGGAACCGGAAATACTAAAAGGTTTATGGACTTTCGCTTTTTAAGACTCACTTCACCACCATAGAAGAAGAAGAAGTATTGAAAGAAAATTTCTTTTCAAAATTTTAAATCTTTGCATATTTGTGATTGGTCATATCTTTAAAACTTTAAGTTATTATCGGAAAAAATAAGTGTTTGTTTTCTTCATAAACTATGGAACAAAATTTTTTTTTTTAAATAATTTATTTGATACTGATGTTGGCAAAAAAATTCTGAAATGTATATTAAGCTATACATTTTCTTTTGTTTTTACAAAATATATTGAGCAATATGTGAGTTATCTTTCTAATTTGACTATCAAGTCACTCAATACTTGTGTGTTTAATATTTTTGACTAGTGTGATACACTCCTGTCTTCTGTTTTTGTTCTTTTTTTTAATACTATCCCATTATGACTGAATCTTAGGACTTCTAAGGACTTCCCGTAAAATGCTTGGAATTCAGTGATATGTTTACATTTGGGAGATTAGCAATATGCCATCTTATATCCAGCTGCTTAGTTGTTCTTTTACTTGTTGCATTAGTTGCTCAAACATCTATATCTGAAACCGTGGTTTAACATAGGCTTTCCATAAGTTACATTAACATCCGACATATTTTCAAAAAACATTTGTTCCCATACCGGGAGTCGAACCCGGGCCGCCTGGGTGAAAACCAGGAATCCTAACCGCTAGACCATATGGGAAGTCATACACACTCAACGCAACAAAGAAATTTAACCACGGTACAGTCTGATATCGATCGACTGTATCAAGATCCTTATATTTCAGGTAGCATCTATGTAGTTTCTGGTAACTTGTTTAAAAAGGATTTGGTTACATCTATTCAGTGATAATAAACATCACTTAGGCACAAAGTAGGCCTAATCACAAATTAAAATAACACGAAACTAACCAGCACTTCTATCAGGATATATTGTACATAGTTTTCATACTAAATTTCACATTTTAATTGTAAATTTATCCTTTTCTGTAACTGTTCATGCTAGGTGTTTATGTAATGCACCAAAGCAAATTCTTTGCTCTTTGCGTTTTTCGTGCACGGATAGCTTTGTGTTATATTTTTACCGTCAGTCATACCTTTATTTATTCCGCGAGCGGGGCAACACATATGCCGGGGGAGTGGGACTCCTTGGCGATCCTACTGCTTCCTATCAAACTCAAACTCTTCTCTAAGAATATGACCATTTTTAAGGGTTAATATATAATTTACTGTGGGATTTTTAAGCATATTTTATCAGTTTGATGGCTCGTTTCTACGGCAACTGACGATGACGTCATCAAAAATGGACAGTGTTGTCATTCTGGAAATGTGGGAAACGGTTGCCTTTTTTTCCCGGTTCATTTTTAATTCTTTTTTCGTATTTTAACCACCGAGAATTACAATGTAAGTAACGAGATACACCCAGATACTTGTTTTGTAAGTTCAGTGAGCATTATTTGTTAATATTTGGAGTAAATGATCAAACCTGGGGAGAAAATCAGCCAGATGCCCGCGTTAGCTTCTCAGGCTAAAGGTGATCTAATTCACAAATGATTTGCTTACTAATAGTAGTTTTGTGTATTTTTCCAGGGCGGATTACTGGAAGTCACAGCCAAGGAAGTTCTGTCAGTACTGCAAGTGCTGGATTGCGGACAATAAGCCTGTGAGTCTTCCAAAAGACCATATAGATGAGGACAGTATCCTTCATATGCTAACGTGTGTTTGTTTTGTTCTGCAGAGCATTGAGTTTCACGAGAGAGGAAAGAACCACAAAGAAAATGTGGCTGCAAAAATCTCTGAGGTATCAACTTTTATGAGTGTTTCTTTTTGTGTTTAAGCAAGGATAGAATAACTCCACCTGAGGGAGTAAAGTGCTGCCTACTTCTGATTTAGCTAGATATCATCTTCACAAAAGACAACATTTTAACTCATAGTGTCATAAATTAAAATTATTTGTAATATGTGGACAATTATTTGACAGCTTTCCCATGGATACCTAAAAAGTCTCAAAATTGGATTAATTAATCAAAGAATAAGGCCTTAATTGGTATTAAATGAATCTTTGAGAAGTCTTAAAAATGCTAAGACATGGAAAATAGGATTTTATTAATCTTTTTTAATGTTTTGTTATAAAATATCAAATCTCATAAACACTAAAATGTATTTTTTAATTCTTTTGTCCATATGGAGATATGTTTGTCCCATTATTATTTGTGTGAAAAAAAACAATGTTTGCTAATGCCCCTTGCATTAATGGCACCTAAAAAGTGCAATGTTTTATGTTAAAATAGATATTTGGGCAAAGTTGTCCCCATCGCAAGAAACTGATATCTTTTCGTGTTTTTCAGTCTGCGTGCTTATTCACAAACACACAGATGCACATAGCTTTGCATGGCTACAAAAACACAGATTATACATAATCTATATTCATCAGTGAGGTCTCTCAGGGACACACAGCAGGAAAAACGTGCCCCTCTTGGCACTGCTCTCAGGACTGGTGGGAGAGATAAGGTTCAGACATGACATTGACTGTAAAAGTCTCTTCTTATTGGCTACCAGCCGCTGCCACTCACCTCAATTTATCTGTTTTTTGCAGATTAAAAAGAAGAGCATTGACAAGGCGAAGCAGGAGGAACGTATGTCGAAGGAGTTTGCGGCGATGGAGGACGCAGCGATGAAGGCGTATCAGGAAGATCTGAAGAGAATGGAAAGAGAAGCAGCAGGTAATTGTGTTGACATTTTATTAAAATGTGTGGGCTACTTAAGAGGAGTTTTTGCTCTTTGATATTTTAAAATTATGCGTTTCTGGATTCCGATTAGGTTTACCAGTTGAAACAACAACAACACAGCCACGACCACAACCACAGGTACAACCGCAGCCCAAAAAACACCAAAAGAAAGAGAAAGTACCCAAGATGCCCAGAGAGCAAAAAGAAGCACAAACACAAGTGCAAGTTTGGGTCGAAGGACAGACAGAGGATGGACACACGTACTACTACAACACAAAGACTGGAGGTGCGGAGAACCTAAAAACACGAACACTGTCCATACTTTCACAATATTTTTAAACTTAATGGTCAAACTGACTCTTTCCAACATTTTGTGTTGTCTCTGTATTTTAACTACAGAATCTCGGTGGGAAAAACCAGGCGGTTTCCAGGGAGGAAACTCGGCCTGTGCACAGCCTGGAGTCCCTGGACTGACTGAGGTTCAAATATCGTGCATTCCTATCTTGATTTTATTGCAGACAATGTTGGTTCATGATTCCTACGGATCCTTAAAAACTTTTAAAATGCATTAATTCATTTTAAAAAAGGCCTTAACTGATATGGACTTGTTTTAAATAAATCTGTCAAAAGTCTTAAAAATGCTCATACATTGGATTTCATGATTTTTTTTTCTGATATTGCATTGTGAAACTAAAAAATAACTGGTAACATCTTTTATTATTAGTATTATTATTTTTTTACATATTAAATATGCAAAATCTGAAAGAAAGAAAAAAGCAATTTCTTTAAATGTTACAATAAATATTTGGGAAAAATTGTAAAATTGTCCCTGAGCTATTGATTGTCAATTTTGGTTGTTGTAAAATTGATCTTAAATCTGAATGTGCCTTAAGCCGTAGGAACCCTGTGGTTGCTGATGACGAGCATTTATTTGTTAATATTGTCTTTAGAGCTCTTCAGGCTGTCCTTGGATGGAAGCCGTCAGTCCTGAAGGTTATACGTATTACTACAACTCAGTGACCGGAGGTAGAATCATTTTTTATCGGTCTGAAATTAATTTAATTACCACTGGTGTTTCTGGATTTCTTATTCTTTGTGCGTTATCCTTCTCACCTCGCAGAGACCAGCTGGGAGAAGCCAGCAGGCTTCCCTCAGAGTGAAGCGTCTGGATCTGGATCTGGAGCAAACGAAGAGGAGGAGAGTCGGGAGGAGCCCTCAGCCTCTCAGCCAGAGCCGCCTGCAGGAGGAGAGGAGGGCTCCAGCGAGGCCCCGGCAGCATCTCAGGAGGCTGAAGTCCCCGAACAAGCCAGCCAGCAGCCCAAAGTCCCAAAGATCAGCTTCAGGGTGAGAGGAGCCCTGGCGATGAATGAAAATTAGTCACAAGCAAATTTAAATGTCAAGATTCTCTGTAATAATTTCCAGACTTCACAGTTTTCCTGGTTGTTTTTTGTTTTCAGAAAAGGAAAGCAGAAGCTGAGCCCTCAGAAAAGGAGGGAGAAGACAAAGTGAGTGATGACGCTCCTGAAGAGGAGGCTGAGGAGGTGAAAAAAGAGGAAGAAGTCCACAGCACGACAGCTGAACCCGAGGAGAAGAAAGAGACGGCGGCACCAGTGACGACACAAGCCAAAAGGCCCAAAACTGTCAATCCGTATGGGGTCTGGGAGCAGATCCAAGAAGAGGAGGATCCTTAGTAAGTGTTATTTTAATGGTTAATTAGGATACTGATAGATTGATCCACTGATTAATAAGCAGCCCACGAACCCTGATACTAGATTTGTGTGCCAGTTGCTACTAAAAAGCTCTGACTCTTCTGTTTTCTTTCTCCTGCAGCGCCAAGGTGGACTTACAGCTGCCGCAAGTGGAGGGAAGCACCGCCAGCGCTCCGGCCGACCTGCCGCCAGAGCCAAAACCGAAGTTCAAGGAGCGCATCATCACGTCCCTCGGAGAGGAAGGCGGACCTGCTTCCTTCAGGAAAAAGACACAGAACGGCAAATCCAGGAGCCTGCGACAGAGAGACAACGACGACTGACCCGGTCACACAAAAGCAGAGGACGTTTACACAAATCAAACTCTTTCCAGGAACTGTTTCGACATTTTGATGCACCATTTTGATTTCTGAAGCATATTAAGTGTATAAGGAGTGTTTGTTGTTTGTTTGGGTTGGTTTTTTTTTACATAAGATCCACAAATATCTTTCTTTAATATCATTTTCGGGGCACATTGGCCTGATAAACTTGAAGACAAACTAAAGATTCTGTTTCTTTTAAAGTCCTACAAATGTCTACCATTGGACTCAATCAATGTTGTTTTCTTTTTATAAAGGTCTGTTATAATTAAAGGTGAACTTTGGTATTTTTCAACTCAGACCCTATTTTTTTCTATATTTTGGTTTCCAAGAGACTCATGGGAGAAGCCAAACAGGCTGCGACGTAACCATTCAGTGCATGTTCGCACTGTCAGTTTACGTCACTAAAAGTGCTTTTTTGCCACTGAAAGGCTCAGACTGTTGTTTTTATTGTCTGACAGTGTTAATGAAATATCCCTACAGAGATACACCTTTATATTTAAGAGTAAAATCATTTTTGTTTAACCAGAAACGGCCCCGAAATTACTGTCAGTAAATGTGCCAGTAGCAAGTAATTTTAGCATGTATATAGACATAATATTTTTACATCTTACTGGATGAATTATGGATTTATTTCAACCAAACCAGAGTTGGTGATAGTTAAACAGTGAAAAGGCAAACCGAGATGTTTTTTGTAACCTTAATTTTTTTCCTGTCAATGACAAAATCAAGGTTAATGTTAAGAAAGCCAGGTGGATTTGAAAATAGCAATGTCGGGGCTGTTTCAGGTCAAAGAAAAAGGATTTTAGTATTCAACAAAAAGGTTCATCTCTGTACGTTCCTTTCCATAATGTTGTCAGACACTTTGAATAGTAATCTGAGCCTGTCGGTGGCAAAAACAAGCACTTTTAGTCGACGTAAATTGATGCTGCATATTCCCCCGAGTGCTTACATTGCAGCCTGTTGCACTGTTGTCTCACTGAATACAAGACCAAGTTTAAAAAATGTCTCCATTAGTATTATTTTTTTTAACCATTGTGATGAAAAGCCAGCAAGGCGTAATTGTGGAAAAATCATTGCTGTATCTGAATGTCACATGTTCATAAAGCAGTATGGAGGGCAGTGATTACAGGTGCCACAATGAGATTTCAATAAATGGACTTTGTCAGCAATATGATTCAGAAAATTGAACTGAATGAATTATTGATTTATAAAAGGAGGTCAAATGAGTGGAGAAAAAACACTGGAACACTCCTCAGCAGGCGCACACGTGCAGGGCGTGACGTGCTTTCGGTGAGTGTGTGTATAAAGCTGATAGGCGGTTCCACCGCACCCTGACTGGCAAAGAACCATGCAGGGTTTTTACTGACAACAAACATGACGGATGTCTGTTTACGTTATATTATATTACAAGTTTTTACCTGGTGTGTAGTCAAAATATCAGGCTCACGCTCATTTCAAGGACTCCACGTTACAAACTGCCAAGACAAAAGGACGACCAAATTCCAACACCGGTGCTTCTCCCCCAAAAAATGCAAATGCTGCAAAGTGTTTTGTTTGTTTTCCATGCTTATACCGCTAAAGTCTTCATAATTATCTGTCTCAACGGACCGTTTGTCACCAGTGCTTCTCCCCCAAAAAAAGGTCCTTTGAGCTTTTTAATTAAGTCAATAAATTGTGTAATAAGATCAAATATGAAAGGAAACTGACTTACTTGAATGGCCGCTATGATTGTTGGGTTTATGCTCCCTGCCTCCCTGGAGATCTTTCTGGAAACTTAACTGTATTATTTAAGGAATTAGTGACACAAAATGCATAAATTAATATTTTATTACAAAATAAAATCCTCTTGAGTGAGCTGCAGTTCATCTGACAATCTTCAACATCATTTGCATTCCAACTACTGCACAAGCACACACTAAAATATCTGAGGCCAGGCGTGCTGTCACTTCACTGGAATGAGTGTTGGAGAAATAAATGCATCCAATTAACGACATACTTTATGTTCAGTACACATGGCTGGAAGCTGTCAGTCTGCAGACTGTCCAGACTCTGGTGGTTTCAGACTGCTGCTGCTCTCCACCAGCTCCAGAAGAGACTCCCGCTCTGCACGTTCAAGTACGTCGTTGATCAGATCCTGGAGAGCCTCCCCTCCTCTCATGAACTCCTGAACATGGAGCACAGCTCATGTGACACCGATTTAAAGTCACGAGAAAGAGATGGAGGTTAAAGAAATAGCAATAAAATGAATGTTTAACTGTTTGGCAGGAAGTTTGCTGGTGGAAAATTACGAGAATAAACAGTTTGTTTTGATTTTTGCAGAATTTAGAGACACGCTGAGCTCAGTTATCTTACCTTAATATCTCTGGTAACGTATCCAGTCCTGTGGTCTGTCACACGATCCTGGCTGAAGTTGTAGGTTCGAATCCTCTCTGACTGAGAACGTGTGCCCACCTGCCGTTAAGGACATAATAAACTTTAATTTGAAAGCACTTTTAAAAAATGTTACATGGTTGAGCCTAGATTTAAAACAATGCAGGATTAATGCAAATAAAATTACGCAATCTCAAGAAATACAAAGAAACAGAAACCCCAACGATATCTTACAATCAATGAAGCACATATGCAAAGTTGTCAACTGCCCTGAAGTTTGCACTGAGGTATATGAAATCAATAAATTAGAATAACACAAAAATAAAAGACAATATGGAAGCAAACAAAGGAAATCAGGCTTAAATACAAAGGAAAAACATCTGAATATAATATAAAGGAACAGGTGTACAGTTTCGATATATGATTTTAGATATAGATTTTTTTCTTCTCATTATGTAAATTCCCTAAATGGAAATAGTTTAACTTATTTTGTTGCAAATTCTGCATTTATTCAGTTGTTGACTGTGAGCATAAATGTAAATGAACTCAAACTCAATCTGTGTATTATTTGTTCTATTCATATTAAACAATTACTGCCCACAGTCTTACTTTTTGCACATAAAACTACTTTATTAAAAAATATATATATATTTTGATGACATTAAGCTTAATATTCATCACATAAAATCAGGTTTACTTGATCGAGAAGTCAGTAACTCTGCAGTCACAAATAAAATATCAAATCAAAATTGGTTTCCTTTTTTCCCAATTTTGACGTGAGCATAAAATCAAAGTACAAAAACACGCTGCTTTTCTTTTTCTGGTTATAAATTACCACCTGCCGCTTCCTCGCTGTATGTCTCTGCTCAGTCTCTTTACCCATCATGCTCTGGTAGAGCCGGGCCCGCAGCACACGCATGGCGGTGTCCCTGTTTTGCAGCTGAGAGCGACTCTGCTGACACTCAGCTGTTATACCTGTTGGGAAGGAAAGATAACCACGAAAATTAATACCAACTGATGTTTATACAACATGAAGTGCCTGCGGACTGTCGTGGCCGGTTTTACCAGAGGGGAGATGAACGATGCGCACTGCGCTGTCTGTCGTGTTGACACTTTGTCCCCCAGGACCTCGAGATCTGAACGTGTCGATGCGGAGATCCTTTGGATCAATGTGGACGTCAAACTGTCGGCACAAAACACACACAAAAAAGAAAGAAATGAGATATTTTTCAAAGATGATAATAAACTCAGACGGATGAAAAAGCAGAGCGTTACGTGTACCTCCACCGGCTGAGGCAGGATGATGACAGTCATTGTTCCTGTGTGGATACGCTGCATCCTGGAGGAGAGGCCCACCTCAGGGATCCTCTGCACCCGATGAGTTCCTCCTTCATGCTTCAGATGTCTGTACACCTTCTCCCCGGCTATTCTCACTGCTGCGTGGTGCAGACCACCTGAAAGACACAGGCAATTTTTTGCAGCTGCAGTTGTGGTTTGCAGCCACCATTTGAGGAACTACTGAATTACTGTAATGCATTACTAATATAACCGTAAAAATCTCTTGAGATTAAAAATCTCTTTTTCAAGATGGCCAAGACAGAAAGCAACAAAAGGGGAAAAAATCAAAATACACGACTCCCAAGCAACAATATAAAACACAAAAAGAACACAAAACAAAGTTACCACAAGGAAGGACTAAAAAGTTACAAACAATTCAAAGGCCAGCTAAGATATACCCTGACATGGGCATGAAGGAGATGGCATACAAAAGTCCTGCAGCAGTGCTTTGAAATGGCCTAGAGGAACCACTGAGTACAGCTTGAAGTCTTTCTGCAGATATTTCAAATATATAGAACTGCAAACATAAAGACTCTTTTGCCAAACTCCATACAAACCCTAAATATTATGAACTGATCCCTCATTCGTTCTCGACAACTCTGTTTCTGTGGAGACAAATTAAACTAGAAATAAGTAAGAATCAAGAGCTATCACTCTCTCGGGATAATACAAAAACGTAAAACGTGTTTGAGTAATGAATTTGCACAAAAACTCAGAGGATGATTGTTACACAAACAGACAAAAATGTGACTTACCATATTCAGCAGGTGTATAGTTCAAAACCTCAAAATCCCAATTCTTGTAATAAGCAAAACCCTGGTACATGTCAAACATCTCGCTGGTGAACTGCTGGCAGATGTCACCTGAAACCACATTAACAGATATTAAGAAAACATACCGTGTTCTACTTTCCCTTACGTTTGAACATAAATTTATACCAGGATTGCAAATCTTAAGCACTTTCCGTGATTAACCGTTATTTAAAAAAACAAGCGAAGCCCACAGCAACATATTGCATAACTGTGACAGCATTGCATAGCCTATTCATTTATCGATTAAATGTCACATGTTCTAGTAATTCTTAACGACTGATTAACTGAATGTCAATTTTATCGCTAATTTATACTTAGACTTCCTCAACTAGTGTAAAGATAGAAACAGTCAAAATGTAGCACAATACATCATCATTTGAAATCATTTATCACATTTTTTAAAACAAAAACATATTTTTAATATAGCTAAAATGTGCAGCACTTTGTACCCTGCATTATGAACATTAATTATTTTACTAAAAACACTATTTTTCTTATTAAAAACACAAGACATTTATCCAAAAAAAAAAAAAAAAAAATTCTTACAACAGCATTTTTGTTGTGTGAATGCAATCGCATAAAGTAGCGATAAATTAAATTACAAATGACACAAACCGATTTTCTTTTTGAATTATGTACCCATGGCTACCTGACACTTACTGGTGAACTGTGCCTGTAAAAGCTGCAAAGACGTCTTCAATGAAGCAGATAATATTCATTCATACCTCCTGTTGTCCGTCCTGATACAACCTCCAGGAGAATATTACTGGAGTCCAGAGGGTCAGCGGGCACAAGAGCGCTGATCAACTGGAAACAAAGAAGACTAACTCAGTAATGTTTCACAACACAATTCAACAAATATCTGACTGTGTACTGTACTTACGTCTTTTCTTAAGGCCAAAATCTTGCGGGATATTTGTGCTTCCTCCTCTTTCAGCAGCTGGGTCAACTGCTCATCTTCATCTTTGGTACCTGCTGAACCTGCAGTCAGAGGGTCGGCAGATCAAGGTATTTACATGATGCTATCTGCAATTTAAGAGAGATAAAGCTACAACTAACAATAACTTTCAGTGTCGATCAATCTGCTGATTGTTTTCTCAAGTAATTCAAGTCCAAGCCAACATTCTCAAATGTCTTTAATCTACAACCCAAAGATATTACTTGTATTATCAAAGAGGATCAAAGAAAACAGAAAATATATACATATTAATTATCAAATGAGTTGGTAGTTAATCAAATAGCTGACAACTAATTGCTTGATTAATGGAGTAATCATTGCAGCTCAAAACAGTAATGTAATTAGAGAAAAAACAGCTCATTCACAGCGAGAGACATCATGAATGTTGTGGCACAATGAAAACAGACACAGAGCAGAGACAAAAACATTCTAGTACCATTCAAAACTAGTATTAGTACCATAAAAAACATTTAAAGTGGGGTGCTGAATAGTGACATTTAACAAAAAAAAAATAAAAAAATACTATTTTGGACAAGTGTTACTGACACAAACAATAGAAGTACTCACTATGCAGAAGTGAGAGGACTTCCTCTAAGTCTTGCAGGGCTTCTTCAATCCTCTCAAACACCTTTGCCAGAGGCAGCAGCTCTGTGTGTTTCTTCTTAAGCGCTTTTCTGTCTGACTCGCTGAGGTATGCATGCTCTAACTTCTTTCCGAGCTCTCTGTGCTCCTCCATGAGCTGCTGAAGATACCTCTGAACAGACTTATGCTTGTACAAGTCCGCAAAATCACTGTGACAGAGGCGTTTGACTGTCCCCCAGCAGTGTTGCACCTCTGTGATGTTAGCATACTTCGCACCGGTGTGTCCTCTTGTTAGTGCCCTCCATCCTGCTCTCCTTCCTCTGCTGCTGTAAACTCCGCGGCTACACAGAGAGCACAGCCGAGACCAGCGGTTAATGAGCATTTGACAGCATTTAAAGGACCAAAAATGAAATAAAACTAGTAAAACACGCGATGTCTAAGTGTTTACAACTGTCATCGCCACTGTACTAGCGACGAGCGAGACCCGGATGTAGTTGAGGTCGAGTAGAAGCCGTGAACTCTGGGAATTGTAGTTAAACTGGAATCGACCGTTAGACCCACTTGGACAATAATAAAACAAATATATTTCTATATATCGATCTAATAACTGGCCAACAAAAATAAAATAAGCGTGAATTTTTATTTTTTCAACAAATTGTATTTCATAGGCTCATTTGCGATTAGCTTTTTTAGTTAGCGCAGCGTTAAACGTTAAAATGTTGGCTAGTCGATGTTGGAAACAGACGTTAACCGTCAAAATGGCAAACTCTACAGCAAGTAAAGATGGTTAGATATTAATTACTTTAGTCAAACATGTTTATTCACAAAAATTACTAAATCAAATTATAAGTGTGTTAAACTTTGCCAATGAACAGCGACTTAATGATGAATAATTAACGCTAATGCTAAAAAAAAAACCAAATGCTAATATTAATTAGCATAATTTCGTTGGCCAGTCATTAGCTAAAGTTAGCATAATTTTAGCTCATTTTAGGACGATCTGAAGCATAGACTGTTCAAAATTATATTATATTATATTATATTATATTATATTATATTGTATTATATTGTATTATATTATTATTATATATATATTGTACTGTATTACATTATATTATATTATATTATACAGTGGTGGAAGTTTTACTCATTAATATAATTCAGTAATATAAATTATCCTGAAATAGGCCATTCTGAATAATAAGCAGTTTTACTTTGTTCCTTAATTTGATGGTAATACTTATGTACTTCTGAGTAAATTGCACAACTTTTACTTGTAACAGAATATTTCTACACTGTGGAACTGCTGCTTTTACTTAAGCATAATACTTTATCCCCCACTGCTATTATATTATTCAGTCTATATTTTGAAGCCCTGAAATAGCAGGACTGACAGACTTTTTGACCTTTGGAAACATAACAAACTGCTTCAAATTCTATTGAAAAAATAGGGGGAAAAGGCCATAACCAACTTGACAAGAAAAATTGCAAGAAATTAGTAAAAGTTGACCAAAAAAAAATACTTAAATTCACATCTATTATATAAGGAAATTATCCCAAAAAAGAAAAATATTTCTAATAATTTTTATATGTTTTAATATTCAAAATTATGTTTATATGTATATATATGCAGCTATATGTATATATAATTATTATTGTTTGACACTGTTTTATTTTTGTAACATTTTTGGATTTTTTTTCTGTTTTTGGTCTTGTTAAGTTGCTTGTGGCATTCTCCCCATGTTGAAAGAATTCAAACCAATGACTTAACTTTTATGTGCTGGTTTAAGTGCAGCTATAACCCCATTAACATTGGCTACATGTTTAAAGCCCGAACATTTAGTAATGTGTTCAGGGGTGTCCAAGATTAAAATATGAAATACTGCGAGCAACACTAAGGCTGACTTCTTAGCTGCCAACTTCAGTTTTAAAAGTGGAAACGTGTCTGCTGACTACATTAACAGACAGCAGGTTAAACAGAAACTTTAACGCACCTTCATTGATTGTCCTTCTCAGGAGCTCAGGAGGAGAGTGGGTTTTCGTTAACCAAGGCGGTAGAGGACGTCAGCCAGCACGGCTTTGCCCAAACGGAGGCCCTGAGAGAGAAACAGAAGATACTCATCTCCCTGCAGGTTCATATTTACACCTGACATAACTGAATTAACCCTTTATAGCGCACTCACTGAAATACTTGGAAATTCAAAAATGTCAACCCAAGAGCTTTATTGGAGAATACTCTAAAACTTTACTTTTGTGACTTTTTAAAAAAAATTTTATGTTGAAAATCAAGGTCAATGAAGTTACCATATATGGTTCCTTGCCAGACGAGGGTAAAACGTCACTATCTGTGACGTAGCTTTATCTTCGCTGATTGGCTGGGAGAAATCCGTGTGATTCCTCACTCCAGCACAATGAATGAGAACAATGGTTATTGTTTTAGTCAGGGTTCCCACTGTCATAGAAAACCTGGAAAAATCATAGAAATTAATTTCTCATCTGCCATGCCTGGAAAATCTATGGAATAAGTAAAAAAAATTGAAAGTTTTAAAAAAGTCATAAAATGTTGTTGTGTGTAAAGAAATTGGATATCCTTCTATATACTGTAAACAAAGGGCAGTTTATTTTAGCTGTTGATGTAATGTTGCTTTAAAATGCATCAGTGTGTGACGTTTTTTTACATTTCTTCATTTTCTGCCACGGTAACATCTCTCCCTCCATGCATGCCAACGAGCTGAAATTATGTTTGAATACAGTTTGAATCTGATATGTCTGAAAAACGCCAAACAAACAGGGAAAAAATATTATGGCTTCTTTGAAAGTAATGGAAAAGTTTTGTCCATGAAAATGCTTTGGTTACTTTTTCTGCTGCTGTGTTGTCTTTTTTTCTTTTTTTTATTTTTCTGTAAAATTTTAAATTTAGGTTGAGATGTTTTTTTGGTTTTTCTTCATTTTTATTTTATTTATTTATTTTCTGTTTTCAAATTTGGGTTTTACAGGCCTCTGGCTTCTTCTTTACATTTAAATTTATTTTATTTTATTTATTTATTTTTTAATGAAACTGGATTTTATGTTGTTTTTAACTGTATAGAAAATAAACTAAACAAGACTAAAATATTAATAGCTCAGTTATTTTATTACTTCTACAATAAACGAAAGGTATTTAGTTTTTAACAAACTGACGTGATGACTACCTTCTCTAAAAGACTTGTGCGAGTGTCATCTGCCTTTGCATCATTAACATGCATCTTTGGATGGCAGACGACACTAACTTAGACATTTTGTGTTATGCGTCCTTTCCCAGGCAACTCTGTCAGATATTGAGAAGAAAAATGAGCTGGCAGAGCGAGAGCTGAGATCTAACGTTCGGGATCTGCTCATGCTGGAGGGCGAGGTGGAGCACCTGGAGCAGCAGACAGAAGTCCTGCTTGATCGCTGTGCATCCACCTGCAAGGAAAACACAGAACTCCAGATTGGTATAAACGAGGAGGAGGAGAGCGCTCGCGTGGCGTTGGAAAGGTTCAACACTTACCGAAAAAAAATGGAGGGTCATAGGGCAGCCGTTTTGCATGCGGCCAGCCAGATGGAGGCTCACAAAGACCTGGAGGAGAAGAGAAAACTGGTCAGGATGCTGAGACAGAAGAAAGAGGAGCTGAAGGAAGATTTGGAGAATCCAAATGGGAATATGGTGCAGATGGCAAAGGTTAATACTAGATCACACTGAATTCGATTTATATTTTGAACTCTAAATATCACGTTGCATGTTAGTCTGACATCCTTTTGTTTTCTGCAGAGTGAGATCGAGGCTCTGAAGGGGGAGATCTCTGTGATGAGGGAGACTGTGGTTCACAGGAGAGAGCGACTGCAAGAGGAGTTTGGGACTCACACCCAGATTAAAAAAGAAATAGAGGTGTTGCAATGAGACTGACTACTGTTACAACTAAAGATTATTTTACAATCACTGATGAATTTGAAGATTAATTTCCTTGACTACTAAAAAATATATATCTCAATGGTAATAAATATTTTACAAATTGCAATAAATTGGTAGATTTAGATTTTTTTTTTTCCAAAAAGCTAGGAAAAACATCAAGGGGAAAAAAAAGCGAAAAAGAGAAAAACTATAATTATCATAAAGACATATTTTAAATTCTGTCACAAAATTGTTATAATTTTTACAGACTCTTTCCATGGTTTTTAAAAAACGTTTGGTTTGTTTTCTTCCTCTTCGGGCAGCGTTTTTCTCACAGCAGAACGTTTTGTGTACAAATATGGACTCAATGGGTAAATGCAAGTTTTCAGAGGGCTCGTTATTTGTGCTCTGATGTCAGGTAATGTCTCAAAAATATCAAATCTTAAAGTTTAAAATGGAAAAAGTGTCGGAAACTTGTGTTTGTGTGTTTCCTATCCCTCAGATCCAGAACAAGCGCTATAAAGCCATCGTTAAACGCCTCCACTGCCAACTGAGCAAAGTCCAGGCTGCCCACAGGTACAATACACGCCAACACCACCATGACAGTCCCAACTCTATCCATACAGCAAGTGCCGATGTACTCTCGTTTAGGGACTGGCATTTCATTAATATTTTCAACAAGTCTAAATGTAGGAAAACAATCCAGAAGTAAAGTATAAAAAGTCAGCAAAATTACATTTAGAAAAACATACCACAGCTCCGAAAACCAAAAACATATGAACAGTGATTAAGACTGCCCAAATGCCTTTTCATTTGTTTTAAAATGAAACTGAACTTTTATTTCAGTTTTAGAACTGAAATAAAAGTAGAAATAATGTAGTGTAATACTCCATTGAGAGTGTAAATCTCACTTAAATAAAAGTACAAATACTATACTCCAGTATGAGTACACATTTTACTAATGTAGAGGTAAAAAAGCTACAGTTTAATACTCCATTATGAGTAGAAACTACAGAAGTAAAACTAGAAATACTGCAGTGTAATGCTTCATTACGTGCACATCTCACTTAAGTAGAGGTAGAAATACTCAAGTGTAAGACTTCATTACAAGCATGTCTTACTGAAGTAAAAGTAGAAATACTGCAGTGTAATATTGCATCACAAGTACATGTCTCACTGAAGTAAAAGTAGAAATACTGTAGTGTAATACTTTCTTTCAAGTACAGATCTCATGGAAGTAAAAGTAGAAATACTGCAGTTTTTTTTTACCACATTATGTGTACAGATCTCACTGAAGTAACAGAAATAAACACCTCAGTGTCATACTCCATTACAAGTACAAATCCTACTGAAGTAGAAGTACAAATACTACAGTGTAATACTGCATTATAAGTACAAATCTTTCCAAAGTAAAAATAAAAAACACTACAGTGTAATTCTCCATCAGTTATAAATCTAATTGAAGTAAAAGCAGAAATACTGCAGTGTGATACTGAATTAGAAATAGTAATGGACAAACTGTTCTACGCAGGCAGATGTCTGAGGAGGTGTCTCACCTGGAGAGACGGCTGGCTGAGCTCAGAGGACAGCTGGAGGACTCAGGTCTCAGGTCTCAGGACTCATCGGCCAGTCGTCAATAAACTGACGTCTATGTCACCGTCACTGTCGATGAAAGTGTCTTAAACAGGATTTTTTCGTTATCATAATGAATGTAAGCCTGTAGTTATTGTCTGTTTAACCCTTTGAAACCTGAGCAAATTGTCTTGATATCGTTCAAAAACATGGAAAGACAGGACGGTGCAACTTAACAAGAAATGACACAAAAATTAGCAACAAAAAAAGAGTAAAAAGTCACAAGAAAATTACCTGAAATTAACAAAAGAAAAAGGAGGAACAATAAAAGAATGAAAACAGGAAATTACCTTAAAAGGTGCTTAAATAAAATAAAAATATGCAATATATTCTTTCTTGTAATTTTTAATAGATGATTGTAATAAAATAAATAAAAACAAATTGTAATTTGTAATTTGTAATTTGTCTTTTTAAAGCTAAGGTAATTTTTTGTCACCTTGTACAATTTTCTTTGCAATTTGTGGAAAATTTCTTGCCAAGCTGCTACTTGTCTTTTTTCTCAATGTTGGTTACAAAAAAATTAAACCAATTTTCTCACGTTTTAAAAGCTGAAATGCTTGTAAAAGGCAGGAAATGTGATGTAAATCCAGGTTTCAAAGGTTGAAGAAAAACGTGGTGTTGTTACTGCAGTTGAACAGCCGGGGGCAGCAGAGTCAACTAAATGTCTCTCATTTCATCACAAATCCTCAACCACTCTGTTGTACAGCAGTTTGATATTAACATAACCGTTATTGCTTATTGTGTT
This sequence comes from Plectropomus leopardus, assembly GCF_026936395.1. Classification (NCBI taxonomy): domain Eukaryota; kingdom Metazoa; phylum Chordata; class Actinopteri; order Perciformes; family Serranidae; genus Plectropomus; species Plectropomus leopardus. The sequence goes on from NC_142199.1 coordinate 9,337,467, forward strand.
CCTTCAAATGCACAAGTTTTGTCAGCGAGGTGACAGCAGAAATAATTAAAATGTGTCTGTTATCACATTTTTTGGTTTACTTAAATAAGAGGACAGAGTGCACTCTCCTGCAGCTGTCCTGAGACTAAATCGGGGGCAACATCAGCAGTGCGTGGGATGGGATTTTAGCTCGGGCGGTGACAGTTAATCGGTTTGTCCAGTCAGTGTCCACAACAGATTCCCATGCAGAACAGAAACCAAGTGTCCACTCTAACTGTCGATGTGATGGTGTTGTTTTGGTACACGCTGTTCCAGCTTATGCTTCACTGGGCCGCTTGATGGTCTGTGAGGTGACAGTCCCAGTGCCGGCTAACAAGGGCGTGACTGTGCCACTTCAGCCATAACTCAAAACTAATTAAACAATGAAACTGCCTTTTCAGGCGATTGTGGTCACGTCCATGCAGAACTGAGAATGAGATTACATTGCGTGGGTATTTTTTTTTTTGGCTTTTGTGCAGTTTTTTATTATTATTAGTCAACCAATAACAAATTTTAAGAGACATGCATGCAATTACTTGACATATAACACTTTTACACCAGGGCCAACTGATTTCCTTTAAAAAATCAAGGGTAGAAGGCAATGACCTACTTAAAAAGAAATGACCCAGTAATTTGTTAATAAAAAAATGAAAAAAAAAAAAGTACAAGAAAGTTACCTTAAAAATTAGCAACAAGAGATACAAAAATAAAATAAAATAAAGACATTTTTAAAAAGGGATATGATTTAAGATAACTGTTTAAATAACATAATTTTGAATCTATATAATATTTTTTTTTCCAATTTCAAAATCTTTTAATTTCATGCAATTTCTTGCCAACATGCTCACTGCCTTTTCCCCCATGTCTTTGAAGGAAATCAAACTGCTCAGAGGTCAAAGGTTATGATACTCATGAAAGGCATCTGAATGTAGCGCAAGAAAATTGATGTTGATGCAGGTTTCAAAGATTTAAGAAATTATTCCATGAAATATTTGAGGTATTGAGCAACAGACTGTGTAGTAACCCATAGTGCCTACAGCTTTAACATACAATCAGGTCTGGTTAAATGTGTGGGAGGTGAAGGACAGCATGTGATGAATCATCCAAAATTTAGTGTTTGTCTTCATGACCCACTCAACCACTAATTTTAGTTTTGTGGGCCATTTCCTGCAAGGTGTGCTGGGGGAGTTTCTGCGGTCAGTCTGGCCGCCTGCTTTACCGCATTACTGCTCTGTTTGGCTGACCTTATTAGCGTGTTCTCAGCCTGACAGCCCTCTGCTGTGTCCTGTTGGCGCTGCTCAGCCCCCGGCCCCCTCCACTCAAACTGCCGAAACGCTCACAGTGTTACACACATGCAGTCACGAGCTCATCTGCAGCAAACTGCCTCAAACATGCTCTTAGAAAGGACAGTTGAGTAGGGATGTAAGAAAATATTGGTACAGTTGAGTAATGCAGTATGTTTTGTTACACTGTTGATTTCTAAAAAACACTATCGATTTTTAATTATGACTTTAAAATTTGTGGCAGTGGTTCGTTTTGTGTTGCGTTTAAACCCAGGACTGTATGTATCTTTGGCTATTTGACTCTTCTGCTAACAACATATCGCTCGTGTGTTAGAGGGACTGTGATAAATACTTGAAGAGATCCCATTGTTCTCATTGCAGAAAATGTGGCTTTTTTTTTAAATTCAGATTTTATGAATATGGTGGTGCGTACTTTATATGATGACCGTTTTCCTGAATTAGATTTTAAAATGTTGCAATGTAATGCTGTGCTTGTCTACCCAATCGCCAAAAAAGTATGTTGGCATCGAATGTTTCTGCAAACCACGAAAGCATTACATTTAAAAATGATTACATATTGGATATTTTATGTATCAACAATTCTTTGCTTAACGTGTGACGAGGTTTAGGCACAAAAAACACTCTATTAAGGTTAATAAAATATCATCTTTTGGCTTAAAATAAATGGTAACACAATCCCCAGTGGAAATGCAGCGTCAAGGAACAAAACAACCATTTTTTGATGTACTATCCCTGCACACAGGCAGGTTGCTCCAAAACAGTAACTGGAGCCTAAAAAAGCAAAGGACAATAAAAGCAATAGAAACACATAGCCAGGCGGCTATAAAACGCCCAAAATTTGAGTATAAAAAGCAGATGAAAAATCTGACAGGTTGCTTCAAAGCATCCATAAAAGCAGATGAAAAAAACTAATACAACATTACAAAATACCAGTGATTGGTGCATAAAAAGCAGACAGAATGCTACAAAACGCAAGTGACTAGAGCCTAAAAATCTGATTAAAAGCACAGACAAGTCGCTTCAAAACACCCATGACTGAAAAAAATGATAGAAACACACCGACAGGCCTTTATAAAACACTACAATTTGAGCCTTAAAAGCAGATGTTGAAACACAGACAGGTTGCTACAAGGTATCCGAAATTAGGACCTAAAAAGCAGATAAAAAAAACAAGTTAGGTCACACCTACTGCTACAAAACACCAGCGATTGGAGCTTAAAAATCGAAGAAAAAAACAAAGACAAGTCGCTACAAAACATCCACGATTGCAGCTTAAATGTCTGATTAAAAACACAGACAGGTCGCCAAAAACAACCACAACTGGAACCGAAAAAAATGATAGCAATACACCAACAGCCTGTTACAAAACACCTACAACAAGAACCTTAAAAACAGATGAAAAACACAGTTTGCTATAAACCATCCATGTTTGGAGCCTAAAAAGCCAACTGAAAAACATCAACAGGTTACTACAAAACAACCACAATTGGAGCATGAAAGCCAATGGATACAATGACCTTTTAAATCACAACCTATTTGCTGTTTGCTGGTCTGGGAACAACAGTCTGCTGTAGTCTGCAGTTTGGTAGCAAATTGCCTCGGCGACACGACATCCTTCGTCCCCTCCGACTCCTGATGACCGAGTCAGCTCGTGTACATTGTCAATTTAAATGTTGATATGATTCGTAAAAAATGCAACGATTCCACTGTGCTTACAGTATCACAATATATTGAACCATAACGTCTGATTCAAAATAACTTACAAGTCGCCAGTTTCCTGCCAATACGCAGCCTTAATGTTGATTATATGGAAACATACCGCAGTGTCACTGGCAGAGGGAGTTTATGTTTCCCCCTCTGAGCCTTCACATTGTAAAGTACAAGCACAGCTCCACTCCTAACAATGTGACCTTTTAAAATACACAAGACATTTCTGTTTTTTACCTCAAGTCCCTTTCGTCAGTTTATTTTTGTCACACAAAAATAGCTTTATCCTCATAATGTGGACCAAAAGCTGTTAAAATGTTTCAGTCACAGTAATGAAAATTATTCACTGTCAAGTGCACAGTGTTGAACTTACAAAACAAGAGGTTTCCTCTCTGTTTCTTTGAGTTCCTTTCGTAGGAAACTCTTTAAATAAATGCCAGTCATATCATCCCAGTCCAAGCCAATTAAGCCCAGCTAATTAGGGAATGAATTCAATGCCAGCTCTCAACCACATGCTGGTTTTATTTATTTGGCTGTGACACATTTGTCTACTCCACTTTGGCATCGACCGTCACTTCAAAATACACTTGGCTGCTGAAATACAGAACATAGAGGGGGAGTTTAGGGACTTACACAAAATAAACCGAGTTTTTCTTTCCTGTAAAAGACATAAAACACTTGACTAAAATAAGGTTTACCACTCAAACATTTCACACTGTATATCACATTATCACTATTCACTGTAAAAATTGCAGTTTATCCATTTAAAACTGCCCTGCCTCCCCGCATCAACACCCCTCCACCTTGTATTCACCTTTTGATAAACGACGATGCCAAAGACACATGCTTGGCAAGCTTTCACATCGACTGAGAAGCTCTCTGCAGGCTGGCTGAGCGTGTTCATTTCTCTGTGCAATGTTGTCATCCTGAGTAGATGCAGTGCACCATTTATTGATTTTGCCTCTCAACAATATTGAGCTAATATAGAAAGCAGTGGAAGGTGAGAGGAGAATATGTATTAATTATAATCCCTCAGTGCAGTTAAGGAGTACTGTAACTATGTTCAGTGATCATTAGGTTAATAAGTGTACATTCAGCCATGAGATGATTCAGCTTGGCATTCCTGCATCCTTTTGCATTTTCCCTCTGAGAATGACTTCAGAACATCGCTATCAATTATCATCCACAAGAGGTAGGACATGAAATTCACAAAAAAAAACTGCTGCAGCGGTGAACAGCGGTCATAACAGAAGTCTTAAGTCATGCAGATGAGCAAAATCAAGTGCAACGCTGCACAATAAAACATGAAATCAACTCCTTCCCCTCACCAGATCTAACCAAAATCACATAAAGAGCCCCATCTTACACCCAGCGCAAAGTGACGCACAGCGCAGCACGACCATCATTTAGAGTTAGACCGATGAAGTTGACATTTTTATGGCCAGCACCCAACTCGTGCAAGTAGTAAATGCACAATGTAGCTGTTAAAGTGAGACGTGGTCACGTGAATTGTTGGCGTATTGCTTCGTTGAGGCAGCAGAGAACGATCGCACCACTGACCAACAAAAACCTGGTCAAAAGTCAGAATATACCAGATTTTTTTTTTGGCTAAAGGCCGCATTATTCACACAGTAAGATGCGTCTACATAGGCAGGGTCACTAAGTGGATTATTTGTTATTATTTGAGTGAAGTAATACATCCCTAATTAGAAAAAAACGTTCTCTAAAATGTGAACACAGCAGGGAGCATTAAGAGAGACGCTGTGCGCCAAACCAAAACCTCTTCTGATCAATTTAGGGAATAAATAAAACCCTTTTGCCTCCTGCAACTTACTTTGCGCACACATAACGTGCTGTTTAACCATTTTAAAAGAAGTTGTAGATGCCCTTTAAACCATGCATTTTAGATCATTTACATAAGGCCCAAAGTCTTTTCTCTTCTGGAAGACCTTTAAAATCGAACTGTATCTACAGCTAGCGGTACTGTACGAGAGTGTAACTGCACACACAGATCTTTGGCGTCTGGTTATGCTCAGCTTCACTCACATCAGGCTTCCTTAGTGAATATCTGACAGTAATTGCAAACATACAATAGTAAAAAGCATGCTTTCTCCTTTCATGCACTTGTATGAGCGATTACAAAATTCAGAAAGACTTGAACTCCTTTAAGTTCTTTGTACATTTGCTGTGAAGCTACAAATCACTACGATTGTTACAGAAGCAGAATGACAACCTGTAATTTTATATCCAGGTCTCTACTGGATTCTGTTTTGCATAGTCGCAGCTCTGCATACCTCCCATTTGCATTAGTGCATGATTAACTGTCTGCCTGGCACATTTATGGTTGTTCACACCTCCTGTGGCTTGCTGCCTGTGTACGCTGACCTGGAGTGTGTGTGAAATCGTTATGTGCACACCCTGAGTGTGTGTAATAAATTCCTGAACTCTTACAGGTTGAGGTGTATTTACTGCAGAGTTTTGGCGGCGTGGCCAACTTAGCGGTGGAGGTGTGAAAACATAGCTGATGCACTGTGGGAGTGTGTTGATTTTGCTGGCTGTGTGGGTGTGTGAATGCATGCATTTGGTCTTGTAATGTATGCTTTGATGTGCATCTGTATCTGTTAGCATCAGTGATTTTATCAAAAATGGGTCGTTAACTGACTTCTGTGACAGCCGTTTATATAACAAGTCAGTCTGAAGATAATCTTATGAAAATATGTTTTCTTTAAGTGTCACTCATCTGCATTTGTCGGATCACATTCCTCACAGATGTGTATCTCCTAATGTAGCCTGCTACTGCTTAACATTTAACTCTCACCTTAGATGACTGCTCTCTTACAGCAGAGAACATAAGAGGACAGTTTTAAGATGCAGGTTATTTAAATGGTGTTATCTGGAAAATCTTAGTCTTAATCTTAATCGTTCTTTTATAGATAAAGTTTTGATTGGACAGTCAAAAGAGGGCCGTTCAATGTCTGATGGCTGTGTGATGAGGTTAATCCAGCCTTGCAAAGTGAAGCGATGTGGTTTATTAACTGTAAACCCCATCATTTTCTAACATTTTTTCTTGTAAATTTTGCTACATACTCCAATGCATCATAGCTCTTTTAGAAGCCTCAGAATCCAGCCTGGGAATTTGGGTGTTTTTAGGGAACCCTGATCAATAAATTCATGATGACAGATCTGTTACTGGGTGTCTTCTGTCTACATTTTATCCATATTTCGATGATAAAAGTACATTAGCGTTGGTGCTAAACTCCATATTGGTTTCCTTTGGAGAGGTCAGAGGTTTGTCGTTTTGTCGTCCAATCAGAAGACGATCTGACGCTTTATATCCGCTTACGTATGCCATACGTCATCTTTGCAATCTTCATGACATTTCTTGCTAAGTTGCTCATTGCATTTTCCCAAAGCAGTTTTTTCAGGTTTCAGAGGTTTAAATGCTTGTGAAAAGTGTCTTAATGCAGCACAAAATTGATGTCTGACGTGTTTTTCTTGTATATTTATGACTTTACCTCTTCCATTCCCCCTTTCCCTACCGTAGACCCATTTTTGACTCTTTTTGTGGGGGGCAGAGGATCTTTAGGGAGAGATTGCAGGTTAACAGATTGTTGCAAAATGTTTTTCGTCTTTTTTTGTCTTTGTCTGTTTTACTTTTCTTTCCTTTAACTCTGGTAATTTCTCGATTTTTTAAAAAATGATTTCTTCCAATTTTGGGGGCCATTTTTTGTTAAGCAGCTCGTCTTCCTCTTCCCATGTTTTCGGAAGAAATGAATTTGCTTGGGTTTCAAAGGGTAACATACAGTGGCTTTAACACACTGTCATAAAATCTAAAAACCTAAAATGATTACATTTGTTATCATAAAAGACAAACTAAAGCTTGAAACAATTATGTAAACAACAAATGAGTTGCTGATTAATTTACAGTTTACTGACTAATCATTTCAACCCTTTTCAAAGCAGACACCTCGCTGATGTCTTACATCAACAACCGACTCCCACCCGCAGCTGGTGAGTGGTGGGTGGCACCGCACCTCAACTGACTCTGTGTGTGTGTGTGTGTGTGTGTGTGTGTGTGTGTGTGTGTGTGTGTGTTGTGTACAATCAGCTGACGGGTTGCGTGCAAACACAGTGAGTAAAGTTTTCCTCGGTGACATCAGCAGTTGAGTCACACCCGATAAAAGGTGGGATGAGCTTCCCGGGAACAAGTAATACAATAGAAATTACGCCCCAACTATCCATCCTTTCACCGCTCCTTGCTGCAGCACTCAGGAGGGAAATTAGTGATTAGTTTGCTTTTGATCCAAGAATGATGGACTCGATCTCAGAGGCTGAACATCCCCAATGAAACCTAGATTTCAACCGCTAATTGTTTTCCTGCAGCTTCAAAAAGCTTAGTGCTTCATAGACCCCCTCAGGCAGCAGCTCAGTCAACCTGAGCATCGCTTTACCTCCAGAGATCGGAGGAGAGTTTATTTACCCTCTCCTGTTTGTACAGGTAATGACTGTCTCTGTAAAGTCATCCAGACAACTCATCCTGTCTCATAGCACTGACTAATCCTGACTCATGAAACAGGTCCCTTGTCTGTGTTTGTGCAGGGAGTTTGCGTGTGAATAACTCTTTGCAACTTGAACATACTGGCCTAATTTCTTGGGAAAACTTGAGTACAAACAGTGAGTAACTTAACAAGAAATGGCCTAAAAATCTGTATGAAATCTGGGATAATAAGGGGATCTTTAGAGAGAGATCATAGGTTAACAGTATGTGACGATATGGAGTGGTATACATCATCTAAAAGCTGAAACCTGAAGATCAATTTAAGATTAAGATTAATTTAACAAGAAATGGCCCAAAAATTTGCAAGAATTTAGTTTAAAGTTAAAGACAATTACCTGAAAATAATCAAAAAAGAAAAGTTTAAAAAAGAGAGACAAGAAAATAACCATAAGAGGTGCAAAAAAATAAAATAACAACAATAATGTTTTTTTTTTCTTTCTGTAACCTAAGTTTAAATATATACTTATAAAAATTCGAAATATAGTTAGTTGGGGGGTAAAATCTAATAATCTCCCCACAGCTTTTAATCACTAATTTTTCTTTTAATTACTAATTTTTCGCTCATTGCCTTTTCCCCATATAAGTCAAACTAATATTATCCGGTTCCATGGGTTTAAAATCGGGGGCGTTTATTTTCCAGAGAAACCAGGTGACGGCGTTCAGACCTATGAAAGGGTGTGGTTGGGCATCTGAGGAATGTTTTGATTTGCACAGGCACGAAATGGTCCGAGGTGTGAGCGTGACTTTGCGGCGGGAATGTGGGATGAGAAAGCATGAAAAGCGTGACACAGCTTAAGTCTCGCTTAACTCCAGGACACAGCCCGGGCTAAGAATAGATGTATCAAGTGAAACCTTAAACCCAAATACACGCTCCATTAACGGAGCCCCACCCTGCTATGTACCTGAGCAACGCAAGCACACCTTAATGTCCTACTTTCCGTCCCAGATAACAGGACTCTCTAAAGATTCATGTTAAGACACATTCAGCATGTCTCCGTCATCATGTAATACATGAGGGCGGCCTGTTTGCTTACGGACACATAACCACTTCCCTCCATATAATGACATTTATTTAGACTCAAATGAATCATGAGTCCATTTGGACACACATCAGTACATGTATACAGTGTTCTGTGTGTATGATTTATCTTATCCCTCTGCCAAACGTACGTCTGGAGGCGTGCAGCATCCGTGCTTCACACCCACCCACCCAGCAGTGAGTCATTTTTGTAACTGCTGTTCAGCATTTTGCCATTTTTAAACCCTTGAAACCTGGATTGTCATGAGTTTTCTTGTGTTACATTCAGAAGCCTTTCACAAGCTATTTAATTCTTGGGGGGCGAAAAGGCAAATAATATCCCACGAATTGCAAAAATTTAATAAAATTAGAAAATTACCTAAAAACAATAGGGATGAATATCAGAAAATGTATCTTCATAATTAAAATATTTCTATATTTATAAAGATGTAACATAAACATCTAATGAAATATATAAAATCAATACATACATATATATATATATATATATATAATTTTCAGCAATTTAGGTCATTTTATTATTTGCTTTTGTTTTTTTACTTTTTGAATGTTTTCAGGTTATTTTTTCTAACTGTTTTTTTTTTTTTAAACTATTTTTTTGCTAATTTTAGGCCATGTCTTGGTAAATTGCTCACTGTTTTCACCGTGTTTTTGAAAGAAACTTCAGGTTTGAAATGGTTCATCCTCCAGCACTAATCGTGGTTATGGAGGACGTATTCATGTCTTTACTTAAGTAAAAGGAGCAAAGGTGCAATTTTAAAATACTCTGCTACAAGTAAGAGTAGCTGGCGCAGTATATTTTCTAGAGATTTGATTTGCTATATAATAATGTAGAGCTGAAATGATTAGTAGATTATTGATTAGTCTGTTCATAAAAGATTATTGTGAAACCACTTTGTGAAGCAATTAATCTTTTTAAGTATTTTTTAAGCAAAATTCACAGTTTGTTGTGACTTTTCTATGACGGCCAACTACATATCTTTGAGTTTGGAAAGTTGGTCGGGCAACATAAGACATTTGAAAACGTCACCTTGAACTCTAAGACGTTATGATGGAATTCTTTTGTTGTTTATTATGTTTTTTGGACCAATCAGTAAATGCAGCCCTATGACAATGCTTTGTATTTCTTTATTGGTTTTTAATATCTTCGTTGGCAAAGTAACTAAACTCTCTAAACAGTTATCTGCACAGAAATACAGATACTGTATGCGACGGGACATGATTGGAACAAAAATGTTCAAGTTTCCGTCTGCAGTCTGAGAAGTATTCAGTCATGTTTGAACGGCAGGTGAACAGTCTGTGTGGAGAGGCAGAACGCAGTGGCCAAAGTGCAGTCTTGGAAACCATTAAAATTATCTGCATCCACGGATATTTGATCTGGCTGCCTACACCGCATCGGCCTAAAATTTTGTCCCCCAGAGTCTTTACAGTCATCAGATGATAACAGATGAGTCCTGAGGTTGCAAAGTAACTACCTGAACAATAAACGTAGTCCAGTGACATTGGACGATATGAAAAATCATGCCAAGATTATTCACCTAAGTAATTGTGCTTCATGATATTATCCCAATAATCATCACACACTGCATAAAACTATTAAAATGGCACTACTGCAATCACTTCAAAGTTTTTTAACTATTTTAAAAAACATCCAATGAAGTGTGCCAATGATCAAGATCAGTAGTGTTTTTTTAGGCTGGCACACATGCAGCCTTTTTTGTTTTGTTTTTTGTTTTACATTGTCTCTTATTGCTGGCTGACACAGAAACAGATGACATTAATCTGCACACAGACGCAATATAATAGTATACCATCCCCTGCTTATCATGCAGTAAAAAGTATAATACTTTACCTACAATGTGGTTAGGACCATTCGGCAGTTTATAAATGCTGTTTATGAAAACAAACCGCTTGTCCTCGCAAGGGTCACAGGGGGGCTGGAGCCAATCCCAGCTGTCATTGGGCTCGAGGCGGGTACCACCCTGGACAGGACGCCAGACTGTCGCAGGGTCGGCACATAAAGACTATGTCAGAGAGAATTGTACTTGAGCAAATCTAGTTACTTTCCACCACTTATAGTGTCCTGCAGTGGCTTTTTTATGTTGTTATGGCCTTAAATGAAGCAGAAGCACTCATCACTTGTGTCCAGACTCTGTGACTCAGCGTACATATGTGAGATGAGCAAGTTCGCACATTATAAAAACAATAACATCTTTGTCTCTTTGATTATTGAAAATATAAAAGAAAGCCCACAATGTACGTACAAAAACATACTCGACAGAATTAATATACAGCTAATCTTCCTGTTTGTAATCCAGTGGTGATCCAGATTAAAAAAAAACAGCTGATCCTATATGCCCTTTTCAAACTGCCCTAAATTTGAGGCCCTGAACTGACATCAGCCTGGTGTCTGTGTAAACGTCAGACAGCCGTTTTTTAGCAGCACACCTTTGGCAAACTGGTAATAAACAGCGGGGTAAATAAACACTGCAATCTGGGACACTCGGTGCTTTACATGCCAGATGCAGGCAGGACAATAACAAGCGGCCTCCTTTGAAAGTGCAGCACAAACGATGAGGACGCTGTTCCTCCGCAGCTAGAAAGTAGGGCAGTTAGTGGGAGCAGCAGGGAGTCCCGGGTCATGCATTACGTCATAAGAACAAGTGTGCGTGCGAGCAGGAGGAGGGGGGCTTGTTTCCTCCCTGTATCCTAATTGCAGAACGAACCGCGAGGCAGTAAATTATGAATGAAACCGAGAAGGAAGTAATGGTGGGAAGGAAGCAAAACTCAAGTGTCTCTTCCCCCCCAGTACATTTTTCTCCCTCTCTCACACACACAGATGGAAAGCTCGGCACTGTCTCGTACATACTGTTCCATATTTATTCCCGCGCACACAGAAACCACAGCTGCAGTTTTATCACTCCGCAGTGAATTTTTTCACAAGGAATAAACATTGCCAATGCAAAGCAGGAACAACGTCCTCCCCTTTACCCGCCCTGTTCTGTTCCTAAAATGTTCCTGTAGGACTGAGAATAAAAATCTGAGGACAGTTTTCTACAAAACGGAAGTTTTTTATTCTTCAGTATCTAAATTAGAATTTAGCATAAATGCAGCTTCACAGAGAAGCTGGAATGGCTGCAGACTTATGTTCAAACTACCAGTGACAAAGCAACAGCTACACATTGCCAAATATGTCAACTCCAAAAACAAGAAAAAAAGCGATGAAGTGGGGAAAATATTACTTGAAATTAGCAAAATTATCTGCCAACAGAACAGGAAAATTTCTCTTTTTCTTTTGTTTGGTAATAGGTAAAAATATCACAAACCACAAAAAGCACATCACATACAAAACACAACAAAAAGCTACACACAGTGCATCGTAAGATATTCAGTGACATCGGCATTCATGCATATTGTAAACAAGCCAACTCGAAAACAGCAGGTATTAAATGTGTAAAATTTTCTGTGGACTCTAGTCATCAAACAAAAGCCAGAGACTGTATTGTATTAAATTGCTCCACGTCTAAGCAGGTGGTCACTCCTTCTCTGTGCAGCCGCCTGCATGTCCTCAGCTCACTGAATCAAAGAGTTGCGTTAAAGTCAAGAGCACTCACTACGCAGCAAACTCTCGGGACCAACACCTCCCTAAAAATACTAAAAAAACAACAACTGTTTGACATGAGGAAATTGTAGTCGAATGAGGATCTGACTGATGACTCGTATCTCAGACTTCCCAGGGTCTAATCTATGCTTCTGATGAATCGTTGAACCCAATTTTAACATCACATTGCATCCCAATGTGCACCGCAATACACAAACAGCAAGCACTGAGTCAGTTCACAAAGCTAAATACCACAGCCAGAAGCAGAAACGTGATTAGCTGACACTTCAGTGTGTCATTAAAGTGCCGAAAACAGTTGGAGTCAGCTCAACTCTGATATGTAAATCACGTGTCAGCATCAGTCTGCAGCTTCATGTCAGCAGCTTCAATTTAAAATTACTTGACGCCTGACGCCTGATGCCGGTAACACGCAGTGCTGTAAATTAAAGAGAAGCAAAATAAACAATAGGCCGACACGTTTAACTGGTCAAAAATATTCTCTTGTCTTGTCTTCTCCTATTGAAAGCATTACAGTAAAGAATCATCTAAAAATAATCTTAAAAAAAAAAAAAAAGCCCAGCATGTTGCTGTGCAACTCACAGCAGCCTGTTCTCATTTCCAACTCATCAAATATAATGTTGTTTTATACGTAATTTAAATCTTGTCTTTTTAGTCTGGCTTTTATGTGGCGTCTTACCATCACAGTTTTAAGGTTTATTCTTATTCTACTTTCTAAGATCCGTTTTTTAATGACCCATTTTTGCTTATTTCCTGTTGTTCTTGTTTTTGTTTCTTCAATCAAACTGTAAAGCACTCTGAATTGCATTTCATTTGCTTGAAAAGGTGCTATACAAATAAAATGTGTTTTATTGGTTGATTATGAGATTATGAGCCACGCCTCTCTATCGAGAACAATAGAAATGAGCGCTCAGTAAACACAGCATGTGTACGGCAATTTTAGCTGTTTGTTTTTGCAGATGAAATTTGCATTAGCATTATCACAGCTAACTGTAAACGCACCCTGATAACCAAAATAGCAGCTTTGCGTTAGCTCTGTAACTTATACTTTGTAACTTATACTTTGGCTCCATATTCTTCATGGATGCAATAAAAAAGTGGCGTTTTCTCTGTCAATATTTCGCTGTTGTAGAGGCTCTCACTCCTCCTATTTCAAACATCACAAATGTAGGTTAAATATAGGACATTTACTGCAGCGATCTCGCCACAGGCTGCAGGGATAATGACATAGAAGCGGCCGCTCTTTACAGCTGTACTCCTAAAGCACTTTAGAAAGAGCTCCAGACTGAGATAAACACCTCATGCAAACAAACCCAGCAGCTTTTTTCAACTCCTGCCTGTGAAGAGGCTGCTTGTTTACTGCTCGGCACTGTACACCAGGTGTGTGTGGGTGTTTAGACACCAATATTTGCCTTTTTCCTGCTGGTGTTTTTTTAAAGAGAGCGTCAGTGGTCTGAGAGGCTGCAGGCCCCCAGAAATATTTGCATGAAGAGTCCAAAGTTTAGTAAAAACGCCATTGCAGAACACATTTAAGCTCTCAATTTTGTCATCATTTCGTCATGCTGAGGTGTTACCGTACCAGCGCGTCAGTTACTTGGCACCTGCAGAGAGCCCTCAGGAAATAATCCTTCAAAACATGTCGCATTACAAGCTCCACTGTCACATCTTTCTCTTTTTGTTCGGGGCGTCTTTGTGAGCCGCGACAGCAGCTTATGTCACGTTTTCTTTGACACTTTGTAATTGTGAAAATGACAAATCACATGCAGCTACAAAGCAGATAATGCCAAGAACATAAAACCTGAAAAGGCAGTGTTTCTTTTTTTTATTCTTTTTATGTGAGCACTTGAGATCCACAGTATTTTACACATTGTGCCCACGCTCGGGTGTATCGTGACTGCTGCTGAAACACTGACCCCTCCTCTGCTTTTGTTTGCTCTGAGTTTCCACTGTGTGTGTTTCTTTGTGCACATTTATCAGTCCTGTGAGGTGCACTGAGCTGCAATTCCCACATTTCTTAAGTTACAGATACAGATGAAGGAGAGAAATTAGATCCTGTTTGAGAACATTTTGACATGACGGTGGGAGATATATTACTTTGGATTAGTGTGTGTTAAGAGGTATAAATCGATGGTGACAATAAAGCACACCAGTGACAGCATAAAGACAAAATCTTTGAGCAACGATGTATGTGAGCACAGACATAAAAGCATCTAATGGTGTCTAAATCTAAATCTTCGCATTGTTTTTAAAAATGATTCCATGTAGAAAAATAAAACCAATAAGCTTTTGAGTTTTAGGAGCTGCTGCAGGTTAAGATGTAAAAATTTGCTATCATTGCAGTTTAATCATTTCGAATGCGCCTCACATCTCGTGTTTTGTGCAGTTTACTCTTGTCCCAATTTGCATCTCAAAACTAATATCTCAATCATAGTAACATTCAAATTCTGGACCTCAACATACACATTTCCTTTATAAAAAAGATCCATTTAAACTTAGTAAAATGTTCACTGAGCATTATTTCTGTTTTCTATTTCTTTTCATTTGTACTTTCCAGGAAACTTCGTGTAAATTATTCAGACATTACACCTGTAGCCGAGTCTATGTGTTGCTCTACAAATGCCAAAAATGATCAGTATACTATGCAAAGTTGTTGGTAAGTGTTTGCAAATCGTAGGCTGTAAATTATAGACGTATACCGTGACATCACCAACTGCTTCGTGGACTCCCATTTTGAAGCCTCGAGTCTGGCATTTCGGCTATCTCCATCTTGGTTTTTTTGGAGCATTTTTGGAGTATTTGGGTCAAAGGCTTTCGCTGTAAAGTAGCGGCGGGTAAATCTGCCTGAGGACACTATCGGCAGACAGCCCGTCACTCAAATATGCCCCTAAATATGTGAACTTCAAGCCTTGATAAAATGTCAATGGGTGAGTTATATATAAAAAAAACTTAGTTACAGAAACCAAAACTGTTTTTTGTACGAGGCTGTAAACTTGTTTACTTCAGCTGTAAAGTTGAGCATTTTAACATTGGGGTCTATAAGGACTGACTCGCTCTTGAGAGTCAGCTGCAACTGGCCAGCTGATGAACTGCAATTTTTGGCGCATCAGCAGTGGATTCAGATTCATTTTTCAGTCTTTCTGTAAGGATGCAGGCCAGCGAAAATAAAATTCAAAGCCAACTCAAGGTGTTTCACATCGCTATATTTGTGTCTCCTTCGCACTGTGTCTTTTGGATGCTTATGGTCTGGCACCTGGTCGCTACTACTGACCTCAAGCCCCAAAAGCGCCAAACACAGAAAATAAGAAAATACAGACAGAGATGAGCTGCCAGACAAAAGTGGCGGTTCACTGTGCCGAGATGCCACAAAAACATGCGACTATATGGGTACACTACACGCCTGTAGCGTCAAGTGACATTTTACACAACTGAATCCTTCCATTCACTTAACATGTATCAAATAAAGTAGAAAAAATGCATCAATTGAAGTACTCTGGTGGTATCAGTACCACTTTAAGGGTACTGGTATTTTTATTTTTTAAACAATACCCAGCTCTACTTCTGTCTGACTGTATACATTTCTTTTTAGGATAATCCTTCAGAGTCAAGCTTTAAGGAATTCAAATCTTTTTCCCACGTATTTTGCTTTGAAAGAGACGCAAACTGGCAGTTTAACAAATATTTAACGCCTTATCTGAACTCTAATGAAGGAGAACGGGAGCAACGATACGTCCGGAGGGCAAAACATAATGTTCCCTTACATAATGAGAAACGGCGGCGTTCTCCTTCCCAAACTGCAGACAGACATTTTAGCATAAAGAGCGGATAGATTCATATGTATTTGATTACGTAACACCCCAAATTCCATATATTCATATCTTTTTTGACTGCAGGCTTTGTGTCCCACGCCTGACACGCATATTGAATGCCGCTCTGCACCTGTCACGATGAGGACACAGTGTACTGTTGGGCCACATTAAAAACAATGCAATGAATGGAAATGTGTGTCTTTGTGTGCCCATGTGCATACGAGCTGGGCGGATATATACATGCTGATGCATGTGTGTGTGCGAGGCGGCTGTATACTATATGTACACAGTGTACTGGAACACCCTGTACTTCTCAAAGCCTAAAACCCCTCTGCCAAAGAGAGGAAGGGGGTGGTGGGGGTTAGAGCATCGGTTAATAGACGATACAACAAGGAACCGTCCTGCTGCATGAAGGAAGTTTCATGGTAGCTGTAGTTTTTGTATGTTCACAAATTAATTATTAATTTTGGTTAAAATCACAAGGCAGTCAAAATCAAATATAAAGTGCTGCAGTGGATGCAGATTTTGAATATGGACAGGAGACACATTTAACCCACTTGTGCCCAGAGACTGAATTCAACATGATAAAGATATGTGCCTCATAATGTTCTGTTGGTTTTCAAGTCTTGAAATCTGGTATGGACATACTCTGTGCAAATATCTAACTGCACAACTTTGACAATTTTATATTGCATAAAAAAATAGCACATTAACAATAAACATTAACCTTTGAAAGAGGAGCAAACTGGCTTATTTTTTTTCAAAAACATGAGGAGAGGAGATTAACGACGTAATAAGAAATGCCCCCCCCCCAAAAAAAACAAGAAATTACTTAAAAAATAAAAATAAAATTACCTAAAAATAATAGTTTGTTTGTTGTTTGATTTTTTTGAAAAAAAAAAAAAAAGCCAAAATGCTGAGCAAGTTTTGTGTGAAAAGAATTAAAAGCCTTTAGCATACAGACACCTTTACCCAATATAAGCCTGTTGAGGTACGCCAAGATAAGAAAAAACTCACTTGGTTTTTCCAATTTTGAACATTTCTTTAGATTTTTGCTTTGGCTTCACTTTAAAAGGAAATTCAAAATTTCAGTCACAGGCACAAGTGGATTAATATTTTCACAAATGCTGTTGCCAAGTGAGAAATTGCACAGAGGCTTCCTCTATATATATCAGAATTTATGGTCATTTTTAATCCACAAAACTATCTCTGATGATGTATTGGCTGTTGCATAAAGTTCAAGTTATGCAAGTTGTACAAAACATGCCTATTGCAGGGGATATTAAAAAAAAAGTCTAATATTGATTACGTTCACTCACATATGATCATATTTTACGGTTTCAAAAATACCCATTTGGTGTAATTGCACGCTGTCATGTGCCCGGCCGCTGCAGTGACACAGCTGATGGACGCCGTCTATTAATAGAAATAATTTAAAGTAAGCCTCAGTTAGCGTGTTTCTCTCCACACTGTGTTTCTGCTCCTCTCTTTTTCTTGCCTCCGCCTGCATTTTCTTCCTGCTGATGTTGCTCCACGTGTCGCTGAAAACGTGAGGGAGGACTACAGATTTAAGGAGGGATGAATTTAAAGGAACACATTGAATTTTTGGCGAAGGAGATGGCCTTTTCTCTGCGGTCAACTTAGAGCTCAGACAGCAGACTGTTTCATGAGTAAATAATTTAAAGTCTGAGTCTGATTTAAGACTTGAGTGCATGTTTGAAAGGTGCTGCTCCGCACCAAATGATTTATTCAGTGACTCTGATATCCATGCTCGCATCATTTATAGGTTCATGACAGCGAATGCTTTAAAGAGGGTTCATGTTTACTGTGTTTACATGAAGAGGCAATTTAAGCTACTGACTGATCATATATGATTTAATATTTGGGAAATATTTTATTCAGTAACCCAGAATTTAGCATTTTTGAAAATATGGGGGTCTTGTCTTACTATATCATATTGTTTTTGTTTATGTGGCACAACAATGAGAAGAAAAAAGCCTTCATTTCAAGAAAATTCATCTATTCGGCGATGTTGCGTTCATTACAATAAACACAAATTCAGCCAATCTCTGTGAATTCTGTGTGACCTCGCAATTTTGTCCAATCACTGCAACTTCACTACAAATTGGACGATTTTAAACAAGTAAAATATCATTTCATTTTAGAGCTGCATGCAGCATATTGATTTGCTCATCCCCACTCTCTAGCCTCAAACCCACTAACAATCGCTCACATCTGGCTTTTTTTCATCTGAACTGTTTTATATATTTGCACTATTCATCCTATTTGTGCAATAATCACTCACGACATAACAGAAATAATCCCTAAATTCCCATTTACACATGAAGCTGGAGCTTGTGTGTTTTATTTGTGCCTTCCTGAACTGTAATTTTATTATTTTCATTTAGAACGTACCTACTTTTTATACTTCTCTATTCTTTTGTTTGCGTAGTTGCATGTTTACACCAGGAGTCTGGAAGAGACTACTAATACTTTCCAAATCGCATCTATGACCTTTGCATATGGCAGAACTGACAATAAAGTTGACTTTGACTAAGTCAGACGTTCAAGCACTGACAATCACAAAAATGGCCAGTGAAATCCCGCAGGGACTGATCATTCACCATATTTGAGGCAAAGTCGACTTTTGCTGCAACAATGCTAAGACTGTTACGAAACCGTCTATGTTAAAAGCAGATACGGAAGGAGCAAAAATGAAGATAACGATGCTGTTTGCATGTCAGAGCAATGACCATAAAAATGCATAATGACGGTGACAGTGGCGGTTAGAAAAAAGCAGAAATTCCTGCTGCCTCTTTTATATGAGACTATGGAAGTGGAAACGAGCGTGAGGTGAGAAGTGAAGGACGGCGTGTGGAAGAAAGACGAGGCGGCTGATTTCTCTTCCTGTCTCAGAAATAGGAAGCAAACAGGAAACAGTGCAGTGATAGAAGCTGACCTCAGACTGTGCGTGTTTAGATTTAAGTGTTGAACGCGATGTACCAGACGGAGGCTGAATGAGGGTTCGAGGACACGAAGGTTACAGTTTTATAAGCATGAATAATAAAACATTAGAGCAGAGATACTCAACTTACTTTGTTTGGGGGCCACTTTTGCAAAATGGCAGGGGGCCAGGGGCCAGTCAGAGCAGCCCCGTACATTCAGGTTATTTTAGAAAGATTCTTAAGGATTTTATGACATTTATATGATTTTCAGACATTTCAAGTATTTTAGGACATTAGTGGCTCACCTAGGACCTCTGTCGGGGTGAGGGGGGATCCTCCACTGGCCCTTTTTTAACAGCAAGCTCTATTTTGATCCTGTTTTATGCACTATGGCACCTTTTGTATACTAAAAGTGCAAAAACTATTCCAAGTGTGAATCACTTTATTTAAACTGTGAATTAGATAAAAGTTGTGGGGCCACCCGGCACCCTATCAAGGGCCAGATTTGGCCTGCGGGCCGAAAGTTGAGTTTCTCTGCAATATCTGTGCCTGAGTGGCCATCTATCTCAGCTAATTTGTTGTTTCTGGTGCAGGAGAGCAAATTACTCCCTGAGTGCTTCTGCTACAAGAAAAGGAAGCTTTGTTGTGTCTGTGGAAGCATCCGAGATGATCTCTGAGCAAATATGCTTTTGGGGAAAGTTTGTTTAACTTTGCTGTGTCAAATTATCTGCACACTGAGCACACCCACAGTCCGCCCCCGCAAACAGAAAGTAGGATTTGTGAGCTTCCCTTGCAGATGCGTCAGCACAGACGGGCAGATGTCGGCCAGATGAGGCCGTCCACTGCAGTATTTGGGCTGATTCTGGGTCAGGTTTGTGTAGTTTTTAGCAGATCTGTGCTGCTACTTTGCTGCGAGGCCTCAGGCTTTTTCCGCCATTTGGCACACACCTGCTCAGACACTCCCACTGTGAGGAATTTGCATAAAAAGGATTTCTTGCACACACGGTATTAATAATATTAACACACAACAGTGGATTGGTTTGACCTGAAAGATCTTCCTCAATCAGGTCAAGCTATTTTTGAGATTGCTGCGGTTTTAGGTCACATTATTGTGGCGCACAAGGTCGAGACTTCTCCTTCCTGCCGTCTGAGTGTGAGTGCTGAGTGGATGTGTCCGTGTGGAGGCAGAGGAAGGACGTATTTAATGCTCACGCTGGCACTGTGACAGCCGCTCGTACCCTCTGATTGCTGCTGATCAGCACATTGTCTGCAGAGAACAAACTGTCTCCACTTCACTGCATCAAACAGTTGATGTCAGTCTGTGTGCGGACGGAAATCAATTTTTATTGACGCTGCAGCGTGAAGCAATTATCTGCCATGTCTGTTAAGTTCCGCACATACGCAGTTTACAGTGATAACGATCGCAGATTTACCCAAAATTCTATGGAATTTATGAAACAATGGCTCTCTGATTTCAGACAATGCTGCTTTTGAGCCACTTATTTCTGGCTGGCAACCGTCAATCTTGCTGTCCCCGGCAGATTTTATCAGCTGTAGTTAGCTAACGTTCAACTCAAACACCCAGGAACAGTTTCTGAAATGGCCAAACCGGGGGAAAAAAAACATGCAGGTCACGTAATGCTACGGGCCCCAAAAACACTTTTTCCTAAAGACATCATAAGCTCAACAAAATGACACGATTCGATATCACAGTTGAATCCATTTGGTCCGATAATATTTCGAAAGTCTAGAAAAGCCACAAGATTAAATCATTTTATCCTAATTTAAGTTAACCAGCAGTTAGCTGGTCCTCCCTGGTGCGTTCACTCTATAGGCCTGTGGATGCAAAAGATCTGTAATTCTATGCACTGACTTTATGAGCCACTGAGTAAGTTCATATGAATGAACCGGGCCACGCCTCCAATGCTGTATTCAGCTCTGTTACAAATTCAGGTGTAAGAAGCATGGTCTGATTTACGGGACGCAAACCCGGCGATCAATATTCTTCCACCTTTCTGCTATCTGCTGTTACTATTTTCAAATCCCCTTCCTTACTGGAAAAAAAACCTCAGAGCTACACGCTGAAACGTTTTGACCCATTTGGATCGTGCAGTAAGGTGCACCTGCTTTTTTGGGGGTAATTGTAAAGATCCTCAGCAAATAAAACAACTTATGAACATACCTCAGAAAAGCCCAGACGCCGTGCCCAGGACCCTTACGCCAGATGTTCTTTTCTGACACCATCAGTCACAGTTGATTTGCCTCGTCTTTTTATCCTGGCAGCGGCACGCACTGGCGACTCGGACTTCACCAATTTATCGCTCCGCTCCACTCCACGCGAGCTTCTGTGATAATGTCGTGATATTCTGCAGGACATGAAAACAGCAAAATGAAGGTATAGTGAGACTTCACCTTAAAGGCACTAGTATCAAATTATGTCTCTTTTATCAGCAAAAGCTGATAGTCCACATACAGTTTGTCTGTTATTGCTTTTTGTGGTGTTTTCTTTTGCAGACAATTAAACATTTTAATGACAGTGCTTTCCTCATTTTGTAAGATCACTATCGCTGCATCCTGGTTTTAGTTACATTACTGAAGTAAGAACGTGATTGTTGTTTGTATTTTATGATGCGTCTGCAGAAGCTAAAGCTGACTCTACTGCGGATTCTTTTACAGACTTATTTCAACGCAAGCTATAACAAAAAACAGACTTATTATTCTCTGTATTTGACTGTTTGGCCCATAAACTTAAAAAAGTCCTTGAAGTGTCCTTCTCATAAACTGGAGCAGTGAGGGCCATAAACAACCTGATTAAGAGGAAAGCTCTTTAAGAGAACATAATGCTGTCGGGCGCGTTGTCGTCTTTCCTGCTGTGTCACTTCAGCGATGGTGTCATGACTGTCTGGCTGCACAGACATGCAAAACTTCACTGTTTGTCAGACAAAACAAACAAGTCATTTAGACTCACTCCACCTTTAAGTGCTGTCTGTCAACTTTACCTTTCTCCTTTTTTCAATTTTCAACGCATGCCACAATTCCTGCATTTGAAACCTGGATCGTCATCCGTTTTCTTGTGACTTTACCAAGCATTTAAACCTTTGAAACATTGAGAAAATGTGTGATTTATTTCAAACATAAAGGGAAAAAAAGGAATAAGCATCCTCACATGAAATGTGTAAAAAAAAAAAAAAACTTTATAATTTTAAAATCATTTTCATGTTATTTCATGTTTTATTTTTATTTTTTATTTTTGTGTGGCTAATTTGGGGTAATTTTCTTGAAACTTTTAAATAATTTCACACTAATTTTGAGGTCATTTTTTAAAGTGGCTCATTGCCTGCTTTTTATGTTTTTCAAAGAAACCGAGTCAATTTCAGGTTTCAAGGGGTTAATAATTTCAGCTCTGTCCGTGCACACTTATTGTTTTGCGTTCTCGTCTTTCAGGTACCAAGCACGCAAAAGGAATGCGACTGCACTCAAACCGACACCTTTAAACAATGACCCAGCGTTTCTAAAAACCAGAGGAACCAGATTTACATGATAAAGACCTCAAACAGCCGAGTGGAGAAATCATTACGAGCAAACAGAAAATAACCATATCCCCACAAATGCTTGTCGAGTTTTTAGGATGAGAACTTTTCATGTTTTGACAACTCATGGGGAGCGAGAGAAGGTGCTGAGAGGAGGAAAAGTGGAGGATAAGAGGGCCGTAATCCCCCATAATCCCCCTCACTCCCCGCGGGGCGCCAGCGACAAGCCTCGCTCTCTCTGCGCTTCCGTCTGTGGTTTGTTTTGAAATTTCAGAGGGCTCTTTGCTCGGTGGCGGCGGGGGCACGTGCCTCTGAGAAATGTGACACTGAGAGGAGGACAAACGAGGACAAACTGATAAAAAATATTTGGTTCACGAGCTGCGTCAGTGATTATCAATATTTTCAGATTCGCTCCAGCCTTATTTTAAGGACATTTTCCAAGTTGGATTTGATAAATAATTCATGTTATCTGCACAAACAGCGAGGCAGAGAAGTGGCGGAAGGTCAACACAAAGCCAAATATTTTTCTACACTACTTTTTAAGTTAATATATTCTAAAATAAGTGGACACAGAGGATACAGTTTGTATGCCAATAGTATTTATGCTGCGTTCATGACGCTATGAAACATCACGGCTGAAATTAAGAAGTCCAAACATGTTTTGTTGTGTATTACACATTAAATGCAAACCATGCAGGAGTTGTCAAACTTAACGGTTCATTTCTGCTGGGTCTAAAAGTTTGTGTTCACTCGCAGAAGCTGCTCCTCTCATCCATCCATCTCATCTGATTAGCTTTGAATGTACTGACAGATCGATTGTGCACCGGGCCAGTCACAGAGAGCGGACGCAGAATGACACAAACGGACAAACGCGCATTTAAAAGGAAGATAAAAGCATGAAAAGTTTGCTGTCGTCGTCGCCTTCTCACCATGTCATCAGCTACTGACACACACACACTCAGATTCTGTGGGAAACACTGTTGTACACTGCAAAACAAAAAGACGTCAAACTCACGTGTTTATCCTGCTGGACGCTTGCAACATGAAGGAGTCGTGGTGGAGAGGAAGAAACGATCCATGATGAAAGACAACAACTGCTGGTCATGTCTGAAAAATGATAAATTCAATTAAAGGTGAAAACACCAGTCAGGAATGAGATGTATTCGACACTAGAGCAGTACGTCAGCTATCCAGGGTAAACATCGTGTGTTATAAAAACATTAGTGTGAAGCTGTAGCCATGAAGACAACATCGTGGGGATCAAACCTGCAGAAGGATCCACAGTTTACTAAAAACGATACAGTGATGAAAAGCTGCGAGGCCATTGTCCACATAAATGACTCATAATGACTGACACTTTCCTCAGACTTCACGTGAGCTGTCTGACAAATATAATGAAACAAAGACAGAAACATTAGAGAGTTAATATTGTTGGTCGCTGCAATATGAATGTGCGGCCCCCTAAATGCCGTTGTCATGTGAACGAAAGGCCAAACCATGACAAAAGTTTAACATTGCGTGCAAGAACCATTGCCGTGTAAACAGCCCTTAAAAAATCTAAATAAAAACAAATGCCCCCCCCCAAAAAAACCCAGACAGACACATGCTGAGAGTCGGTGGATAAATACATGGTGACACACTTAAGTGATGACTGAGAGGGGTTACTTTAGCATCAGATTATCTGTCTTTTAAGACTTTAAGGTCATAGTTTTTGCAGATACTGTAATTTCTGAATGAAATGAGTGAGCAAAGTTCTCTTTCTAGACTCAATATTTTCAGAAATCCATTGCTGAAGGGAAAACTGAGAACAGGAGTCATACAGTCATGAAAAACCTGGAAAAGTCATGGAATCTGCAAATTACAATTGTCATGTTGCTGATTTTTAAGGCATGTTTTCTTTAGAAAACTAAAAAAAAAGTCCCTCCCCAGTGCTTAAAAACATTATTCGACATGCCTCCCCTTTTATCACTGTCCCCTCCCGTCTCATACATAACAAACAGTCCCGAAATTAGATTTGAATATCAGTTCTAATCCGATTCTGAATTCATTATTTTTTAAAATAATATATATGCTACAGCACACTCAACATTAGTAGAGGTTAGTGTGCTTACTGTCACATTTTGAGTGTTTTTACTTTGTTTACCATTATTGTGTTAAAGCACAGTGACAGATTTGTGCCCTACTGCATTTTGATTTGGCCAAGAGACTGGATTTGTCCTGAATGGAGCATTTTTATGTCAACTTTCTGGCTATTTTCAAAAGGAAATGCAGGAAATCCCTCAACAAAGTGGCTTCAAGCAGAAAGGATACACCAAATGACTTACATCACGCTGTGTAGAAGCGCACATAACGAGCAGGAATGTCCCCACACACGCGCGCGCGCACACATTTGATGTGTTGACATCACATGGTGCATCTGTGTCGTGTGGCAGCAGCTGAGTGTGCACATGTGACAGAAAACAAGACTCCACAGGCGGTCTATAACCTCAGACTGCTGATTCCATCAATTACATGAAAGTTACCAAATAAAACAGAACATCTGACTAATGTCTGAGCCGCATCGCTGTCTCTGAGCTCGGCGTAGTCGCCGGCGACTAAAGTGCGCTCCTCTCTCTGGAAAGTGTCCTAACTCTGCGGCCGCAGGTCGGATCGTCTTACTTTCTTCGGCGGTGTTTGGCTCCCGGCTGCGCCTTTCACGGGGATTTCTCCGACGCGTCGTAGCTCCTTCAGCAGCCTCTCTGCTCAGCCCTGGAAACCGGGTGTTTTTACGGCACGTTGCTCGTTAAATCCGATATTTTGTTCATATTTTTTTATCATATTTCGGTGATAAGAGTATATTCGCGTCGATGCGAGACGCCATACTGGTTTCCCATAGTTCCTTTGGAGAGGTCGGAGGTTTGTTTTGGTCTTTTCGTCCAATCGGAAGATCGTCCGACTCTTTGTTTCCGCTTTTATGCCACGCGTCATCTGGAGCAAACTGCACTGTGTGTGTGTTATTGGCAGCGCCTCCTGCATCAGAATAAACGCCTATAATAATAATAATAATAATAATAATAATAATAATAATAACAATAATGAGACCAGGGTAAATCAGGAGACAGCAGGGCCTCATATGGATGTAAACTCCGTGTTGACTGCAGGCAGAGCAGGCAGGAGGATCGGGGCCCTCTCTGTGTGTCAGGAGCGCGATGTGGCCCTCTGCAGCAGCACAGAGAGGAGCTGCTGTGCTGAATGACACAGATAATGGGACACACAAACAACTGCAAAACAAAAAACGATGGGACTTTTTTTGGAAAAGTGTGCCTATTTTTTGAACTCTAATAGTTTTAAAGATTCTTTTTTTCACTTTCTGATTCCCAACACTTGGGAGAAAGTTGAAAGCTTGTGCATAATACTTTTGGGTGATTTATCACTAAAGATCTGTACAATTCAATTTCCGTCTTGTTTTTTCTTTTGTCTTTATGGTCTCATAACTATTTGTACATTCAAGTGACATCACTGCAGCCTGAATATTCTGACAGCCCAGGTTGTCCTGAAAAAAAAAAACGATGTATATAACTTCATTGTGCATTGAGAGACTGAGGTTTTAAGTGTATTATTACACAAAAAGTCCAGGCAAACCAAAATTAGGTAAAAACGGCTTAGGGCTCAGGGGGTTAAAAGGAAATATGTGATCACACGCAGCACACACTCGTCTGAAGCTTGAGGGCAGTGAAATATTTTGCACTTTTTTAACCACTTTTCCTCTCTATCAGCGGAAAACATCATGAGGTAAAGGAAAGGTATGAAAAAAAGAAAAACAGATGACTCCAGCCAGCCTGGATCCAGACACCCAAATCACAGATTTCCCACCGTCAGGGAAACAACCGACCGGCCAAAGCTCAGTCAGTGACTTCATTTTGCTACGTATGAAAAATAGAAACTTTCAGAAACGCAGTCAACTCATTACATGTTTCATGTTCATGTACAATTCGACTCCTGTTTGCTGAGTCATGCTTTTTCTGCTGTTTGTGCTATTTCATTTCAGAGTCTGATTTTTTCTACAAAACCTGGTTTTACCCTTTGCACATTTTGGATTTTGCAGCGATGAGGGTGCTGTTAACAGGTTTTCTTCCTCTGTGTGTACAAACATGAAGTGTGTTTATGATCCCTGGACAGTGGGCAGGCTAATCCCCTCGTACAGTAGCGTCTCGAGGGGGCTGACAGTCTGGACGCTGCGGGTTTAACCAGCAGGCCACCTGCTTTCTCAGCAATAAGGAGCAGCACAGAGGGAGGTCCAGTTCAGGGGGTGTAAAGAGGATTTTTAGGGTTAATTTGGGGCAGAATAATCTTTGCATGTCTAGAAACAGGGAGCTGGAAAGCTGGAGGTTTCATGTGCATCAGATTGTGTGTGTACTTGTTACTAGAAAGTGTGTATTTTCTGGTTGTACAGTGAAAAAAAAGACTTCATTGATGGATGACAGCACATAAATAATTGCCGTCTATATTTGTGCCTCCAAACATCAGCGGCGGCACAAATAGACGAGGTTAATCCGCGTGTGATCCCCGGCCTCAGAGTACATCCTGTCCCCGCAGCGGCGTGCTTGAAGAAAACACCTTTTGTCAATGAAACGGGATTTGCGAAAGTGCCATCTGGACAGGAGCTCTGTCTGATCCACCGAGCTGGCTCCGAGGTCAGGACGTGGGATCAGACTGACTTGAGAAGTTAGAGGAGGGCGGGTGGAGGACAGAGGAGGGCAGGTTGAGGTCCTCTAAAGAGACATTAGATCAGGGACCTCAGTTAATTAGATTTCGTCCCAGGACATCCAAACTGGAGCTCTTTGTTGTCCCGTGGTTACATTTTTATCACACACGGTGAGCTAAAAACAAAAAGCTTTTGATTACAGTAGATTCATATCACATTAAGTGGCATATTTCTATTAAAACAACTACAAAACACACAAAAAAAGCTGCTTCTGATTCCTGAACTGAGAGGAAACTGAGCTTCTCTGCAGCCGAACAGGAGGTAAACTGCAGCCTAGAAAACGCTGCTAAAAATATCACAGAGCTGCTGTACCTCGAGGTTAACATTTGGCCTTGAAAAGAAACGTCTGCTGTATTTTCTTGGTGTAAAACGTGCAGTTTATGTGCTGGATTATTGCTGACTTGAATCAGTGTCATTTTGCATGTTAGATTTACAGAGCTGCTGTATGTTTGGACATAAAAAAAATAATCAAAACAAAAAGTCAAAATAACCTGATTTTGTACTTAAAGAGATCATCTTGAGTAATTTGTAGCTGCAACTAAAGATATTTTAATTGTCAATTAATCTGCCCATTATTTTTTCAATTAACAGATTTTTTGTCAGTGAAATGTCAGAGTAGTGAAACATGCTCCGTTTAATTAAAAAAATTACTAAAACTTTTAGCCTATCGAAAGATTTGCCTTTCTCCATTGATTTATGACGTAAATGTCTTTAATCACGTCAAAATAAAAATCTACTTTCATTTTTATGCATGGAAATGCATGTTCTGAACATAACATCACTGTGTTCCCCCCAAAGTCTACGCTAACGCAGCGAAGTATGTTTTCAAGTGGATTTATGCCAGCGCAGCTTTTCCATAGGTCTGCTGAAGTATGAAGTATATACTGCATTATCTGTGAATGTTGAGAGGAGATTATAAACATGATTTATAATAATCCTGTCTGAAATTGTACATTAATACTATAGAGACATCACAGCAGAACTATAAACCTATAGGAGATTAAGATGCAGTAAATGGGTTGATATATTATCAAAATATATACTATACTATTTTAATAGTATTTTTTATCACATATGCATATGACTTTATGTATTTTTCTCCTTATATGACTTTTTAATGCCTGATTTTGATGCTCTATTAAAAATAATGTGTGTTTAACTGAGATCAGCTGCCCCTCACTGTCACATATAATCATTTTATGACCTGTTTTTTCGATAAGAAAAAGCACAAACATCCAGTGATTGTTTCTGTGTAATTAAAGCTCATTTTAAAGCTATTTTTAAGATAATTTAACTCCAAAACACACCTCATATTTACAGCACTCTCAGCTGGCTTTCACATGACGTCATTCTATATGTCTGCGCGCTCCCGCTCGCGCGGTCTCCCGACAAGCATGCAGGTCCACGTGCTGTGGGCGGAGCCTCTGTACAATGTCTATGAGGGGCTCGGTCGGATTTAACCAATCAGCAGTCTTCATTTATAGACATAAATATTTACATGGATGGACGCTTCTGCGCATGTGCAATGAGATCTGGCGAGGGAACAGTCATTCATGTCTTTGACTGGGATGTCTGGGTGAACTGGGAGGCTGTGAAGCTTATTTATGCGCTGAAAAGTGTGGAGTGAACAAGAATAATCCATATTAATTTTTACATAATGGAATAAAATGTCAAACGGTACTTGTATAGGAAAGCAAAAAGTTTAAGTAAATTATGTAAAAATTTGTATAAAAAGTTTAGAAACAATAACAAAGAAACTATCTGAAAAAATGCTTCAAAATGTGTAATTATTATTTAACATAATTTGAAACATTTTTGTATAATAATTATAAATATTTATTTTTCCCTATCTTATTTTCTTCTTTTCGTAGACATTTTTTCCTAATTAAAAAAAATATATATATAAAAATATAAATATTAAATCTTGCAACCAGCCATCATTTCAGAGGCAAGGGGGGCAGCTTATTGTGAATAAGCTGACTTACTGAGTGAATTATCAACCCTTTTGCATTCAATTGCGTCTGTCATTAGCGGCTGAAGAACCAAACAGCCCCAAACAGCCACAGTATACCGAAGACCGACAAAGTTATTATAATGGTCACAATCATATACTATTAAAATCTGAAGTTTGAGCTGCCAAGCTCTGGTTGAGTTGACACAGAATGACCCTCAAACATTTACAGGGTAAGTAGCCAGAAAATTAGGTGACAACAGCTGTGGAACTGAATCTCAGAGTCCGTCTTATCCTACAGACACCATGTCTTTAGCCAGTTATCACCTGTCCTCACCTGTTGTATCATACATCACTGCAGAGCATGGACTTCTATTTTTTATGAGTTACTTATAGTGTGAATTGCTCTGGCAGATTATTATTTCAATGTTTTCCCAAATTAAGATTAATCAGGCCTGTATCAAACCCCAAACTACACCAGTCTTGAAAAATAAACCCAAAACAGTTCTTTCTTTTTTACTTTTTTGTTTCCACTTTTTATTTGAGGTGCAACTGTCTAGTGCAATTGTAACGTCACATTAGTGATGGGCTGAGGAACATGCACAAAACATCCACGTACTTCTGCGAGGGCATTTTCCTTTTTTTTTCTTTTTAAATTTATCGCCAAGAGTCTCATCATTTGGGTTCCAGTTGCACCACGACGAGCAACTCAAAACACTTGGCTTGTACAAAAAGACAAAACAAAACAAAACAAAAAAAAACATGAAAAAAAAAAAAAAATCACACGTCCCCAAAATACGTTAAAACAGTCCAGATAATTTGAGTGAGTTGACGGCTAAGGAGAGTTCACGTACAGTACGAGAGGCCGTGTGTCACCGCGGGGAGAGACAGCATCTTAGTGTGGAGGTAAATAAATCCTCGTGTTCCCACCCTGAGTTATGACATCACAGGTAGTTAAAACCTGGTAAACCATAGATATATATATATATATATATATACATATATTTACACGATAAAACTAAAAAAGCTTATATATGTATCTATGGTTAGAAACCAGGCACTTGGCAGAATTTAATTGTTTTTTTGTTTTTTTTTACAAAGTTCACTACCTAGAAACAGTCATGTCCTACTTATTTGCCTTTCCATCAACACTTTTTCACTATAATTACATAAACAAACACAAACATTTCCCGAAAAAAACCTTGATTCCCTGCATAAATGTTTAACGCTCCATCCACGGACGGGGGGAGAGTGAAGGTGGGGACGGCGACGTGAAAAAGAATTCTCAAAGTGGACGATGAGGAATATATATTTCATGATTCTTATGACCCCGCCAGAGCATCAAGGCGACAAAAATCCCATTCCAGATGGGTCGTACGAAAAGTCCGTCCACCGTTTGTCGTCTGAAAGAAAAAAAGTGCAGCACTAAAAAATAAAAATAAGACAGTAAAAATGGTTAGGCTGATGGACAGGTTGGGGTGGGGCGAAGAGACGATGGCACACAGGTCACGGGGATTCGACATGCGGCGTCACGTTTAGCTCCTTCCTCCCAAGCGACGGCTCAGTTCCCACATGATCACCGTGATTGTCTGAAGCACGTGAAAAAAGCGGACACACACACACACACACACACCGGTGCAACTCTGAAGTCTTTCCGTTAAATTAAATGTGCAACAAAAGAAAAAGTTCATCCTCCGGTGGAAGTGTGCGCTCCTCGCGACGGTGGCATAGTCGTCAGTTCACAGTATGGCATGACTCCTTCCTCCTCCTCCTCCTCCTCCTCCTCGTGGGTCTCCTCATCCTCTGTGTTACGCGGACGTGCCGGTGCTCTGTGTGGAGGGGAGGGCTTGCGCGGTTCCGGAGGCCGGGACCGGAGGCTGTGCGGCGCCGGTCGGGGAGCCGCCGGTCTGGACTTGCGCCTGGAACTGAGCCATCTGCTCGGGGCTGGCCAGGTTCTTGAGCAGGTTGTTCTCCTGCTCCAGCTGACTGTTGCGCTCAATCAGCTCCTTGATCTGCTCCTTCAGCACCTCCACCTCCTCGCGCACTGCGTACATCAGGTGGCTCTTCACCAGGTCCTGAGGACAGAGGGAGAGAGGGACGGAGACGATTCGTGACATAAGTCATTGTCAAGCAAACCGCAGTCCTGCTTCAGACTAAACGTGCAAAACTGCCACATACTTTGATTTATTTCAAAAGTGAAATCACATTAGAACGAGAAAATTAGTCATAAAAATGTGATGAATAATTTGCAAATATTTTGAAAACCGACATATTTTATGTTGTAACGTGTTTTGTTGCAGCAAAAGAATTTCCTCTTGTGGGACAATAAAGACCTAAACTGATCGATTCTGTCATTTTCAAGGCAAAAATGCAAAATGTTGAAAAATTAATCAAATTATATATATATGTTATGTTCAATATCCAAATTCCAGGAGCTGCAACATTTCGATGAAGATAAACTGTGTCAAAACATATCATTAGAAAAGTATTGTGTTGCTACGGAGACGCTCTGGCCAACGAATTATATTCCAGATGTAAGAAAACACATTTGTTTGGTACTGACCCAAGAAAAAATGTATATTATATATATATATATATATATATATATATATATATATGATGGACATAAAATGCTAAATTTACCATTTCTACTAAAACTGTGACTCATGTTGTCATCGCAGTGTCAAAATAAAAAATAATAGCAAAATGATTATATTTTTTTTTTGCATATTGTGCAGGTCAATTCAAAAGTGAAGATGTTTTGCTTCTCTCTCATTTATATCTTTGTAAATCAATATTTTGGGGGGTTTGGACTGTTGGTCAGACAAAAGAAGCAATTTAAGGGCGTCACCTCGTGCGTGAGGAAAATTTGACAGCCATGTCCTCCGCTGTCTCTTTGTCATTTTAAAGGCTAAACCAAATTCTTAGCAATTAATTTCAAGTCAATTAACCGACAAACATGTCGATCAACTGGTAAATGAATGGCATCTTTTTTGATTATCCATTAATCATATTAAACATAATGTGACTTAGTTTATTACACATGAGAATTCACTACTTTTCTGTCACTCATATCATTGTAAACTTAATATTTTGGGGGTTTTGGACAGTTGACCAGACAAGAGAAGTAATTTAAGGGCATAAACTCTGAGGAATTTAATCGGCATTATGGTGCTTTTTTGACATTTTGAAGGCTAAATGGAATTATTATCAATACAATAATCAGTAGCAAACAACTGACCAACATATCAAATGAATGGCAAGTATTTTAATAATTGATTTATCATATTAAACATAATGTGGTTCCAGTGTCTCAAATGTGGTGATATACTGTTTTTTTGTGTTTCATATCAACATGTTCTTTGGACAAAAGAAGCAACATGAAAATGTAACTTTTGTCTTTGGGGAATTGTAATTGGCATGTTTGACATTTTGTAGATTAAATGATTATTAATTAACAGAAGAATCTGACTGAATATATAATAAAAATGGTAGCAGCCCAGTCACTCACTCCATGATTCATGCATACTTCTTCTTTCTATTTCCGAAAATACATTTTGGCTCATCCATGTTTTTTTTAAGATTCTATATATAAATCTAGTAACCACGAGAGACTTCCTCCTGGCAGAAAAACTGACTCAGAAACATGCATCATAAATCACCTCAGTCTTGCACAGCACATGCAATGCTTGAGAGGTGAAAAAAATCATGCATCCCTCAGAAAAAGGTGGCTTTTTCGCAGAGAAGCAGCTGCGATGGTGTGAGCTGTGCCAGGCTGCTAAAGGAGGATTTAATCATCTGAGCATCCCCTCCTCTGTGTCCCGCCCCGCCTCCTCCTCCTCCTCCTCCTCCCTGCCCCCGTACGCAGCGAGGGAACAAAATGTTCCTGCACCGGGGTGGGAGGAGCCAATCACCGGCGGAGTTATTTATACTGAGCCGCGGGGAGGCTGCTGCTTGCCTAGCAACACGGGACAGAGAGGAGGGGGACGGGACAGAGAGGAGGGGGACGGGACTGTGGATGTAAATGCATGAGAAAGAGAGAGAGGGGATAGCGTGTGAACCTCAGCCTGCCCCACATCGAGCTGCAAGCCGGAGGTCATCACTGTGAATCGTGACGGAGCGGAAACTCCGTCAGGTGCATATATGCGGGGTTATTTTACGCATTTTTATATGAATTTCTAATAAATCCACGTCTAAAACACAGAAAAGCACCTTCCTTCATTCATACATTCATTCATTCATTCCTCAAGAGCAACTTTTCACCTCCTATAATTAACCTTATAATAAAATCATGCCACTATCTTAAAAATATGATTTCATAGGGAGGCCAAACATGTCAAAACGAAAGCATAAAGAGGAGAAAGAGCTGTGTGAGTCCACCTCGGTGCTTGTCTTACATAACACCGCTGTGACATGCATGTAAAGAAACACACGGGCCTATTTACACATTTGAATTGCTTACCATTGCCTGTTCAATCTTGTTGTCAATGGCCACCACACTTGCGCCGGAAGAGCTGCAAAAACAGAAAGAAAAATAGGTTTAGATTTACAAAACAACGTAAGTGGTTATGAGCTGATTGCTGCAGGATGGATTTGGGGAAACTCCATCATTTGTGGTACAGACGAGACTGCGGTTTTATGCAGACAAATTGAAAAAAGAGGTTATGAGGCTGTCATAAAGAAATAAACAGCTGCAACAAAGCACACTGAGGCTTTGACTTTGATGGCGAAGAATCAATGAGCCTCATTTTAATCCATCACCGCATTTAAGGCACACTGCGCAGAAATTTACCTATTGTCAACCCTGACTGATGCACTCTCCTTCCCGAGCACAGAGGACAGAAACGATATCGAGAAATTCCTCAGCTGACAAACGCCAAGATCCATCGCCACTGTGTAACATTGGGAATTCATGCTCTCCAGCCCATTAAAACCCCCGAAGGCGCTTCCCCGGCTGCGCAAACTGGAGCACCAGCGGTATAAAAGTAGAAAAATAGCGCATTATTGAGGGCAGGATGTCGGGTCTGCTCTCCGGGAGCCCGTAGAGCTCGCAGCCGGGACGGAGCACACAAAAGACTGAGCGGCGGGCTGCAGCTCCGCGCACCGCGGCTCCTCTCTGGATGATGCGTGCAGGGGAACAGCGCCAGCAGCTCCCTGATTGGCGGAGAGTGGAGCTCATTAACATAATTTATGCGCGGAAAGGCCGCTGATTGGAGGAGAAGTTGCTGATTGGAATAATGTATGCAGCATCTCTGTACCTGCTGCACCGTCCACTTTAACAGAGGTTTGCAACTAGTCCAGCCACACGGTCCAGATTTGTCCTTAGAATAATATCAAGGTCCGCACATTAAGAGAAATGACTACATTTTCAATTTTATTTGACAATATTTGAACACATGGGCTTAAAACAAAATTAGGTAAAACATATGAGAATAAAGCGCTTGTTTTTAATATTTAAAAAGTGCTTTACTCTCATAATATGGGAAAATGTGGGGGTTTTCCTATTTTTTATCATTTTTATTTTTTACATTTTTTTTTCTTTCTTATATAATTTTGAGTTTTTGGATGTTTTTTTCTCTTTTTTCCCCAAGTAATTTTGAGGCTTTTTGGATTTAAAAAAGATTTTAAAAAATGTTTCAGCACATTTTCCTAAATTTCCACTACTTATATTTACTTACTTTCACTTAAGTATGTTTTCAATGTAGGACTTGTACTTACTCAACACAGTATTTTTTACAAAGCATTATTAAGTAAAGGATCTAAATACTTCTTTCACTACTGCAGAGTGCAGAATGAAAGAGGGGACTTCCTCATTTTTAACAAGACTAAAGCAGCAATTTAACAACAAAAATGTTACTTTAAGTGTCTGATTTGCACTCAAACGGAGATACAAATATGCAACCTTGCTTAAATGTGAACTGCAGGTGATGGCAAAACTGAACAATGTCTCCACCTATTGGTTATAACTCATGTATTAAAGGGTCACACACACACACACACACACACACACCAAAATGACTCTCACATTGTAATTTAAGTAATCAATTGCCCTCTATCTGACCCCTGTGTTACCGCTGACCTCAGCACTGTTCAGCTGTGAGAGTAATTAAACATTTACACTAAAAAACAGTCGTCAGTAGAAGAGTCCGATGACAGTCGAAACAGTAGAAGCTTCTTTGTCCTCTTTAGACCAGTTTGAGTGAAATGGGAACACGTTGTACAATAAAACAGGACCGCCCCCCTGCTCTCTGTCAGGGGCGATCACAAATTCTGTGATACGTGTGAACATTTGTGTGATGTGTGACAGAGCTGAGACGCTGATTCAATTGACAATAATTCTGATAATAAATGACTTGTCAATTTAATTTATCAAACAAAAATCACAAGTTTTTGCTGGTTTCAACCACTCAAACCTGAGGATGTACGGGTTTTTCTGTTTCTATGGTTGTATATGGATCTTTAGGGTTTGGGAAAATAAGACATCAGAGGACATCAACTTGGACTCATGGACAGGGACTTTTTTTTCACAATTTCATGACATTTTAGAGCCTGAACGTTCCATTAATCAATAAAATAATGAAAAGATAAATAGTAGATCTAAAAAAAATAGTTAGCTTAAGTCTCAAAAATATAAAAATCTTATTGTGTCAACATTTTGTGAAAGCACCAATAGCCAACTCTGATCATAATATTGACATCGAGGCATTTGGTAAAAAAATGCAGTTATATTTAATATTCTCAATATCACTCAGCCCAACCTGTCAACTTATCCATTAATGGACTGATCCTTTCAGCACTAAAAGAAATATAACAGATCAAAATTGCATGAAAATATTTAAAGTAGAAAGTAAACAATTATTTATTCAATTACTTGATAATATAGTTGTTTTTTAAAGCAAAAAATTGCAAAACATTGACTTCGTTACAGCACCTTAAACATGAATAACTTGAGGATTTAATCGTCTGTGATATTAAATGGCATATCTTTTTTTTTTTTGACTGTTAATTGGACATAAAAAGTGATCTGAAGACCACCAGGAATTTGTAAGGACATTTTTGAGAAGACGTATCAAATAATCAGGAATATAATCTCCTGAATTATTGATTAAATATGCAATTAATAATTGTTAGTTGCAGCTGAAATTTGAAGAGCTGTGGTACCTTAGATTAGTCTAAAACATGTTAATGACGCACATTAAGCTTTACACATAGGGCAGATTTTCTGTTCTTTATGAGTTACTTTTGGGTATAAAGTAGCAGCTAATCGTGTTTATCTTGAATGACTTATTATACTAACGTGTAGGTGGACTGATGCCGTCATCATGGGAACTTACAGTTCCGATAAACATCACACAAAGAAAAGGAAGTACATTTAGTGTAAACAACGGTCCAGATAAAAAGGCAGAAACTAACACAACTGTTCCTGCCACAATC
The DNA here is from genome assembly GCF_026936395.1 of Plectropomus leopardus. Taxonomy (NCBI): domain Eukaryota; kingdom Metazoa; phylum Chordata; class Actinopteri; order Perciformes; family Serranidae; genus Plectropomus; species Plectropomus leopardus. Next base: position 9,374,122 of record NC_142199.1, read on the forward strand.
AGTGTGGGTTTTTTTCCTGCCAGCACAGACACATTTTAATATAATCAGTGTGACCTCTAACTGCTGTTTATTCACACCTTTCAGTGACTTTGACTGGACAGTGACGAGATCTTTGAGGGCACGTCAGGAGCTGATTTCAGACACCTTTAAGCACCTTAGCTGTTATGTCAGCCTCTGGCGGGAACGCTCGCTGATTCAGGAAGTGGAACTGTGTCAACATGGGCGATCAGAAACGTGTCTTTGTATTTCTGGACTTAATAATAAGAGAACTTTGATGGGATAAGTGACTTTACAGGGTGTCTACAGGTACCAGACAACAAAAATTAAAGCTTTTAAGACCTTTTCAAGACTGATTATTGGGTTTGTGTTGCTGATTTGAAGACCCGGCAAGGCCACAATAAATAGACCAATAAAAACTATGTGCTTGCTATTGTGTTTTTTTTGTTTTTGTTTTTAAATTGCTTCTTAAAACCCATTTTTTTTAGACTTGCTTTAATGTGATGTTCTCTTTTTATTTATGTTTTATTTATTTAATTTCCTTTTATTTTGTCGTTTTATTGCTTTTGTAGTTTTTGGTCTTTTTATCTGTATTTATTTTGACATTTTGTTTCCTATGTCTTGCATTTTTTTGACCTTGTGTTTTAAATCAACTACCATAGTTTTGTCTCAGTTATGTTAGGACAGTTCAGCTTTCTGTTGTTACATTCCCTCCGAAATATCCTGTTTTTACTTTGCTTGTTGAGACCCTTTGTACTATTATTATCATTATTATTGCAATAATTATTATTCTTAAAAAATATATATTTATTTTTATTTTTTATTGTTCCACTGATTACTTGTCATGATAATATGTACAACTGTCAAATTGTAGATACAATTTGACAGTTGTCCCACACTGTGCCACAGCAGCACTTACCTAATATAGACACTTGTGCCTTAAAAAGTTACTTTGCAGTAACTAATTCCTTTTACATGTAGCAGTAAGCTGTAAAGTTGTTCGATTACTTTTGAGAGAAGTAATAAGCAACTGTAACTGACTACCTGTTTTCTCTATCTTGCACAGCACTCAGGGCCGTAATCTTCATTTTTTCTGTATTTGTGCATGTTTCCAGAAAGCTTGCAGATACTGACAAAATAGATCAGAATTGCTGTAGATCATGGAGCAGTGAAGCATAGCTCAAATGAAATAAGACCGAAGGAGACGACGAAGAAATTGAAACAATGGCGAGACAAAACTTATCGGTAATATATAAAAATACATAGTAATATATGGTAAAATTAGTGATAAAAAATCTCTGGCAACGTTGGGATAAATATAATGGCCACACAAACACCGTTTGAAGGTACAATATTGTGACCTCCGCCACTGTCGCCTCATTTGTTGTTGTGTGAAACCTTTAACTCTGCCCTCTAGTGCTATTTATTGACTGTATTATGCCAATATAAAGGACACATGGAAGTATGGGGACAGTGTCCTTTACAATGGCTGAAATGGACGTATCTATTTTCATATGTAAGGAAGTATTAATGAGTCTTATGACTCACAAACTTCATTTAGGACAACTTAATTTTAAAGAATTTTGTACTGAATTCTCCTTTTTTTATTTCTCCCAAAAAGAGCAGCATGTCATGCATGCACTGTTGTAGAGACAAATTCATATACGCTTTTGCAAAAATAAAAACATGAGGAGGACGATATTAAACACTGTAGAGAAATGGGATGTTTGGGGCAAAACAAAAAATCAGCAAGTCATCTGTTGGACAAATGTGTTTTTGTAGGTTGTAGATTTCATGTTGGACAGGATACTGGTTTATTGGGTCTGGGAGACTGAAGTCTGTTGGTGGTGTGAGCAAGGGGAAGCAAATGTGGGCTGACTGGATCAATTGAGGAACTGGAACATAATGTTTATTATCTCTGGCAGTTGAGATTGGAGGGAAAAATTAAACTGAAAGAAAGCAGTCGAGATAAAGTTCTGGTCTGCATCTGTTCAGGGCCACGTTACAGTGAACGTACATCAGTCCGGCTCTCGCACAGTCTGGCGGAACAACATGCATGTGCAGAAGCAAGAACACGGTGTCCTCCAACACACTGACAGCCCTTCGGGGCTGCAGAGCGGCTGAATGCACATGCTGAGGTGATGTGCTGCAGGTAGAGGCGTCACACTCACATGCTAACTTTGAAAACCGTTGTCTTGATAAATGCTTTGACGTAGCTTGCATTTTTATCACTAAACAACAAACAAAAACAATCACCTGGATGCCACCACAACGATCAGAAACATCAACACAAAGCTCCTCGCTTAATCCTTGACCCCCCACTACACCGTCGACGACCCCCCGACAACGTGACAACACCACAGCCATCGTTACCTCTTCAGATGCTTCTCCAGCTCCCAGAAGAGCAGCTTCAGGGCCATGGCGTCCCGGCCCTGCGCTCCTCCTGCCCCGGCCAGCCCCTTCTCTCTCATTGAGGCTAAAACACACACTCCAACCAAAGCTGAGGGCCCCCCGCGCCCGCCCAAAACACCCCAAAACCACCACTGCACCTCCACCGTCCTCCTGACCTGCGCCCTTTAACCCCGACCCCGTCGCCCCGTAGCTGGTGGGAGATTCACATAGGGGACCAACAATGGAGGACGGGGATGGGAGTGTGTGTGCGTACAAGGGGAGCCCTCCTGATTGCCCCCGTACTAAATCAGACTCTCAGACGATTGGGTGCACAGTGAGGGGAAATAGCTGGGTGGGGTGTGATGTCACTGAGTCATGTCACCTCCCCTTCTGTTGTTATATAAACTGTCAGAGGAGATTAGGGTGAGCCATCCAATAGGATGAGCTACTTCTGACCACACACCCCGCTAGCACGCTCAAAGCCGCCTGCAAGCCACTCCCTTCGCTCTGCAAGCCCTTGTTTGTTTCCTGCAACATCCTCTCCATGATGGCGATGGACACAGGAGTGGTGCTCGGGCCAAAACGGACCATTTGAGGACAAGATTGTCCATGCAAAAAAAAAAAAAAAACGGTCAGAAGAATATATCATAGTAATATTAATTTCCACTTTCACTGACTTAAATATTTTAATCAGCTTTATTCCTAATCATACCTACCAAATATTTATTAATTTTCAGAATTTTGTTTACATGATGCCATTTTTATTTTTTTATGAAAATAATAATTAAAAAAAGTTATTTTCTGTATACTAAATGCAAAGTGGAATTTTTATATTTATTTCTTTACAGTATGAGAGATGTCAATAATCAGCAACAACACTGACTAGGATGCAATGTTAATTCTTGTGTTGTTTTATTTTTTTAAATTCTATTTTAAAAACGCTCCATAAATAAAATGTTTTATTATTATTATTATAATAAGTAGTAGTAGTAGAACTGTTATTATTATTATCATTAGTAGTAGTGGCATTAGTAGTACTTCAGTTTTGCTACATTGGTCTGCAGAGCCCATTGTGGAAAGCAGGAAAATAGCATGTATTTGCCCTATACCGAAAACATCTAGAAATTATTCAATACCGTGAAAAAATGTAAAAAAATACAACTTTGAAGCCCTGGCTCTATACTGAAAGCACGGTATCACAGAATGCATGACTTTGTGCTGCAATGGCTGTGGGATCAATACTTGTGGTTTTAATGGGTTTCAATGGGGACATTTCTGTCCCACAGGTGCTCAGAGGGTGTTTTTTGGCTACACTGTTTATAATTGACTTCATGTGAGAGCTGAGGGTCAACTTCCAGAAAAAAACCCTCACACCTTTGACAAATTTTATGCCATATGCATTAAAACAGCCTACATTATTGAAAAAAATGTCCCGAAGGGTGTACACCCCTTAAGTTATCTCAAGGAGAATGTGTATGTTGCACCAGGCATGCCTTCAGCCGCGTTGTCACTCCGCATCAGTGGATGCACACCGGACGCACACACACTCGCAGTGTGAGTCTCCTCTGGAGCACGGCTCACGTGTACCTCCATGTTGGAGATAAAAAAGGGCTCGCACGTGGAGAGCAGCCTGAACAAAGACGATCAAAACAAAACTCAAAGGGCACGAAAAACTCAAAGCATCAAAACTGCAAAAATAAACAGCGTCAAGTGCTGAGAGTGTTGAGTCCAGGAAGTGTTGGGAACAAAAGGAGGACATTGAAGATGGAGCGCCGTTGTGGAGAGCACAAAATGGCGGCGAGGGGCGCGGAGTGAGTTTGTTGATGGGATTGAGCTCAATGCATGCAGTGAAATTATTAACCTCATTAGGTGGAGGTCACATACTCTTTTCTTCCTTTCACTGTATGTGTCGCTAATCCAGAAGAGAGTCAAGGGCCAAAAACAAGAGCGTCAGGAGATTTTTAGAAGGAAAAGAAACTCAAAAAATGGCTCTAAATATAGCATTTCATGAGTTATGGTGTATACAATCTACTCAAAAGCATCCCAATTATCTTAAGTTTGTCTTTTAAAGACAAATCTTTTCACATAATGTATATCTGAACATTGTGTACTTTCAGGTCTGGGGTCACAGTACGCATGCCCGCTTGGAACAAAAGCCTCAAAACTCGTCTGAGAGGAGCGCTCGCTGAAGTGGACACAGTTGACTTTCAGCCAATCGCTGCCGGTCGCAACAACTCTGCCAATGGCAAGACACTGACGTCACAGTATCGCAGATGGGATGCTTTCATTCATTATGTATCCACGTCCGTCCACAGCTTGTGTGTGTGGCATGTGCAAAGGGCTGCTGACCCATATATTACCTAACCACGATGGTAAAGCTCAGTGTATACATGTGGGAGGCTTAAACAATAGACTTCTGTGATAGTGTCATTTTAATGCCAAATTAAAACCTTCCTTATTGGCCAGGTGACTGAGCTGATCTTCCACCAAGCTATTATCAGTTAGGTAATGAGCTCTCCACTTTGCCAAACTGTGGATAAAACACTTAACAGGAAGAGCTCTTTCTTAAGGTTTTAACAAAACATCGACATCCACAGCATCGTCACCCGTCACAAAATGCTTCCTGCTCCACACAAACATGGACATCTTCATAAAAAACACTCACGGGCTATAAGACTGAGTGGAAAACGAAAGGGTGGTGGTGCACGTCATCTTCGCCACACCCTGTGCAGCTTACATAAGGGCGGATGTGTAGCCACAGTGTGGCACCAGACAATGTGGATGAATGGAAAAGAACAAATGCATTGCCCACACAGTTAAAAATATAAAGTCTCACTGCAGAAACAGAAGTGAACTACCTTTCAGAAAAGTCACACCTATCTTACGAATCATGGGTGTTTTAGGCTTTTAACTTTAAGAAATGCAAAGTTTTTCTTACATTTTGTAGGAAAACAATGATTGCTATTACCATTTTAATGGCAATGTCGTTTATAGTTTTAGGTCACACGAGAGGCGGACTCTAATGTGTTACTTGTCAAGCGCATCACGCCTGTCGTGCTTCTGCAGTGCCAGCATGCAGCTGAAGCTCCGAAACCTGAGCGACAAGATGCTGCCGTTGTTTGGTTGTGTGTAAAAATGAAAAAGCAGCCCTATAGCACGATCTCCGTGTAAAAGGGGCTCGTGTTTCTCCGACGTTGTTCCGACTTGTTGCGGACAGACAACTAGCTCTGCACCCGCAAACAAGTTTTTTGTCTGATAAGATCAGATTCAGATGCTCAGGAGGATTTTACCAGGAGCTGAATTATCTACAGAGGTCGCTTCCTTTCCAAAGAAATGGATGAGGTGATTGAAACTGGCAGAAACACTGAATTAAGCAGTTTCATGTTAAAAAAAAGTGTTTCTCCAATGCAGTTTGGCATGTAGGAGAGCACCTGCTAAAGTGTGCTCACCTTTTTTCTCTAATAACTTTATTCACGATTTTTTTGGGTGGCTTTTTTGGCCTTTATTAGACAAGACAGCCACTGTGTGAAAGGGGGAGAGAAAGAGAGAGAGAGAGAGAGAGGATAACACGCAGCAAAGGGCCGAGGGTGACACTGAATCTGCGGTCGCTGCGACAGGGACACGGCCTTTGTACATGGGGCACCTGCTCCACCAGGTGAGCTTGTGGGCGCCACTTTTCTCTGATAACGTTCAGAAGGATTTTAGCAGGAGCCGAATTATCCCCAGAGGTCTCTTCCTCTCCAAAACAAACAGAACTATCGATTTAAACCAATAAAAACACAGAAAAAAGCATTTTCACAATAAAAACATTACCAGTTTTTCTCCAATGCTTTTTCCTCTGATAACTCAAGATTTCGACTTTTAGGAGGACTTTACCAAGACCTGAATTATCCACAGAGGTTTTTCCTCTCCAAAACAAATGGGCCAGGTCACTTAAACTGGTAAAAACACTGAATAACGCCATTTCAAATGAAAAAATCTGTGTTTTTCCAACACCACTCATCGCAGAAGGGTTGCTGATTATGGTAGCTGAGAAGTCAACGGGACTGATCTAGAAGCATGTACTACAGAAACAAGGAAATCTCTGCAGACAAGGACTCACTCCCCATGCAGATCTAAATGTCTCGTTCTAAGGTTCCAAAAACACAACAGTTCTTATTTTCAGGTGATTATACACCATAGAAAACATGCTTATTATATACAGTTTCTGCCAATATACCATCCTACACACTGGACCTATAAGAGAGTATAAACTATATTTACTACTATTTACTTTTTTTTTAAAATCCACACAAAAGTCTAGAAGAGCGAAGGAGAAAATATGTTTAAGCTCCAGCTGCTAGCTGTTCCAGAAAAGTGTAAAATCAACAGTGGGAACAGAAACCTAAATGCCTCGCTGTACATACACTAGAAGGCGTCTCTACCTCTTTACCATAACCCTTCCTTTATTCAGTCTCACAAAAGCAGCCAGCTGAGTGTAAGTAAGGCTTCCGCCTCACTTTATTGTGCCGTTTGAGTGAAAGCAGAGCCGGGCCATCACTCAGGCTGTAGTGTGTGGTCCTGAAAAGGATCCAACTGTAGGTTATATTAAAATGTGAAAGGGCTGGATGAAGGAAGACGTCACCAAGCAATTAGGGAATTGACTGGAAACCAGGAGAACATGAAAGTAATCTCCGCAAACACCACTGATGATATTAGGTTCATTTTTTCATTCTCTGTTCTCCTCCTTGCATCCCTCTTTTTTTTTGAAACCGGTTTGTGTGCCGCTCTGTGATTCGCCTGCCTCCTTACGCATCACTTGTCCTCAAGCAGTTGGGAGACATGCGTGTGTGTCCCGCTTGTGTGTGAGGCTATGTTTGCAAACTGGCGGGATCCGGTTTCAGAGGCTTTGAGCACTGACATTTTACACAGAGGAGAACCAAGGCCGACAGCAAGATCAACTGCACACATACACACACAAAGAGACACTAAAGCAAGGGAAGAGTGGTTTTATCTTCCAGCTTTAGAGAAGAAATGAACAAGATTTGTTGAAAAGAAAAGTGACAATTACATAATCAAGTTTGGATCTTAAGCATGCAATCATGTTTCCGTTTTCAAGGTATAATTCATGAGTGGGTGCAGCGTACAAAGGTAGCAATCAAAAACAGCCTCCACTTGCTTGCAACTGGGTATAATCTCCCTTGATCTTTGCCCAAACAGACACACAGACAAAACAAAGAGCAGGAACGCCCCAAAACTCAACCAGCTCTCATGGCATCACAGAGCTCCAGGGCAGCAGCTCTCTGGAGCGTAAGTGAATCGGTCTCTGCCATGCACGCAATGCCTTACATAACCAGCCTCTGTGCCATATGGGCCACTACAGAAAGACGGGGAGGAAAAGGAGGCTCAGCTCCAACATCTACACTAGTTCAGTGATGCTGCAGACATGCCTTGTTCTTCTGATGGATGAGGTTTTAACTTAAACACCCTCACACATTCATCATCCACAATGAAATGTGGACACATTTTTAACGGAGGTAAAAATAACAGAGGGTTTTTTTCTCCTATGTAGAGCAAGGAATGTGGTAAAAAATGGGATTTCTTTTGTTTGCGTGTTTGAAAATCAGGTCAAAATGTCAAGAATAAAGTCCTCTGGTCCATAAAATTGCGTCCTTTGATTGAACAGTAACCACTGATACCCCTGCATCTGTCCATCACCAACTATTTCATTTGGCGTAAATCCAAGTTCGAAGTTTCTCGAAAACAGAATCAATTTTCTGCACAATCTCTTAACCACACTGTGTTTTCGTGCTAAAAGAGAAGGTTTTTTTTTATATACTAAAACTGCTTCTAAAATATAACTATACCAATTAATCTACCCAAGGCATTTTGTAAAGGCACCCATATGCACTCACGCTAGTTTGACTTTAATCTTAATATATAAACTGTATTCTAAGGGTTCACCGATATATTTGGTTTTTCAGGGCAGATACCGATTATTAGTAGTTAATGTGACCAATACCTGATATTTGGAACTGATATGCATTTACAATCAAAATGAAAATCTTTCTGTTAAAATTGAGAATTTCGATAATATAACAAATACAAAACTTCGTTTTAATGCCTTTCGCAAATTTTTTAATCCAAACTGAAACTTTCATCCCTGATATTTTACAAAGTAAAAGTTCCTCCCATGCAGGAACTTTCTTTGCACTTTTTGATTAATTAATTTTACTGGCGATCATCAAAATAAAACACCAACACAGGTAATCTGCAAAATGCCAAATATCAGCCCTGATAATAGGCCGGGCCAATAATCTGTCGACCCCTTTATTTTCAGTATTTTGACTTAATTCTTTACAGTTAAACTTAATATGACAATTTGACTTTATTGTCGATATGGGATTTCAACTTTTTTCTTGACATTTCGACTTTGTTCTCAGCTTTATGACTTCATTTGAAATTTCGACGACATTCTCAATATTTTGATTGTATTCACTAAATGCAAAAGAAGAAGAGAGAACTGACAAGAAACACCTTCCTCTTTTGATTTCTTTTTCTCATGCCTGGCACTAATACCAAAAACTGACTTTATTCTTGACATTTTAACTTTGAGGTTAATTATGTGAAATTTAGGCCAATTTTGTGGCATCTAGCAGTAACAGAGTGCAACCAGCTGAAACTTTTTCCTGATTAGGACTCCTGAAGTGTTCATTGTTCAGGAGGGAGCTGAAGTATTATAATTTTATTCAAATGTCTAATAATGAAAGTTTAAGTATATTCTTGTTCTCTCTAAAAGCAAAAAGATCTTCTTTTTCTTTTTCTCTAAGCCTGGCCCTGACACTCTTCCATACATGCATTTATATTAGGTCTGCAATTAACAACAGGTTTTATTATGATTTTCCTGATTTATCATTAACTGTTTGGTCCAACACATGTTGATGAACAGTGAAAGTGCCCTTCACAATTTCCATGAGCCCGAGGTGAAGCCAGTTTTGCCTGATCAACAGTCCGAAACCACAAGAGATTCAGTTTACTATGACGTAAAACAAAGCTAAAGAAATACAGCATATCCTAAAAATTTAGCAGCTAGATTCAGTGCTAGAAAAGTGATTGAATTTGTTGAAATTAAATGACAATCTATGAAATGACTCAAATGACTCATCATTTCAGATCTGGCATGTATGCACCCACAAACTCACAAAAGGAAAGACACTGAGAAGCAAGCATGCTTGGATTTTACGCTGGCACAAATACTGGCGATGAAAGGATTACACAAAATCTGGCTAAAATCAATAAAGATTCCTCCTGCTTCAATTTCTGCTCATACATCCCACCAACTGTAAAGCATGCTCTTAGTATGCATATTTGCAAAAGCTTTGTATGCACACACACGAGCAGACAAAAATAATTTCTGGCTCTTTGTGACAAATTTCACACACAAAATTGGGACAGCCCCCGACTCTCCCTCTAATCCGTGTTAAAATAAACATTATACAATCAAACATTACACAACCTCACGACGCACTCACAACATTAAAAACGTCACAGGAAGTGGTGCGGCCGCCCCCAGTCACATGGATCTGCACGGTGTTTTTGTTTTAAGTTGTGATGTGAATGTAAACAGAGTCGGAGCGGTCAGTGCATCAGCAGTCAGGATCTTCTCAGCAGCGATTGGGAAACTTTTCTCGGGGCTCTCTGCAGTGTGCAGGCTTCACACAGGGGTCCGAATGTGTTTTCACAGCAGGAAGGGTCGAGGCTTGCACACAAAACAATCAGGACTGGCTTTACGCAGAATTACTTCTCTTTACCTCGAATTCAGCTCTTTACCTGGACGTGTCACTTTCAGGGGGGATAAATGTTTTTTTTTGACAGGTATTACAGTGATCAGGTTAGTCAAAAAATAAACAAAAAATCTGGAGTGGAAAGGCCTTTACTGAGAGATATTTGATGAATAGTTTGGACAGGTCTACCCTGCCAAGGTGTCCTTGAGCAAGACACAACCCCTGCATGATTTTTGGGTGATATCTCTTTGCTTTTCTACTCAACAAAGCATCATATTCATTCCCATCTAGTCTCCCAGGGACAAACATGGAGACAACATACTCCACCAGATACTTTGAGTTTTTCCTGAATGCTTTAGCACTGTCTCTAAAATCATGAACAGTTGTAGCTAATGCATTTACCAAAACTGAATGCATGTTCTTCGGTCTCTACATTGCTATGTTATTTTTTTCAATTATTGCCTTTCCACATACACATGTGGTGTCGAGCTCAAGACAACACTGCATGTGACAAATATAGAAAGAAAGATTTGGTCTTCTGTTTAACACAAATGTTTTTGTTTTCTTCTCTAGCAGCACAATTAATCAAAATCCTATCAAAATGGCAACACGGCCAAGCACAAAATCCAAATTGCAGGAGCTACAATTTTTAGATAAGAGTAAAAAATGTCACAACATACCATTATAATAAAGCACTGTGGTGCTACAGAGAGACAGCCTTCAAATCATATTTCAGACAAAAAAGCAATGAGCTTGTTCCGTACACACTGCCTGTCTCAACTGCAGCAGTGGGGTTCAAACTTAAGTTTATCTTAAGAAAAAACTAGACCTGTGCTACATACCATTTTTTAGGGATCGAGGGCTTCAACAGCAATAAACAGCAAACATACGAAGCTTTAGATGCTTAAAAAAGGTCCTCTCTATGCATTTTTTTTGTTTCAAAATAACAGCTTGTGACAATTTTTCTTATCAGGAATATTATTAATTATATATTACTCATTATAGACCTACATAAATTCTCATTAAGAGACTCTGAATCTGAGACAACACCTAAGAAAGTGGAAAAACATCGTCCAGCCCTAACAAAAGCAACACAAATATTGGTTAACTTGAACTGTTAAACAACAACCATGTCTTCATAAAACACCAAGCACCATTTGCTGGTCTCTGAAATCACTTCATTCATGGGAAAAACAGACATTTTAGTATGAAATACAAAAGAATAATTCACTACAATTTCTGCATTTTCAAAGCACAAAAATGTAATATTATGAAACCTGAAGTAACTTAACTTCTGACATTAAGCATTATGTGCCAGGTACCAGTTATTCAGTATATTCTCCTCTTGCAGTAAACTCAGCTGGATACTTTTAGGTGTTTTGGCACCAAAGGTTCAGTTATAGGATCTGAAATATCACATTTCTCAGCTGTTAAGTATCAGCTTAGTTTATTGTTTTTTCCACTGTGAGAAAACCCACAAATTAAAATTATGTTAGAAGGATATGACAGACAGAGAGAAAACAACAGTACAGGTGTCACTCTATAAGAGGGATCGAGGGAAAGCCAGTTAAAACCAGTCATGTTGCCTCTCCTCCTCTGTGCTCATGTTTTTTCCTCCTCAGTGTAAATGCCCGTGGGGAAAAAAAAAGCATAATAAAAAACTTCTCTCCTGTAAAACACCTACCATTTCACACACACGTGCACACACACTATAAACCATGCTGACGGACGGGCTCATAAACTTGATGTGTTTGCTGAGAACGGCAGACAGACATGCATGGACACATATCACATCCTCTGTCCAAGAATCTGCAGCTCTGCATGAAAGCACAAGGCGAGCAAACGTGACACCCGTCGACTTGGCTCTGCACCCCCAGCCCTCCAACCCCCCAACACCCCACCAACCCGTGCTGCCTGAACCTGAACCTGTCAGAGCCGGGTGACGTTCTCATCTGGCTGCATTAACATCTTCAGATGCACTTTGAGAAACCACAGCAAAGCCTGAAAACATCGCCCTCCCGATGTCATGTCAGCGAGGACTCATGCACACGTGACGCATGCAGAAATAATGAAGCCAGACCACCAACGTGCAAAACAATCTATTTTCATGATGGATTCATCTCCTGATGAGTTTTTTTCAGTTAATACATCAACTACTTGTTCTACAAACTAAAGAATGCCTGTCAAAATTATATTTTCAAATGGCTGGTTTTGCCCTAAATCCAAACAAATCCAGTTTATTGTCACATATGACCAAAAAAAACACAAATCCTCCCACTTGAACTGAAACAAAGGGTATGTTTGGCGTTTTTGCTCAGAAAAAGAAATACTTAAACAGGAAATAAATCATCAAAATAATTGTAATAGAGCTACAATAATTAGTTGATTCTGATGATAATTTTTAATCAATGTTTTAGTGATTCCTTCAGCAAAATGTTGAAATTCAAGTGTTGAAAAAACACTGTCTAGAGTGGAATACATAGAAAAACTCTGTATTTGGGCATTTTTCGATGCCTTGATTCCCATCATGCTGCATCTGAAAAACTTTTAAATAAAGTACACAGAGTCTCAAATGCTTTGCTTGGTGCCAGTTTCAGCCATGCTGCCTTATGTTGCTGGGACAATTTTGGGAGAATTTGCACCACACCAGGGTGGAGTTAAAGCTAGCAGCGAGCAGATAGTGAATCCTCTGCTCTGCGCATCCCAGTAACAAAAATATGAGTGTTGTTGGTTCCACTCTCTTAATCTGTGTGACGTTAAAGCGAGAAGTTTTTGATGAGTATAAGAAAAAAAAAAACATTTTCAGACTCATAAGCAAGAACAGGTGGATTTTAATGAGAAGAGAGCCTTAGATCAAATGTATCCAAGTAAAAGCATATTATTAAAAAGCACCATATGTTTAAATAAATGTCAAAATTGCCTTATAATTATTTTTACCTATTGACTTCTGATAACAAAAAAAAACTTCATGTAATATTTTTATAGGAAGAGATCTATCCTCCAGAATACACTTTTTCCCCTAAACTGACTCAGACTGATGTAAAGGTGTCCACGTGAATCGGTACAGCCCTAAAAATAAGCACACCTTCTGCATTACAAAGCTTGCCGGAGGACACATGATATCAATCGCTGTGCTGCTGGGCTCTTCTGCGGCCATGAACCACGCTTATCTGATATAACACACCCAGTTCTGATAGTAAGCTCAGAAGATCTAAAACCACTTATTTCTTTGTGATTCAGACATTGCGTGCAAGAAAGACCTTTGCCGCAAGGCACATTTTAGGTCAGCGACTCTCAAAGCACGTCAGGGTTATATAAACAACTGCTCTCCCAGCTCGGAGGATTCATGAAGCAACACTGCCACCATGTGGAAAAACAGCGGTGCAACAATGTGAGACAAGAAAAGAGTGACAGTTATGGTAATGGCTCTACTGAAGCAAGATTTTATGTCACAACTTATTAACAGACAAATTACTGATCTACTTTCAGGTGTGATTTATTGCACTCGACGTCCAAGAGATGCCGCCCAAGAAATAAAAGGCACCACTAACAGTTTCACAAAGCTCCTGTCCGACTTTATATCTGAAGATCCACCAAACAGCATCAAGAACGCAATGAAACAGACAGAAAGAATGCAAATAATGTGCAGAGCCAGACAAAACCCCCACAGTGGACTACCATGTGCTGCACGTCTGTCTGCTCCAGAGTCGGAGAGTTTCCATATAAGCACATCTGTTTCTTGCCTCAGTTAAGCTACCTGGGGTTTACAGAGATGCGTCTCTGCGTCTGCAGTCAGATGAAAAAAAAAACACAAGCAGATGTACCTGAAGAGATGTGTTATGGTCAAGTTAAACAAGCTTTTAAAAACAAAATAATGTAAAAGTAAAGACTAATTCTAGGATAAATAATGCAGCAACATTTTAGTTATGGGTTTACATATAAATACATTTTTTGGCACATCATACCTCACATGACACTTCCTTAACTCTTGGTTTTCCCCTTAAATTTACCTCAAATTATTTAGTTTCCATTTCCCCAAATAAAAAAAAACACGTCCTCAAAAGTGTCTTTGTAAACTTCTTCTAATCTGTAAGTTTTGTAGAGTTGTTTGATCGAAACAACATACGTTTATTTAAGAGGTTAACATTATTCAAAGATATTCCTTTGGGAAAAAATATAAGCTTTGTAAACTTAGATAAATACATTTATGCTATCGAGAATAGATAAACAGGTAAGCGTTTGAATTACTTAATTTACAGCCAGTAATTATATCAGCCAGATGTAAGTCTGCATGGAAGAAGGCATTTTAGCTTTTGGATTTGTAGGCCAACAAATTTACGAATAAAAAATTAATTACTGTTAATCAAAAAATATAATTTCATTGTGTGTTATTACATTAAATGAGAAACCTGAAACATTTCTAAGATATACTGTGCAGGGTTTTTCTTAAAAACAACAATGTATAGATTCAAACTGAAGTAATCCCTCTCAATCATCGCTTAGGAGCCACTCTGAGCGTGCAGCAGAATATTTATCTGCAGACACTCTGTCCTTTGACTAAGACTCTTTTCTTCTTATTCTCAATTTTCAGGACTGAGTATTTTTGTTCTTTTTTGTGTATTTATGGGCATCTAACCCCACAGCACTTATGTGAGGTCAGTGTTTTATAACAAAGTGGTGACCAGCTGCCAGACTGTAAGCAGCAGGCGTCCAAGAGACAAAACAACACAAATATAGCGAGCCAAAACGCCAAAAGAGTGTGAATTTTTTTGGCTTTTACTTTCACTTTAGCTTGCGAGCGTCTTCACAAACAGTTACTGGCAATCCTGCATTGTATGACCAGCACATAATCCCACATAATGGTGGACCTTGATTGCAAATTATCACGTTTGATTCTTAAATTTAAGTACATTTTGTGCAAAAAGAACAAGTGATTATTTTCATTATCGAATGATCTGTTGATTATATTTCTTATTAATCAATTAATCAATCTGTGTCATTTTATAGATCAACAACTAAGGTGCCAATCTGTGTTTCCTTATTAACATTTAAGAAGCTGGAAACAGAATTTTAACTTATTTTTTCTAAAAAAAACATACTCAAATTTAATCAGCTATCAAATTAGTTGGTGATTAATTTAAGAATTGTCAGCTATTTGATTGATTGTTGCAACTCTTGTTTTTAAAGTTGAAAATACAACGTAGTCCACGAGGAACAAGTTTTACATTTAAAGCTTATGTTTCTCAGTTTAGTTTTGTCTTTGTTACATTTATTAGTGATTTTATCTTGAAGTGTGTTCAGGAGAGCAATGGTTCACCAATAAGGTTGTTTTTAGGCATGACTCACTGCTCGGTTTTATGTTTATACCATAAATAAAGTTTGAATAGTGCAATCAGTTACATGTACTATCTTAGCTGAGTAAAAAAAAAATGTCTCTAGGTTCTCCTGGAAGGCCTGGGGATCCTCAGAGCACGGCACTTAAAGAAGCCAGTGTTTTCTTCATCATAACATGAGCAGTAATTTTGACAGTAGCTCCGAGCATTGATCCATATTTGGTCTTAGCCGTCGGGGACTCCCTGTGCCTCGTAAAAGCTGAGTAATGGATGGCGAGCTAATTAAAAAGCAGGCGTGTCAACATTAACAAAACAAATCGTCGTCAGTCAAAGCCGGTATAACTGCAGTTCGTGACAGGTAGCTTATTATCACTAAAACACTAAGACCAACAGCGAGTGAAGCACCACATAAAACCAGAACAGCTTTCAGTCGCATACTGACTCAAAGCACATCGTTAGAGATGGTTTAAAGGAGCCAAAGCTTGGCTAAAATTTATGACAAATAGGACGCCAGCATACAGAAAGATAACAAAGTTTGAGAGAAACATCATTTTCGGTGCCTGGAAATGACTTAGAAACCAAACTAATATGTTACAAACAAGAAACAGAAGAAAATGAACCTTTTTATCTGCGACTGATCATCTACCGATGCTGGGGAGTCATGAGATTGTTGTTAACAGTTTTGAAAACAGATCGCATAGTCAGAAAATAAGCCTGCATCCACAGAAAGTTACACAGCTCATCACTTTAATCAAATATATTCTGCCGCTATCAGAACAAGGCTCCTTTGACAACCTTGCCAGGCTCAACAAAAACGAGTCTTGACTCTCACATCCACCTTTAGCACACCTGTTGACTATTAAAGAGGCGGCCTTGACTGTTTGATTATGATTATTTTGTATTCAGCCTGTTGGTGCCTCTCAACACACATTTGCTTCATTAAAGCAGCAGTAAAACACTGAAAAAACCTACGAACTTAAAAAGAATGCACTAATGTAAAACTGTCAAAAAAAGCTGCGTGAAAAGTTTTACGAGCAAATAATCAGTAAAGCTTGCACCTCGAACTTTTATGGCTCCAGAGCATGAGGTCATTCAGTGAAATTGCCCTCGTAAAACTTAACGTTGTATGACACTTCATATATATTTGGTTGTGAAATGCACAACAGCGCTGTATGGTGCTATTCAGCAAACGCAACATCTGGAGAGGAATTACTTTTAGATTCTTGTGGTAAAATGTTTTGACTGAAGAACAGAAAATAATTTTTCCATGAAAAAACAACCCAAAACAATCACAAACCTGTATGATCAATATACTCAGGTATTATTTTGGTTTAGGCTCATTGCAGTGCTTCACTAGAACATAAGCAGTGCTTCGAGATATTACACTGTTATTTATGCACCAAAACATAAAGACCAAGACATCTCAACAGGTGATATAACTCAGTTTAAAGGGGACTATTTTATGCAGCACATGCATTGCTTGGTACTGTTTGCAAGGCAAGGCATTAATTCATCCTTTGCAAACTGAATAAAAAAAATAAAATTTGGTGGAAAGAGAGAAAGGTGTTTGGATATCACACAAGACAGCAGGTGTATTATCTATTTGAAGTGTGAGTCAAAGTTAGAAGTGTTTTCCTTCTACTGTGAACCGATGCTGGTGACTATCCAAAAGTCAAATTATACCGGCCCCAACCTGCGGGCTGAAATTTCACACGGGGAGGCACGAGGGCTGACGATGAAAGCCCTGATTAATATCACTGTCCTTGCGGCACTCTCACTGACATCAAGCTCCCTGACAGATATAGAAACGGGCAGCAAGAGCACATGAAACGACACAAGCAGAGTCCTGGGAAACACAGACACGCCCTCACATCTCTGTTTTACAACATGTCACAGGTCATGCACACAGCTGAGGCGTTGTCAGAGTCATGACAGCTGCAACGTGACGCGTCTAAAGAGGCAAACTGGACTCTGACACAACTGAAACTGTGAATACAATAATCATCATGGAGAACAATTTCATGATGTTTATGGAAAGAAACAAGCAAAATATCTCAGACATCTTGGGTCTCGTCACCATTTTCCTTTTGGAGTCTGCCATTTAGGGCTGATGTAAATTATTTTCATAATTGAGTCATAATTTTAGTAAATTTTTAAGCAAAAATTGCAACAACAGTCTGGTGTTGTTGCAATTTTGTGTCTGGTAAGAGTGTCTCTTATGTCTTAAGTTTTCCGATTTTTCTCTGTTTTAAACCATAAACTGAATATCTTTGGGTTTTGGGCTGCAGGTCAGACAAAAACAAACTATACGAAGACATTTCTCAACATAATTATCAATTTAAAAAGTAATAAGTAGATTAATCAATTTTGAAAATGGAAGTTGCAGCACTAAGTCAAATATTGTACTGTACACTTTGCTTTAATCTGTCGCTGAACATTTGGTTCAAGCTGCCTTGAAGCTTTGATCCTAATATTGGAAATCAACTGTAAAATCTGGATTCAAATGCAAAGCCTCAAAAATCATAAACAGCCCATAAATTAGAACTTCGAATCCACCATTATTCATTATACATCAACATAAATCATTATTAGTTTTCCTCAGACAAGAACATAACACTTAGTGAAAGTTTTGTGACTCCAATTCACTCTCATCTTACGTCACTACGAGTCCAGCACTACTGAAACTGGGACGGTTTGACTACACGAGAAACACTTACAGATATGCAAGCAAAGATTTTGAAAAAGTCTGCAATATTTCCCAAATTTGCAATAATGGCCTCCAAAAGTCGAGTGGTAAATGCGCAAAACCAAAGTAGCGTATCACAAATCAACAACCAGCTTGGCAAATCTGCTTACCGTAAAACTTCAAATAAAAGCCTCGTCAGTCAAAACCCCAGTCCCTTTAACTAGCCGGGTGTGGTGACGTATTTTGAAAAATAAAGGCCTGTCTCAACTGGAGGGCCAGTCTGGTTACCATGCAAACTCTCATCCAAACTGGGCTGTTGGCTACCTGCTGGAGTTTATGTTAGTTAGCTGCTCAGATCATAAATACAGAATGTATTTATGTTTAAACTTTTTTTTCAGGCAACTTTCTTATTTTTTGCTTTTACACATTTCTTGCTAACTTCTGGGTCATTTCTTCCCTTGTTGCTCATTAGCTTCTTCACATGTTTTTGAAAATAAATCAATAAATGTATAAAGCCAATTTGCCCAGTTTTCAAAAGGTGTATAAATAAGCATGAGATTACTTAGACACCTATTGAAAAAACCTGTAAACTTGACAGGACTGAGTATTAGTGAGTATTTCCTACATACATGCAAAACCTTGCATGTATGCAGGAAAAGGAGAGGGGTATATTAGAGCATACTAGTGTTAGAAAAGAAAGAAAGACAGAAAGAGAGAGTGACAAAGGGAGATTAATAGAGAATAAGAGACAGAAAGAAAGCAGTGACATGGCCAGATCGCAGCATGACATGACCATGACTTAGACAAAGCAGACACACAGACTGTCTCTAGGACAGAGGCCAATTCATGACAAGACGACGGTCTGATAAATGGACGGACAGACGGAAAAAACACTTCCAGAGAGCATGAAAAAGACACACAGTCGTGATGGGGTGCTGACAAAAGCCTCCACAGAGAGCACAGCCCTGCTCTGTCTGCAGCTGAATGTGACCACGCCGACATTAAACCCGCAGTTGTTGCACCCTCCGTCTCTCCGTTCCTCGAGGTCAGACAAAATCTGAACAGCTGAAAAAACACAGTTAGCTTTAGCTAACCAACAACCTGCCGTGCTGATAATTAAATTAGAGGTTTGTTTACTGGTTCACTCAGCAACTGCTGTTTAAATCATGGGAAGACTCAGAAGCCTGTCTCCATTTTTCACGTACTGTATATTTGGAAGAAGCTTTCAGACCAGTGGTTCCAAACTGGTGAGTCACTGGTCCATTCTGAATGGACTGCAGGTGACTCGCAAATATGTCGAGTTTGTAAAGTCTGCTTTCCTGCTGTAAAGTTAGATTTCTGGGTTTTTTGTGACCCTCGCCAAAGCTACACATATTTTTTCCTTGAGCCTCTCTGAATGACTTGGGGAAAATGCATGAAGTTTTTGTTCCACGTGATGTGTTCAAGGACCATTGGAAAATTAAAAATCAAATGATAATTTTTGTTTTAACAGTTTCTGGCTGTAATAAACAGTGTCTTTTTAGCAATTTTTATTTCAGCAGGCCCCCTGGGTTGGAAGGCACGTTTTCTTTTTTTAAATCACCAGAAAAATAATAATAAAAAAACATTGCCTAGACCTTTTACAGAAAAAAAATGCCAAAATTGAAACAAAAAATTAACCATGCCTTTCAAACCCACATTGGATTTTTTTTCTACAGAGAATGGGCAAAGCCCCCAATGTCTTCAAACCCGAAAAATGCCCCTAGTTTTAATTAATTGCACTTTATTGTTGCAATATGTTTTCCTTCATTCTGTTTTAAGCCCACACATCATTTATGTTTTGTCAAATAAAATTGAATTTGTAGTAATTTCTCTCATATGCAGACCTTGAACTAATGACTAGGGATAAAGCTGGACCCAGTGGCTGAACAGTGGGGAAGCACTGTTAATGACAGTTTCAAAAAGCTAAATAAAAGCCACAATGCACAAGAACATATGTATTTCACTTCAGTTATACGCTCAGGGTGAGGCTGACAGTCAAACTCCCTCCATACCCTGCAGGCATTATTGTTGCACTCACAACATGAAACTCCTGCTAAACCAGAACGCGTGACAGTACAGTGGTAACACTAGACTGCTGCCATAACAGTGCTCCATTTCTCTGCTGCGAGAGGTTATTGGATTTATGCAGCACAACTCCATATCAGGCTCTTTACAGTCTCCGCAGCACAGACTATAAAGACAGACTAGCACTGCATCTTCAAATGGGGCATAGGAGTTTTTTCCAGGGCATCGACTCTATTTAGACCAACCATGCGTTTTTAGAAACTACCTGCAACTGCAACAATCACTTTTAAGCCGCAAAACTAACAGGAACACAGGATTGAGTAATTGTGCACATAAATAAACTGCTGCACAGTTCTCTCAGGGTGCTACAAATCAACAGATCCAGTGTCTATTAAAAGACTAAACCCGAGGGGAGACTGAGGGGAAAGGGAGATGCAATGACAAATAAGGGACGGCGCAAGGCACACAAAGAGTCTTGCGCTAATGGAGGTGGATGTTTCATGGTAGGGGGTCGACGGGGGCAGAACATGTGCTGAGTCACCAGCTCCCTCAGTGACTCAGCAGCTCCACCGCTTCTACTCTAGCCACTGATATTTTTCCACTCCAGCAGGTGAGCTCAAGGCTGCCCCCACTTTCTAATTCACAATATATAAATAAAGTGATTTCAACTGGGAATGGTTTTTGTACATCCAAAAATGTGAGGAATGTTCTAAAATCCCAGAAATATTCTAAAATCTAAGAAATGTCCTAAAATCCAAAAAATGTCCCCAACTCTAAGAAACATCCTACAGTCCTTGAAACTCCTAAAATCGTACAAACATCCAAAAATCCTCCAAATATTCATGGGGTTGCTGCAACTGGCCCCTGGCCTCCTCCGCCATAAGAGCACAGCAAGTTGAGTATCCCCATGCCATAATCACACTGTAAATCATGTTTTTCCTTTTAATATTAATGCAAAGGAAAGTATATTTTGATGAGATGTGACACTGAAAAGCCTGAAAGTTTACTGAAAAAAAACACAACATGCAGAACAGAGTTAACATCTGAATAAACATATTTGGCAGCACAGGCCATCCATCCTCACCTGTCCTCCTCTCCTTCAGCGTGCTGAGTCCTGAGGCCCGCAGCAGCCGCGGCCATGAAAGCACTCGCCTCAGCTGACATCCCCATGTGGGCCAGCGTTCCAGCAGCACCGCCGGCCTCCGCAGCCCCCTCTCCACCTGCGGCCACCCCGAGCCTGGGCAGCCCCAGCAGACTTTGGTGCTGGAGCAGAAGCCTCTGGGCGTCCTCCAGCTGGGATGTCCTTATGGAGCTTCCTCCTCTTGGGACCTGTGTAAGGGTCGCACCCAGATTTAGGAGAGGCTGGAGATCAGCTTGTAGTGCAGTCAAAGGCATGTAAGGGGTCCCATGTGTGGGTGCTACTGGGACTGTGGCAGTGGAGGGGGGCGGGACTTGTGTCTGAGGGAGAGCTTGAGCTGGGAGGGTCTGTGGCTGTCCTGTAAAAGCTGCCTGGACAGGTGGGGCGACCTGACCTTGATGTGGCAGCTGAGGCTGAGCTGTGACTCCTGGAACTGGTGCTATGGAGATTCCCGTTGTAACATGCGGTAGCGGAGGCTGGACCTGGGTCTGGAAGGGAGCGGTGGGCTGGATAAAATCTGGCTGTCGAACACTCCCTGGTGCTATGACCCCTGCGTGGTACTGGGGAGCAGGGTAAACTCCCTGGGGTTGAGCCTGCAGGGGATCCACAGTGTAGGGCAGCTGCTGGGGTATTAAAGGCAGAGGCTGACTTACTTGTGGTGTTGCTGTTGGGAGAGTGACAGGAGCCACTGGTTTCTGCAAGTGAGCCCCAGCAACAACCTCCTGGGGTGCGACATAGGTCAGAGGAGTGGTTTGGGGGAGTCCCTGTGGTGGGCTCTGCATGGCTTGTGGACTGGTGAAGTCCTGGCTTGGTGGCTGATAGGGCTGAAGCGTGTGAGGAGGCTGTACAACAGGTACGCTCTGATTAATCCCAGTGTTACCTGCCTCCGTCTCTGCAGCCACATCTGCACCTTTTGGTGCCTCAGTTGTAGTTGGATGAGGAACCTCCTTCTCATAATACTCTGTACATGTCCATCTTCCTTTGCGGAACGGCTCAGAGTTTGTATCTAGTTTGACAACTCTAAAGCGAGAGCCAGTAGCTGTCTGGGTGTGCTGGGTTTGAGTGTTGGGAGCAGCAAGAGACGGGCCTCCTCCGACAGGAGCTATTTGCACACTCACAGTAGTGCTGTCAAAACCTGCAGGCCCAGGAGGAGGAGCTGCAGCAGCAGACATATTTGAAATGTTCACACTGCCTTGTAGATGTGGATCAGCGGCACCAACGATAGGGGCTAGTGGCTGGGTCAATACACCTGCTGGTTTACTGTTATCCAACATGGGTTGCCTCTGTGACTGGCTCGACGTGGCTTTGGGAGCTGGGCTGGAGCAAGCCAAAGGAGCGATGGATAGAGGTGGCAATGAGGGTTCACCTCCTCCTATGCTATCAGAGTGATGATGCTGAGGATAATAATGATGATGCATGGTCCCGTTTACCATTGAGGCGTGCTGCTGAGACCCCTGAGGGATGGAATGAGGGTGAAGGGGCTCGTTTGGGGACACAATTCCAGGTGTGTCAACCCCATGGAGACTGTTGAGTGTCTCATCAGAAGAGCTTCTATCCGGGACACCTGTATCTGTGGCCCTGGACACGGAAACATCCAGCATATCAGAGGAGGAGAGGTCTTCAGTGTGGGACTCATCCATATCATCATAGCTTTCTGTATCATCTGCTAAGCTGTTGTTGCCGCTCACGTTGATCTGAGCTGAGGTGACACTTGTGATCTGGAAGCCACTCTTCTTCTTTACCTGGGCGCCGGCAGTTTGAGACTGAGGCTGGTGGTGCAGTCCGGGAGAGTTGGATCCAGCCTGTGTTGGATTGTCGTCGGCCGTGTTGACTGCTCCACCGCCGCCGGCTGCAGAGGACGCACCGCTGCTGCCTCTCCGGTAGTGAAAACCTTTCCTACTCCCGGTCCCAGGAGGGTCTCCAGAAAAGTCCTGGTGGTGCATCTTTGCCGTCAGCTGGTTACTGAAGGCCAAGCAGTGGCTACCGACTAGCTAAAACAGATGCTAGCTAGCTGGGTCAGCTGCAGTACCGCGATACTAACGAGCCATAAGTGAGAAGTCAGATGATTTATGTCCTTTAAAAATCCAGCTAAACGCCAAAGGCTGTAGTTACGATCAAACTTATCGTAACAGCGACGTCCCTTTTCTTTTCACATGTATTTATCCAACTCCAGAAAGATTAAAAACACTAAGTTAAACCACGCAAACAAAATAAACAAAGAATGCGAAATTCAGCTAGCCGTTGGTTAGCTTAAAGCTGCGATTAGCTACGCTCTCCGAGAACTTGGTGTACCCTCTCTTTACTACTTATGAGTATTTCGCAGATATTAGTGTCAAAGTCAAGCAATCAAAAATTAATAAATAACCCAGATTAGTGTACTCAGGTGGTCTTCAAAGTGAATGTGAAAGCTTCTTAGCTGGCCGGTGAATGTCGCAGGAAATCAGCCGTCGCATCAATTCCTTTCCCCGGACGTCGAGTCTCCTTTTTCCCCGAGACAGAAATAACCCGGGCGAGTAATAAACTCCGTGTGATGTCAACAGACAACGGTGTCCAGATAATATCCGTCTTTGTAGTGGTGAAAAGTGTCCGCTAAGTCCATCTCGGAGCGTCTTATGGAGTCCGTGTTTGCTGTCTCATTGCCGGTGAGCAGCAGCAGCTAACGGCCGGGCTGTCAGTCTCAGCGGAGGGAGGAGGAACGCAAACACTGACACTGCGCATGCGCGTCTCTGCCCATTTTTTCTTTTTTTTAGATTTGTGCAACATTCAGGCTAATCTCTGAAAATCGGAAAGTACAAAATCTATGTAATCAAGCTTGTATTCAAGGATGTCGAGTCATTTTTTCCTCTTAGAAAGACCGATTCAATCATGTACTTGTCGTTTTCCGTTATTGTGGCCATTTCATTGTAAGATATTTTGGTGTTTTCAAAAGTATCTATCACTTAAACCAAATTTCAGAGCCCCGTTTTACAATATTTAGGAGGCAATTGAAAGCAGCACTGGACCAGGTTGTGTTTATTTATTTTCTTGGACCCCACTGTTTGGGAAGTGCTACTATAAGCAAGCAGTATCAACTAAAGGAGGAAACTGATTTTCCAAGTTCCTGGTTTGTGCATAAGAAATTAAACCATTATCTAATGTCAGGGTACCTGCAGCTTAAAGCAGGTAATATTTAAGGCTTTTTAAGACTTTTTAAAATGCCATTAAGACTTAAGTTTAAGACCAAATTTCTAATTGCCTTCACTTTCAGTAAAACACAGATAATTATCTGTCAAATGTTGAAAAAAAAAAACAACCCTTTTTAGAGTCAAACACATGGAAGATTGCTTAATTGCTTGGATTTCCAGCATGACAAGTTTAAGAAGAGGAATTTGTTTGTTTAGCAAACAATAAATGTTACCAATATTTTTGAGATTTTGCAGTCCTGTGTCTATTTAAATGGAGTTTGGTGGAATTGATGATTGGGATTTTGGGGTTGTTTCTAGTGAAACAAAAAGGATCTTATTTTTTAATAATGAGTAAAAATTATTTCATTTTTCATTTCACTTCATTTATGAGGACAACACACATTAATTAACATTTCTGTAGATGCTTAATAATCTGAGCCTGTCAGTGGCAAAAACAAGGACTTTGATTAGACATACATTGATGCACAATTGCCCTTAATGGTGACATTGCAGCCAGTTTAGAGGTTTCTCGCTGCAGCTTCTCTCGCTCAATATTTGACCAATTTCAAAAATAGTTATCTCTTACCGTCACATAGACATAAAATATGGGAAACAGGGTCCAGGTTGAAAAATACTAAAGTTACCCCTTGAACAAGACTGATTTTCCTCACAGCAAATACACTGTACTGCCTTTTAGAAAAGTTTCAGTCTTTGCTTTCTATATTCAAATAATCTTTGGAAGGGCAGGATAAGAAGCCAATCCTTGCTGAAATGTCATGTAAAACAAGTCCTGGCACAAAAATGACAGATGAATCATCTCCTCATATAGGACCAGCTTGTCCTGTCTGTTTGGTAGAAGACAGCTCTTATACAAATCCCCCTATACAGATCCATTAAAAAGTACTCAGATTTTTAAGCACCTGTCAGTTTTGCACTTGCCTTCTGGCAACAAATTCTTATGTTAAACACATGACAGCAGGACAGATTGATGTGTTGCTAGAATAAAGGGGTAAAAAAGTTGAAGAAGTGAGACACGCCTGTTAGAGCACTTCAAACATGTCAGCGTTGTGGCTATTCATAAACTCACCACATGCACCTGCAGGGGAGGGCGAGTGATGGGAAAGTTCCACTCTGAAGTCTGATTCCAAAGGTTGCATAATGTTGAAACCGCAGAGGGTAAACAGAGAGACGTCAGCCATGCTTTCTGTAAACGTTCAACCTGAACGTCAAGACTGTTCCTGGACAGCATCTGCTGATTGGAAGTTTTAGTGTTTAGTCAAGGTCATCCTCTACTTCATTTTAATGTAAATGTATAAACCGTCAAAATCAAAGGACATTTTTCTGTTGATTTCTGGTAATTAAATTCCTCAAGTATTTAATTCCGCTTTTTCTTTTTTTTAAACTTAACTGTTTGCACCTTCATTCATACTTATTTGCAGTCCAACTAAACATGTATTTTACCACAATTTATTCCTGTTGCATTTTGCATGCAACAACTGATTTATATCACTTCATATTTTATCCTTTATTTTAACTTGCACTATATTATATCCTCACAGCCTTTTTTTAGTTCCTCTTATTGATTCTACTGCTGTGATTATGTCTTATTATTATGTATTTATTTTTATGAATACTCAAATTGTGTTGTCGGAGAGAGTCTGTGACCCCAAGTTTTTCAATGGCAACTTGGCTCTTGTAATTGTTCTTTATTGGACAATAAATAACTAAACTTGAACCCTATATATTATATCAATCATAGCCCCTTTAAGTGTGATTTAAAAAAATAAAAAATAAAATAAATGAAAATAAATAAAAAGATATAAATAAAAAAATATATATTTTATTACTTATCAGTTCCTTTAAAAGTCATTTAATAATGAATAGAATATTTCACTGCTCAGAAAGCACATATTTGTAGTTCAAAATAATGCCTAATAACTTGAAATAACATCCCAAATAATTGTTAGTAATTTCACAATTTTACCTGCATGATGTGGTTTTCCTATTCACCATTTCAGGTGTTGCATTGTTTTCCAGATGTCCAGCTGGGCGTCTGGGTGTGTTTTCATATCCTGCAGCGACTCAGTCTTTCACACGCCCACCATGTTTCCCCGTCTTCAGGCGTTAGTGGCAGAGACTGTAGCGCCTGGTTCTCTGTCAACACATAATAGCTTTGTGCATGTGGATGGCTGCAACAGAAAAAGGAGAAAATTCTTAACATGTATTCATTCACAGAAAACAGCAAGCATTTGCCCCAGGGCGAACTTTATTACTGCATGTGATCTGTTCCATGTCTCAACTGTGATGTTATTTATATTTTCTATTAACAACGTCAAACCTCAGAACATCAGCAGAGGAATTATTATGGAAACAGAGATATGACATTTAAGACCCACATTAATGATGTGACTTGTCAAAGAGGAAAACACAGAACAACTTACCAATTCTTAAGGTGACACTCCTCACAAAATCTATTTTGAGTGAAGCCTCACCACCTGTAGGCTGAAAAGCCGGATCTGAAGAGTTTATTGTTTGCTTATGAGAATGACGCACTGCTTACTGCAGCATCCAGATTAAACACATGCAAAATGGATGGACCTTCTGCTACTAGGGCGTTGTCTAGATGTAGGTTGATTTCCGGTTTTGCCGGTCCGGTGTATGATCTTAAACTGGTTTAATTTCAATTAAATGAACACCAAAAGTGTTGCACTGACCAGGAATCGAACCCTACTATAGTATTCAGAGGGCTACAATGAGAAAGACGACTCCTCGTTAGTATAGTGGTCAGTATCCCCGCCTGTCACGCGGGAGACCGGGGTTCAATTCCCCGACGGGGAGTGCGGTACGCTTTTTTGAGCATCTCCTCACCTCGTCCGTGCCAGACGCCGAAAAAATGTTGTTGAATCGGCTGGCAAAGAGGCAACAAGAGCAAGACCTTTACAACAGTAATTTTATGATGGCCCACAGACTGACGTGTCAGAACACAAAGCAAAAAGCCCGACAGTACAATGTCAACAAAACAAAAGTCAGCTGCATTGGCCGGGAATCGAACCCGGGCCTCCCGCGTGGCAGGCGAGAATTCTACCACTGAACCACCAATGCTCACATGCTTATATCATCCACAGCCACCGCTCAGTTTTTGACGTAATATTGCCTTCGTATTCCTCTTCGGCCGAAATAAGTGGCAGTACACCGATCCACTTTGTGTCCCTCAAGAGTGCAACGGCACGCCAGATTTTAAGAGTAACAAGTCCGGTTTATAAGGTCATATGAAGGCATAACAGGAACATGAGTGTTCTGTGCTGCATTATCAGTGCAGAAGAGAAATAAATTGTTCTGTATGAAGTATTTGCACAAATGTGTATAAGTTGCTGTCAGTAGCACTTAACTCCAAATTTGAGGTCATGTATGCAGGCATGTACTGTTAAACCATAGGATACTTTATTTTTGTGTGGACTAGATTTTCAAAATAAATGTTTTTATTGTACCTTGCACTTATCCTCTGGAGTTGATCCCGGCTGACATTGGTTGAGAGGCAGGGTGCACTCTGGACAGGTCAACAGATGATCACAGGGCTGACACATAGAGACAGACAACCATTCATGCTCACATTTACACCTACGGGAAACTTGGTGAACAGTTAACCTAACCTGCCTGTCCTCGGACTGTAGGAGGGAGCTGGAGACCTGGAGAAAATCAACACTGACTTGTGGAGAACATGCAAATGCCACACAGGAGGGCCTGTAACCTGTGGCAGCAGTGCTAACCCCTGCACTTATTCTAATCCTGTTAAGAAACAAACACAACAAACAGCAAATCAAAGAGGGGAGTCAAATCAACATAACTGCGTGCTTTATTGATATACAGTAAAGCATTTTATAATACAGTAGTAAGGCATATATTTGGTGGAATCTGATATGTTGTGAAGTATTGACGCGTTATTTGAAAAATGATGTGAGAATGAAACACAAATGTTAGAAATGAAAAAAAAGAAGAAGAAATCAATCAAATCCAGTGTCTGGATCAAAACAAAACCCTCTTAGGTCATACTGCAATAATGGGATGCCAAAAACAAAGGAGTGTAACGCCGCAGTGCTCACCGCGAGCTTCTCTGAGTGGTTATACATTAAATAACAATGGAGTTTATTTAGTCACACATGCTAATATTGTAACACCTCACACAGCACAAAACAAAATAGCTTTTAAACCGAAGACAAAAAGACACCTCTAGAATAAACGCATCGTCCACACAGGAAACAAATATCTAGTATGTCCCAGGTATGACAGTAGTGCACACGGATTTGTTTGATTTGTGTAAAATGCTCGTTTTTAAACTTTAAAAATGCAGTAAATGCATCTGAACATTCAGACTGGAGGCTCCTACAGTGCAGTAGAACATGTGACGGAGTGAATAGAATATCTGACGTTAATCAATCATCCAGCAATATTCAATTAATAACAAACAATCTGAGAGGAGTGTGGGGTCGAGTACAGTAGAGAAATTGCCTCCGAACTGGACTTTGACAATTCAGACGAGGTAGAGCTTCCGTTACTGGGCTTCCTAAAACTTCCCAAAATATTTCTCTGTTAACGTTGAAACAGAAAAAAATCCTCAAAAATAATCTCAACTAGCAGCCTTGTAACACTGTAGTGCTCAGATTCAATTAAAATCACATTCTTCTAAGTTCCTCTTACAGTAATTCAGACAAAAACTAATAAACAGTGTACTGTGTGGAGTCGACAGACACTTAGAAAGCATCTTAGTGATCAAAATTTGAATAAAATCCTGACTTAAGATGTACCAGTGCAATAATCAGGACTTTTTTCTTTAAAAAAAACCCCCAAGTCATTTCTGAAGGAGTCTGTCAAAGACTGATTAAGAACTGAAGAGTGCAGTTTGGATATCCTGTTTGGATATAAAAGATGCAACTTTAAACTTGCTCCATTTTATTCAACAAAAACTACTTTTAGTTTTTGCAGGGGATACTGGCAGACCAGCGGATGTACAGTTTGGACTTTGAAATGTAGGGTCTTTTCTGATATGCTATAAAGTCGCATAATGGGAAATGTAGGATCCAGTGTTTTCAAAGTTTTACCCAGAATTGTAACAAAATTTCTGGATATCTCAGCATCTCTAACGTCAACTTCTACCATTCTTTTAAGAATCTGTCTCTTATGAGTCCCTCACCTTCATTGAAATGCTATACTGAATCACTGGACTGAGCTTTTAAAGGGATGGTTGGTATTATTTCTTTCAAGTGGGGTTGTGTGAGGTACTTATCCATAGTCAGTGTATTACAAGTGAAGTGTGATCCCAGCTGCTCCTTTAACTTGTGCTCTATATTAAGTCCTTTTATATTCTGAACTGCTGCTTTATAATTGTCCATGTTGAGTGCCAGGAGTGCCGATAAGGAAGCTAAGCAATGCACTGCTGTGTATGGAGGCAGCAGCAAAACGTATTTTAGTGTCCGTATCACTTTAAGTGTATGCTATATTTAGAATAATTTCATAAATTAGAACTTGCCACAGACAGCCCTTTCAGAGAGGAGAGGCGTTAACTGCCTCAGTTGTCTCTCTATGATTGCATCAAAGCCGTCAGACTCTGCTGACAAAAGTAGTCTTTTGGGCTCACAGCATACAGAGCTGCTGGTCTGCTGCTGCCTCGATCAGTTACTTAGTCGTGGTTCTGTGTGACCTTTTTTAATCTGCTAGAACCCTTTTCAACGCCAAACTCGTAATAACACAAACTAACTGATTGAGGCAGCAGTAGACCAGCATCTTCAGTCTTCAGTGATTTTAAACTACTGTTTTTCTCAGATATTAATAAAAAAGTTCCCAATTGGAAATCACTGTTAGACAGCATAATAAAGCTGTGAAAATAATCGAAATATGGCGTACCCTTAAACTGATTTTGTTTTTGTTTTTTGGTTGCTAAAATACATTTTGCTGCCCCCGTGCAAAGCAGTGCATTTCTGATCTTCAGTGACGTTACTCCTGACTGCTTTCCCAAATGGGGGTGAGTCAACCGCCATCTGCTGTATGCAATACACTGACTATGGATAAGTTCCTCAAACTATCCCACTTCAAAAGATCCAAGCTATCCTTTTAATGTGCACAGGCATCTATACTGTGACTCATACCAGCTGCAGCTTTTCCTCACAGTCGTCGGGGTGAAGTGACATTTATATTAAGTTTAAAAGATGATGCACTAACATTTATGTGCTATGCTAATTTTATATACGTATATATAAAATCAACACAGTGTACAAATAGTAAATCTAATCTTGAGTCAATAGGATGACAAATGCAAGACAGCTCACTTACTCTGGGCCTTTTTGGTGCTGAAAACAATATCAGAGACAAACTGCAATAAGATTATTCCCCACTACTTGAGGACAAAAAAACTAGAAAAGTGATTTAGTCTTCAGTCTTTTCAAATGTTCAAATGTTGTTCAATTATGTCTTTGCTGACTCACCTCAGTTCTGAATCGGGCCTGTTACAGCATCTGTTTAAGCACACAGTACACTGTGCCCAAAACAAACACAGGGATGAAACTGTTGCCATAGAGATGTTAATAATAAGAATGACGAACAGATCGATGGATGGATAGATGGACGGATGAGTAAATAAATGAATAATTCAAATATAACATGAGGTTCGTCAGCCAGAGCCGCCTCCAAAAAAAGCTGTAATGTAATGTGGAAATTAGGCACCACCACACAAACACACATACACACACACACACACACACACACACACACACACACACACACACACGTACACGCACAGAAACTCACACACAGTCTCACAGACAACGTACTGTAAAGATCCAGGATGCCTGCATTACCTTGACTGTAGTGTACGCTGTTATAGAAAGACATTTTTCTCTTAGAAAGCACCCTTATGATTACAATCATTCTTTTTTTTGATACAAATGTCTGAAATGCTTTTGCTGTTTCCCCAATTACAAAGAGATGGCAATTATTCGACCACACTGAACACACATATTTGTATCTCATCTCTCTTTGCCCCATCACCCCGCTCTTGTTTTATACAATTGCATAGAAGTTTATAAACCAGCCTCTGTTAATAATAAAACAACTTCAGGACGTTTTAAGAAACTACTGAAATCTACAAGGTATAATGTTTTTCTTTTGTTTTTGTTTTTTACGCGTCATTGCTGGAACCGCAATCCTTCACAAAAATAGACGTTATATATTCTCTTTGTAAACTGTGTTTCCAATCCAGTTGTTTTGACTAGAAAAGCATGCGATAGGTAGGAAGGAAAGGAGGAGAGGAGAGGGAGGACGAAGGGATGAAGGTTGAACGGGGGCGGGATCAGAAAGGCAGGGCCTCGTGCTGTTCGGCGCTCTGCTCGTCTGTCATCACGCTGACTAGTGACTCCATGGCACGGCCCAGATCATCGGCCATGTGGAACAAACTGCCAATACTGGGACCTGCAGAGAGAGGGGAAGGAAATAATTTGGTTAACACAAGCTCACAGGTACATGACAGTTAAAACGGGCCACAGTGTGTGCTACATACACAACAAGACATCTACAGCAACACTAGCAGCTCTCTGAGGCTTTCCTGAAGTTACAAGCTGATCGCTAGCACTGTTTGAATGTTTAAAAGAGAGGTGTGCTTGGACGGAAATGGTGTTCTTCAATACATTTAGCATTTCAGTAAAACATCATTAATAAATCTTAGACAAAAAGTGTTAAACGTCAGCCAACCATCCAGATCAATGAAAATTGTCATTAGTTTTGCAGGTATTTGAGGTTAATAAAATGGTATGCTAATGCATAGACATTAAATGGTTAATTCTGCATTCTGCTGATTTTTATGCAGCAGTTTGTGCCTTTTCTGCACAAATTTATGATGTAAATGTCTTGAATTTTGTCACAGTAAAGGTCTCCTGCAACTCTCAATGTGTTCCCTGCAATTTAAAGATAATATTGTAATGTTTTTTGCAGCTTTTAGTTAAACCAACACCTTTCACGTGCATTTAAAACATCTGAAACCTGAGCAAACTGATTTGATTTCTTTTAAAAATATGACTTAAGAAGCAACAAGCAACATGGAAAAAGTCCCACAAACTGCAAGAAATAAGGAAAAGGTGACAAGAAATTCTTTCTTTTTTTAAAAAAACAACTAAATTTCAGGTCAAGCCAATGTTCTCAGGTTTCAAAGGATTAAAATAAATGCTGAAATATATTTAAACAATGTTTTGTTTTGGAGTTTGTGTTATTCCAACATTTGAGTCAAAAAAAGTGTGTCAAACAAATGTTTATTTGTTTTGTCCAAATATCAGTTAATTGGTCTCCTTGATTAAGAAAAAATACGGTATCAGCCCAAAAAATTCATATCAGTCAACCCCCAACATATTCCACACTCACGTAACAACCCACTGCATGCAGCAGGGATGCAGAAACAAGTGAGCAGAGCGCTGATGGTTTAAGTGCACCGCCAGAACAAAAAGGGTGAGTTTGACATACAGCATGTTTGGCTTTGCTTCATATATCAAACTGTTTTGAGGTCAAAGATGCCCTGCACCGACCACTTGCATCTACCATTACAACTGATTTGTAAATTCTGACTGAAAAGCTCTTCATAAGGTTTTTGTTTTAGTATGACCACAAAATCAGCAAAGATTTAAGCCTTCAGTTGCGGAATAAAAAAACCCCATGCTGCTGTTTGAATCATAAAATGTCAAGCAAACTCCCTCTTGCTTGGATTTTGCTTCAAATGTACAATAGGACCGGCTTGGTGCCAGATCTATGAATTGTTGCCCACATCTGTCATTTTTTAAGCAAATGAAAAAATCAATGAAGTGTAAAGTCTGGTTATGAAACTACAACAGCACCCCTACTTGGCCAAAGTAGAGCACAAAAGAGCATGCAGCAAATGGCACAGCAGTAAACAAATGTTCCTGTCTGAATGTTTGCAGGGACAAATAACACCATTTTATAGTGCCTAAACTTACATTAGTGAGAAATTCTCTTTTTCTAATCTAAATGAAACACTGTTGATATCTACCACTCTAAGAAAAAGATCATTTATGCCTCAGAAATCACAGAACTCTGCCTACAACAAACTGGTTTTATCCGATTAAACTGTGGCTGAATCTTATACTGAACCCCAAATCTACATGCATGCAGAGATGCTCTATTCACACACACATCATACTCCCCACAGTGCAGAACAGAGCGGAAGTGTGACAGGACAGAAAAGGGAAAGGAAATTAAAGACAGGGAAAGAGACGGAGGATTGTTTTTTTATTTTTACCCCTGAATCACTGTACCATGATGTTTACACTCGTTTGGACATTTTGTGCGAAGTTGCATTTTCTACAGCAGCCAAACCTCAGTCCCGCTATTAAGCCAATTATTATATTTTTCTCATGACTATGATTATGTGTTCTGGTAGAAGCCAAAAGTGGTACATACATGGTAAGTGCATGAAATGGAAATACTTTTTTACAGGCCCAGGTAAAAAAAGTACTCTAAGGTAGACTTTATTTAAGCATATATAATGTACTTATGATCAATGTACTAAAAGTTGGCTATTTGTTTGTATGTCATTGGTCTATCATACATGCTACTACTTAAATAAAATTAATGTATTTGGCTGTAACATTTTAAGATTCCATTAAGTACTGAAATATATAATATACAACAATTTCATACTGGTCTACTTAAAAAAATACATGCACATTTCAATGCAATCAAATACAAACTCAGATAAATGATACATAAAAAGTAATTTCACCACGTTCTGATTTTAAATAAATATATATATTCATTATGTAATATAAGTGTATTAACATATATAAAAATTGGTTGAATGTTACATAAAGTAGAAAAAGTCCATTTAAAACAGCATTAGTAAAACAGATTCTTTTTAGTATATATAAGTGTTCCTTAATGGTGTTTTAAAATATTATAGTGAAGTCAAATTAACTGTATTTTAGTATATCATTAGTAATACTAATAATGATATATCATTAGTATATGAAGTACATGTTAGTACTTCAAAAATGGCACACTTTTAGTACATAAATCATGTACTGACAAAAACTTTAAATGCAACATTTTTGTTTTTGCTCCCATTTTTCACGGGTTTGTTTCAAGATCGAACACTTTTTTTGATGCTCAGCAGAAATATTTCTCTGTAGTGCTTGTCATGTGAAATCCTAACAAAAGCCTTTTTTTTTCAAGATGAAACTGCGCCTTTTAGAGTGGCCTTTTATTATGATCACTCCATGCCACCTGTGTAGTAATCATGCTGTCTAATCACAGAAAATATTTTAGAGAAGCAGGAGTGCTCATGAACACAGATTTTAACAAATTTGAGACCAGAAAAAGTGATGTCTTTGTGTATAAACAAACACACATATCTTTAACAAAAACCTTTGAAAAACAGGCGCAAAAACAAAAGTGTTGCATTTAAATTTTTGTTATCTGTAAGTACACGTAAATCATGTGTTTTTCGGTATATTTTTATATGGAAATGAGATGAGAAGGTGAGGGGAGAAAGTTGAGCCACTAACCTCTCATGGGTGTCCCCTTCTCCCTCCTGGCTCACGGAGAAAAAGAGGAAAGGAAAGAAAGAAAAGAAGAAAGAGGAAAAAAATCAGCCTTGCGTTGGTAACAGAGAGAAAAATAAGTGAAGGACAGGAAACGCTTTACTTTAAGATTTACAGCTGAAATGAAGTTTAAGTTTGAGCATCTCACTGAAAGGAAAATGTATGCTTATCCAAAAAAAAGCAGGATAAACAGTACTGCATTATCAATTTTGTTCTAATTTTATATAATTAATTGCTATTTTCACAATTCCCTTAACTCTGTAAGA
Source organism: Plectropomus leopardus (assembly GCF_026936395.1). Lineage (NCBI taxonomy): Eukaryota > Metazoa > Chordata > Actinopteri > Perciformes > Serranidae > Plectropomus > Plectropomus leopardus. The sequence continues at coordinate 9,409,495 of NC_142199.1, forward strand.
GGTGTAACATGGTCATTCTGTGTATTTTTTTTGTTGCAAAAATCCTAGATTTTTACCTTGCCCAAAGTTTGACCTTGAGAGTTTTTACCTTTTTGCATTACATGAATTTTGTTGGTGGATGACAAAGACAATAACACATCTGACTGCATCACCTTGGTCTCTCCTTAACTATGATGGCAGTTTTTTATTTTGATTTTATTTTGACCAATTTGCAGCTTAATGAATTATAAAAAAAATATCACCAGTTGCAGCCCTATGTATTTTTTTCCTATATTGTGGCCAATTAAATGTGTAATTCAGTGTGCTTTTGTCTTAGTGTTCACCAAATCGTCCTACCTGAGTCTGATGATGGTTTAATCCTCTCTGAACACACGTACACGGGGACCTTGACCTATAGCCAAAGCCTTTTAAGACAAGTCAGCTGTGTATAAGATGATGTTATTGGTGCCTGTGTCTAATGAAGATCTGATCGGTGGAAACTTTTCACAGACACTTTGAATAGAAATCACTGTGGAAGCAGAAAATAATTTCCCTAACGAGACCTAAAACCTCTTTCTCTTACATCACAGGCCTGTTTTCCTGTTGTCTCTAGGCTACAGTTACCTAGCAATGATCATAATAATAGGTATCTTTCAAAGAAATGTCCTGTAATTAGTTGTGTCAATTTGTATTTTCCTCAAAGTTAAATGCCTTAAGGAACGCTTCAATTAAAACCATTTTTTAATTCTTGCAGTGCCTTTGTCTCCCCCTCCTGGCAAAGACAGTAATTACACAAGCACTGTGGACATGTGCTTGTGACGCATGTCTGCAGGTGAATTCGCCGCAACGCCCCCAGGAGCTCTATCTTCAAGTCTTTTTTTTGGACCTAAGTCCTACCTTCCAGAGTGGTGCCCCCCCCCAAAAAGAAACTTTTCTTGGACGCTTTTTAGGATTTTCTGTCACAGTCCTAGCTGCTGCTCCGTCACTGTGGTCTCTCTCCCCTTCCTGCTACCTTAAGTTCTGGCCCGTGCACCAGTACGGTCGCCACAGGCACCACAGCCTAGCACACTGTGAATACAGAGAGCTTTTCCTGATTGCAACAGGTTTAATCAGCATCGTGAAAACTCGTTCGGCGTGAATGTGACTGACGTTCATGTATACTTAAAAGTCCCCACTCCAGCTTTAATTTAACTTAATAAATCTATTTAATTACTATATGATTTTGTATAGGAAAAAGTGGATATCATGTGCAAGACACATTGGTGTTGGTGCCCGTACCCTGGCTGTGAGGAAAAGAGTTATTGAGCTGTTCCATCACTTCCTCCAGACCAGATGCATCTTGGGAAGGGCTGGACAGCTCGTCATCACCTGAAATAGGAAGGAGATTAAGTTTTTCCACTTTCAGAACTAAAATAAGGCCCAGTCAAAATACCCTCCTCTCTCTCCCCCGCTCTCTCACTCTCTCTCTCTCTCTCACACACACACACACAAAAACTTAAAGAGGGCATTGTAGTCATATGTAGAACACCGTCCAACAGCATGGTCTCTACAAGCTGTTAAATCAAACACCTCTATTTATATCCTTCAATGTTTTTAAAAGGGTGGATGCATATTAAAGGATAAAAGTGTGTGTGTGTGTGTGTGTGTGTGTGTGTGCACTTACCCATTGTATCAGTAGTCTGGCTGGCAGCCACACGGAGCAGAGGGAGGGAGGAGTCTGAGCGCTGAGAGGAGGTGGAGGGAGAGGACAGTGCTGTGCCGTTCACCTTGGAATCCGTCTGAGACACACACACACACACACACACACACACACACACACACACACACACACATACACTATTTGATACACAGCAAACTGGCAGTCCTGCCACACAGCTTAATTAGAGGAGTCAAAAGGGAAGTGAAGTGTGTGTGTGGGACCAAGGAGTTGGCCTGATCCACTGTGTGTGTCAGCTGCTACTGGCACTCAGACAGTGTGGAGGAAGCAGCTTCAGTCTGAGCTCTGAGCTCACTGGTGGGAACTTTACATCAACTCTGAGGCTTTGTTTTAGTAATCCACCACACTGGAAGGGTCTTGTGCTTCTGGTCACTTAAGTGTGTGAGGGTTCACTGCCTTGCTCAAGGTCACGTGTAACAGTAGATGTTGAGCACACAGAGGCAGTTTTGCCATAATTCTGCACACAGTCTGATAGAGGATGGACTTTCCTCAGTAATACTGATCTCACTTACACATACTACAGGATTTGCTTTAAGTATGTTAGAGCTACGTTACATCAACAGCTACAGAAATAAATATATACCCTTATGTAACATTACGTGAAAGGTTATACACAAGAGAAATTACAACAAAAATGTCAATACACACAATAAAATTCTTTCCCAACTGACTTTCCCAAAAATTGTAATGATTTTTCCTAATTCCATGACTTTTCCAGGCCTTGAAAATGTGATTGCGATATTCCATGACTTTTCCAGGTTTTTCCTGACCACGGGAACCCTGCATTTATGTGAGGTTCACAGACAAAGTATACACAGCATTTGTAAGTGTTCGCCACGGTGTTCCCGTCGGTGTGTACCTGCTCCAGCAGCTGTCTGAGCCTGTGCAGCTGGGACTCCAGCTGTTTGTTGTGGTCCTCCAGTATCTGCATCCGGGCCTCCAGACGTCCTTTATGCTGCCGTAGAAGTTTGGCCTCAGCGATGAGCTCGGCGTCGCGTGCGCTCTGTGGCGACACCGGAAGCATCTCCGGGGGCGATGGCAGCGGAGAAAGGCCCTTCCTGTCGTGGGCCTTCTTCAGACGGTCGTACTCGGATTGCAGCTTCCTGCAGCGAGGGCAGAAAGGAGTCAATCTGCGGCTTACTCTGATGCACACGTGAAATATCAAACACCCACGGCTTAGGAGAAAATGTGAACTTTTGTTTTATTGATTGTGGAGGGGAAGCTAGGTCACTGCAGCAACATAGTGCAAGATATAAATAAAACAGAAACAGTAAACATCCATCAGAAACAGTCATCCTCCATGCATAAGGCAGTCAATGTTTTATCTTTTTGCTTCAACAAAATCCCCTCGTTGGAATAAACAAAGGGGCGGCTGAGAGGAGGAAGCCTATTAGGAGAACCATGTCTGCTACAGACGTCAAATGTTCAGTCTTTATTGATTTCTATTTTAGGACATTTGTATCCTAGGACTGATTAAATCCGAGGCAGAGAGGAGGACACTGCTACGTGGCTGTCTGCCCTCACAAGAGAACATTTTTACAGGGGTTGAAGATTCATATAATTAAATTATAGACATTTTCAGACCCAATTGAACCCTGTCGGAGATACACATAAATCCAACTTAGCACTTAAAATAAACATGAAAATTAAAAGCCTAGTCTGCGTGGCTGGCTGGGAGGAATTTTCACTAAGAAATCAGGCAACATAGCAAAACATATTCAAAGTGGGTTGTCTCAGGATTTCGCTGGCTGTCTGCTAATTACGGTATATACTATAAGATTAAAGGGAAATCAGAAGCAAGTTAAGGCACCCTTGCTCATTTGAATACACGCATGGGTTTTGCAGCTACAGTCTCATGTCTGCCATACACAGGAAGACTTTGAAAGAACTTTGAAAAGACTAAAATCTGACACCCTCTCACATCTAAAGACATTCTGAGTATTTAGTCTCACACTATAGGATTTTGCAAAGACTGGGGTTCTTGAAGGGTCACTCTTTGCAAGACTAACTTTTTCTGCAATTAAATTCCTTTTGAGAGTATTTCCCATCCTGCTCCTGGTGGAAAATATTCAACCAAACTCCCTTTAAGACATAAGACATAGTAACAGTTCTTTCTGTGACGGTAAAAACTTATCAATCTAGAAACACAAGATAAAATGCATCATATGTTGATGCAATTCCTGGCAATTCTGCATCAATATAATCCATAAAGATAAACTGTATTAGTGTACAAACGTTTCATTTTGACCTTGGTTGCCTGGACCTGCTACCAGCCTCTGTTAGTTGGCTGCCCTATTTTAGTGGAAGGAGACAGTGGGAATGAGAGGTTTACAAAAAGATTTCTTACATAAGTAACCAGATGAGAAAAATAAAGTCCCACCAGTTGGACGTGCCTAGAAAAGCCCAGGAGGCATCCTGGAGATGATGTCTAAACCACCTCAACTGGCTTGTTTCAATGCGAAGGACAGCCCAGTCAATTTTAGCCAAATCTGCAATCTCATCCTGTCATTCACCACCTGAAGCTCAGGACCACAGGTGAGAACACTCATGTAGATGTCGTGCTCACGCCGCACCAGTATTTTTGCACGAAGAAAGCATTTGAACATGGCCTTTTAATACAGACTTTTTCAATGATTACAGAATTCTAATTCTCATCTATATCTTTATATTTTGTACAAAAATATTTCTGCTGAAGGCTGACTGCGGACGCCTAAGTGAAATGAATCAATCATCCCCATGTTCTATAATAGTGCGTCAGCTATTGAGCTTTTCAGAAAGTGCAGACCAGATTTTACTGCGCATGTGTTGTATCCCCACTGTATGACGTGACATGACGCTGTGACCTCCTCCTTTAACCTCCTTGTCAGGAACAAGACCCTGACATACTTGAACTCCTTCACTTTGACCACCATATTATAGTGGAGGGATTTGTGGGTCCCTTTGGCCCGGGAGTTGTTTTTTCTGTGGCTGTGGCGACTCATGGGGTCACCTGAGGCAAAGTGGTTCCAGGTGAGGGGCAAGACTGTTAACCTTTTTCACTAAAATTAGCATATGCATACTGGTTTTCTTAAATGTGTGAAAACAGACTAAAGCAGACAAGACGTGCTCATCCCTGGCATGTCCGAAGTTTCAAAATACAACATTTAAACATTAACCCCAAACCCCTGAAGAACATAGGTTGTAGACCTTTTTTGCAAGCCCCCTCTCAGTTAAACAAAAATCAAGACCCTTTAACAGCTAATTCTGCTGAAGTTAAAGTTAGAATGAGGATGCATCGAAGGAAAATAATTACACGCACATCACGTAGGTGCCAGGCAATCAAAATACGGAGCACATTGAGGAAAACAGCTCTGCCTGCACGCTTACTGCATGCAACAAAAGTTAAATGAATTGAACCTTTCAATGATACTTGGATCCTCATCAGGTCAAAATTTTAGGTCATTCTGACCTGACGAAGACATGAGAATCATCAGAAGGTTGTCTTGTGTGGCATGAAGTGCATGTGCGGCCAACCGAATTTGATAAGTCCGTTCACTGACCTGTTCTCCTGCTCCAGGTCATTCAGGACCCTCTCCAGCTCTCCCTTCTCCTCCGTCTCCATGGAGATGAGGATCTGGGCGGGGCTGCGGGGTTGGCTGAGGGGAGAGCCTTGGTTCAGAGACTGGCAGTAGTGCTGGATCAACATGTGCTCATCATCACTGCAAACACACACACGCACGCACACACACACACACACGCCAAACACACACACACACGCCAAAAACACACACACACACACGCCAAAAACACACACACACACACACAGGCAGAGGAAAATGGAGAGGAAAAAATAAACTCAGCAAGTGACTGAAAGAACATCTGAACAGGACTGCACCACAGAAGAAGAATCTAGAAGACAGCGGGGACAGAGAGAGGGCCAGAGCTGTTGTCTTTACAACACATTTGTCCTGAACTCTGTGTGTAACGCTTGATATTTGGCACAATTCGATTGACCACGCTCTGCCAACTCTGACCGATCACACACACGGCCCGCAGAGTTTGGGAAAATTTTAATTGGGCCAGGTATTTAGATGCTGCTGTGTTTCAGCTCAGCCAATCTTCCATTGCGAATGCTAAAGAAGCTGCAGAAATGTGCTGTTTGAAAACAACAAATCCTCTTTTGAGACGACTGCTGACTTGAAAGTAAAACTCATTATGGGAGGAGTGTGTAGTTCTGGTCTAAAATCGCCTCTGGATGCTTTCTGCTTCTTTTTCATTTCATCAACCAGCTGTATCTCAACGTTACGTTGATGTGTTGCACTGGAGCCATTCTTTACTCTGCAGTTTTAATTACAGGCTTACTTTGCATGTCTAATTCCAAGTGCAGTTATTACAGTTGATAAACTTTAAGCTTTATCATCCCTGAAGGAAACTTGCCTTGCAACCGGACCATATATGCAAAGCATGGGCTTGAATAGATACATAAAATACTATAATTGAAATTTTTGACTTCTGGAAGTGTCTGGAGTCTATTAACTGTGTGAATCTGTGGGATGAAGTCTAAAAACGTTTCTCGTTCGCGTGTTGGAAATACGTACTTTAACTATGTGTTTGAGAAATCTGCTTTCTCTGTTAACTTTGCCTTTTTTCTGGTTTAAAACAGATGTAATATAGTAATAGATATTGTTCGAAAAAAGAAAAAAATTACTCTGCTTTTACAATTTAGCAAAATGTCACATTGTTAGGGCAGTTGCAAAAATAAGCTATCAGGCTGCATTATGGGAAATAAAGGATCCAGGGGTTTTGGGGCTTGACCCATACCATGGACCTTAAGTGAGCATTTCTCAGTCTTTGCTGCTTTTATTTTGTTTCTCATAAGCAACTTTCAACTCCATGGAAGTGTCACATTAAATGGCTGTAGCACCCCTCAAATCACGTAATTACTTAGTCTACAAAATATTAAAAGTAATCTATGAATGGCCAACACGTTACCCCCAAATTACAGTCAATATATCAAACACTCAATGATTTGGACTGATAAATAGGCAAGTGCTCCCATTTTTCACAAATTTAATTTAAAAAATCTAAGACTTTTTTTGTGCACTTAATAGATATATTTCTGTCAAATATTGCACTTCTCCTTTTCCAGGTTAATCCATTCACCCGACAGATGTGGCACATCAAAGTGTGCATTAGGATGGTCATAATAAACAGCCACTCTTATATGTTCAGTTTTTAAGTCTTGGAGGTTATAGTGTGGGCTGACATAAGCTACAAGCAATGAATCCCACAAGGATTTTAATAATTTGAGAGAAATACATCTTTTGTGTGCATGACAAAAAAAGTCTTAGATGTTTAATTTAAACTTAAGAAAAATTGGAGCACATTTTTTTTTTTTGCTCAGTGTTTGTTTCAGGTCAGCTCTGGCTGTTAAAATTACTGATGGAGGGATTTCAGCGTCGTCTATCAAACTGAAATCTATTTTTGAATCCACAGACGTTTCTTACTGATTAAAGAATTGTAAAGAGAGAAATGGAGAAGAGTAAAGCTCCAGCATATCAAACTGTAAAATGTAGCTGCAAAATCAATTTATTTAAAAGGTATCACAACAATCTATGGAATTGTTTACTGGGAGAGTAAATCAATGCAGTTTTTCGTGTTGAGGTGAATTTGGCTTTGAGTTTACGATGTTGACCAGTAGCAATTGGTCTACGCTGTCTGCGTATAAACTGCTGCTATCACAATTAAAATCTTTATTAAAAACTCTGGGAATTTATTGTGCTACTTTCTGGTGAGACCACACCTAAATACGCGAGGTCAAGATATTTATTGTGATTGGAAAGATGTAGATTTTGACCAGCTCTTAAAACTCAACAGCTGCTCATTAGCAGAGTTTTCTGTCCCTCTCTCTGTACCATGCAAAACCTCCTTTTTAAAATCATCATTTTTCAAGAAAGGGAATCAGAGAAAGCAAAGGCATAGTTGTAAAGATGAGTTTTAACAGATTGTAGACATATATGCTAACATGAATATTGTACATATTTAGATAAACACTAAAACTGTCATTACTTTGAATTTTGTTACCGAGCTGCAAATTAATCTTTCATCTGTAACATAATCATTCAGAGAAAATCTTATCCCTGAGGACAATATGAATATGTGAGATGTACTGATATTACCTGGTAATATCAGATAAACACAGTACATTTGTATGGGATACGTTGATGTAAACGCAAATAAAACCATAACATGTATCCAGAATATTGAGCACATGTAAACATAGTCACTGACATACATCACAACCAGCCAATGGAAACAGAGGAGACAGAGCCAGTTTACACACAGCGAGCCAATCAGTGAGTGAGGAGGTGGGCAAAACAAAGCAAACAAACAAAAAGCGTTTCTCACATGCTCTCATTGGGTGAGATACTGTCATTCAGATAAGAGCCATTACGATTCTCCATTTCTGCTAACCTGCGGAGGGGGGAGAAACAGAGCAGTCAGTCCCAAAACCAAAAGGTCCAGCAAGTAGCAGATTCTAGAGGGAACATCGACCTCAAAACAGAATTCAGATATTTGCTGATATGATTGTGTTTTTTTGTTTGTTTTCCGAGTGTAACTTAATGTGCAGATCGATATGAAAACCTGATAAAACCAACTGTAGGCGTAATGTGTCCTTTGATGGGTTAATGCCAGCTAAAAGGAGGCTGGCTTTCACAGCATGAACAGCAGAAATGTGCTGTGTGTTTGTGTGAATGGCACAAAACCAGGCCTGTTGTCTCTAGTTATTACTAACTGTGCAAATTACAGCGAGAATAAGGGGGATTTTGATAGCCATGATTTTTTTTTGTTTTTGACAATGTTGGAGATCCTCTGTGTTTGGCATATGTTATCTTTTTATTCTGTAGCCTGTGGTCGATAACTTACAGAAACAACTGTAATGTTTGCTTAATCTATCACGATATCCCCCAAAGGCAAGGAAAAAATCATGTTCCTGTTCCTCCTCTTATACCCCTTTCCAACTAAAATTAGCATGAGCACGGTTTGATAAACGTGCTAAAAACAGACTGCAGACTGCGTTCACTGCCCAGCTGTGTACACGGCGATGTGTGTGTGTCTGTGGGTTGTTTTGGTGTGTCTATTTGATGTCACCAACAGGCCGGCAAACAGGTAATGAGTAGAGAGATAAAAACCCGTGTCGACTGCAGAGTCATTTGACCCGGGTGTGAATGCCGATCATATGCGTGCCCTTTGCATTAAAAAGCCAGACGTTAGCAGCTGTTTACGGATTTTTTTGTGTAGATGGAGTGAGACTTTGAGGCGTTTGCAAGAATCCACCTCACAAGTAAGAAAGCAATCACAGCCTCTACCACAGCTATCAATCATTTAAATCACTGCTCATAAACTGCGATCAAACTGTCAAACTTGACAATGACTAATGACAAATGATCAAATATGAATCAAGATTCTGTTACTGCAGCGCCTATTTCCGATCTTTAAACCCTGGTGTTATGTTTGAATAAACTAAGGGCTGGCCATTAAGACAGGCCTTGTAACAAACCTCCCGGCTGTGCTGCTTTAACAGATCTATCTTGATAAAATAGCTGTGAGTGAAAAGGCGAAGATTTAAATTGCCCTGTCGCTATTTCCACTGGATCATTTTCCTACTGGTGTGAGAGTGTGCCCAAAAAGTAAAGCGATTTTGGGGGGTTAATCAGCATTCAAAAAAAAAAAAAAAAAAAGCTTGCAGTGAACATTTAAGCAGATGGACTGTGACAGACTGGCATCTGCCCAGGCCGGTTTTTTACTCATAAGCTGCTGCGCTACAGAAACAAGAGATAACCTTGCGGTTTGGGGGCCATCAGCTCACTCAACGCTTAATTATGTTACTTCTGCGCCCTACCGCCTTCCTTTAATCTGCTGGAGGGTATCTGGAATCTGCCAGATCTAGACGCGACAGGGGCTAAGAGCACAGGGCCGGAGGGGTGCATGTGACTCAGCGTGTGCGTCCGTCAGCGTGTGCTGATGTGTATTTATATATGTGTGTGTGTGTGTGTGTTAGCCTGAGGCAACAGTGAGTGGTGTCAAACACTCTCTGGCAGGGATCAAAGACTCGGCCTGTGGCTCAGACCTCACACTGACACTGCAGAGGAATGCCAACAGCGGCCGACTGACTGATTCAGTGACCGATTGATCGACTGGTTGATTGACTCATTTTTTGATTTATTTGACTGCTTGTTGTCCCTCAGCGGTGGGTTTCTGGGAGCAGTTAGGATCACTGCAAACTGCAGGAACACTGAGATGTTTTGGTGAATAAGCTCTGATTGACTCAGTGTGGCACCACAACAATATTGATGGGTTTTCTCTCCCCTGAGTCCAGTATTGATGAGGGTTTCCAGCGCACATGCTGGCGCATTGGACGGCACAAGCAACATCTCAGATGCATTAGCATATACTGGACTCTCACTGCAGAACGCTTATTCACCAAAAAGTCAATGCATCACTTCTCATGTGAACAGATTCAGTTTCACTGTATGCAAAGGGATATCTTGACACTTTTGTAGAGCTATATACTATTAGTTATCTTCATTATTATCAGACTAAAACATCAGCAGTATTTTCTTTGATTTTTAACCCCTGCACTGACACACATTTAAGACTTTCACATAAGATGGCAAATGCCTGATGGTAAAAAAAACCTATAGTTTGTCAAGGTATCCCATTATTCATCATTTAAAAAAAATCAACAATCGTGCATAAACCACTTTCACAGCACTGCCATATACAGTCATTAATATATGGAATATTGATCTGAAATTAAATGTTTTCACTGTTAAAGGTCCAGGAAACTCAAAATTGTGAGACTGGGGCTAAATATGCATCACTGGTGTTGTTTTGCTTTAAGATCTTGGAAATGTGATAGTTTGCTGTTAACTGACCAATCCTAAGTCCAGCCTCCCATAGTTACTGTTGCTAAGTTGGGCAAGCTTGACAAAGGGTGCGTTCGTAAATCTAACCTGATGTTCTACACGAAAATGAGACAACTGCTGTTGGAAGAAATGGGGCGTTCTATTTCGACATAAATGAACAAACTATGTCGTTAATCACACATGGACTCTGTTCAGCGCTCCGCTGCCCCATCTCCCCAGATGGAGCAAAGTGCTCTGGATAACCGAAACGGTACATTCCATCAGCGCTCCGAATGTACGAACGGTCCAGTTTAGCCAGAATGTGCTCTGGATCTCAGAGTGAGTATTTCCGAACACATCTAAAATGTAACTTGGCAACGCCGGTTCCTATTATTCAGGTTCTGCAGTGTTAAATGCACAGTTTCTGTGTGTCAGGCCAAAGAGCTTTAAGAAACCAACAGCAAAGACTCCAATACGTGATGGAAGGATATATTCATGATGTTAAAAGTAAATTGGTATATCTAATAAACTGGCAACTCAGTGTAGTTAAATGTACCTAAATGCAGAAATGGAAGAAGCACAATTGGTTAAGTTTCCTGCACCCTTAACTCAAGTTCAGAGGAAAAAAGACAATATATAACATAAATAATCCTCCATATTGCAAAGCCAGACACTTTTTAGACCGACTGTGTATGAGAAATGCCTGAAAGGTTGATTCACACCTTCAATGTTAGCATTTAATAAGAATAAATTACTAAAATGGGCCCACTGGGTTGCGAACAATTGCTTCAAGTCATTTATACATGCTTGAGTGGGTGTGGAAGCTTTCACTAAATGAGAATAATTGGACTTGTTCAGAGGTAAAAACACCTCTAATATGTGACTAACAGCTGTATAACACCAAAAGCTCTTTAATGATCAGCATTTAGATCTATTAAGTGGAATGAAAATGAGAATTTGGACTGCAAGTTCCTCAGAACGGCGTCAGCAAGGAATTAGGGCAACCGATCCCCTGTGAGTTAACGGCTGCGTGAACACAGTGGGGGGAAGACAGACAGCCAAATGCAGGAAGTGTGCTGTGCTTTAGCATTTTCTCCAAATTCATTATTCCAAATCACATCAATCAAAATGTTTCTGGAGTCTCGGAAAGCTCTCTGGAGGAGCCATTATTTGCAAAGCTTGTAGGGCCGAAGATAGCAGCAGGGAATGCAAAAGTGGAGCACAAGGAAAGGTTATTCATCGAGTCCTGTTCGCAACACAGTGAGTCTACGCTGCGATGAGCCGCTGCTGAGGGCAGTTAGTGTGTTACCGGTTGGCGTAGTGCTCGATCCGAGTGTGTGTGTCGTCATGTGAGAGCTGCGGGGACGATCCAGGCCTGTGACACAAAGAGAGACAGATAGAAAAAGAGAGATTCATGAATCCAACCAGGAGGGACTCGTTAATCCCAACGCACACGCACACATGCACAAGCTGCATGAATCCAGCGATGAGGCGAGCAACAGTACGACACAGACGTGTGGCAGCGTGAAAATGCTCTGTAAATAAGCTCCCTGCTTGTATCCTGCACTCCTGGCATGGAATACATTTGCCTTCACTTCAAAAGATGCTTTGGATCTGAGATCTCACACCTCGTCTGCTGAGAAAAAGATCAGTATTTTGACATCATTAACCAGGAGTCTCTGAGGGTTCAACAACTTTTCCTGCAGTGTTTTAGTCCTTGAAAAATTAGGGTTTGACTCTTTGAAATCCTGAAAACTTCCCTTTGCAAGGGCACCTTGACGTTTAGAAGTTTTATCTCTTAAGAGTGAAACAGATGAGTTTTAAACAGTAAGAAGAGTAAAGAATGAACAAGAAAAATGTCAAAAATAAGCCTTTAAATCTGGGTGTTAAACTCATTTTAGTTTGTGGGCCACATACAGTCCAATCTGATGTCAGGTGGGCTGGACCAGTAAAACCATCATCACCATATTTAAGAGTTAAACAAACTTTGATACAGTGAAAATGTTTTATATTATTAGTGTGTGTGGAGTTTAAGATATCCTGAACTCAAATATTTTAGATATTGTCTGGAATTGTGGAGCGATATATATACTTTTTTATGCCGCCTTGATTTTCAGAGTCATTTCAAGATAGATATGTGGGACGTTTACTTCGCAATATTTCTAAATGTATTGCTTGATTTCTGTGTCTGTATAGTCAGAGATGTACCATTTACTGTCAGTAATTACCTATTTATTGTATTTCCAGCAACCGCTATGATCAAAGAATACAGACATTTTCCTCACAATTTAGTGGTATTTACTTTTTAATTTGTCGCATATAAAATCGGTCAGGCTCCAGTATAAATGACTTCTTTGAATTTTCACACTTTGCATAGTCCTCCAGAGGGCTGGACTGGACCAGGCTGTATGCATGCTTTAATGATATGTACCAGTACGCTGTTCAACATATAGCACTTTGGTACGTCTTCTTTTTTTTTTTAATTACAATTCTAATGCTTGCTAATGCCTTTGGTGGTTATTGGTATGCCGCTACCCTTTTACAGGATTAAGGCACTTATAGGAAAATCCCTCATGTTCCACTGGCAGACACTACATCCCATGATACAGACGCTAAGTGATGTTTACTGTTGAGAATAACGTGTCGGTGCTGTGTGTGACCTATAAACAGATTGCCACTCTAGTTTCACAGGCAGATAAGACCTTTCACAGACACACTGCTAATGTTACACCTGTGTTTTAGTGTGTGCTACACTTGCCAACCCTTCCCATTTGCCTTCCTGCTGTTGTCACAATTTTTCCAGTTTCTGGCATTGTACAGCGTGTACATGCCAAGCCCTACAGCTCTAAAGGCGCACTGTTTTCTCCCGTTAGTGCTCCCCGCTCTCTTCCCTGTTTCTCTGTGTTGGCTGGTGGTGAACGACTTGTCTCTGCTCTGACCATTTTACATGTGCGTAGGTCCAACTGGATGCTTCAGCTTTGGTCACCATAATGCAGAAAACAAACTCTGGAACTCAAATTTTTCTGGGGCCCCCCACTTTGGTTTCCAAATCTTCCCTGTTTTTGACTTCTAGTTTAGATCTAGCTTAGCTAGTGAGTCTGTCTGTAGTTTTACTAACCCTGTGCGACAATCATGGTGAAGGTAAAAACATGCCAGTCAAACATGAGTGACATGGTGTCCGTAAGCAGCGCCAGATATTGGCATGTGACAGGGGAGTTTCAATCGGTCAGAAACTATTAAATAAGGTTAATAATTGAGTCATAATTTTATTTTTTTTGTGGCCTGGACATTTCTTGTTTAAAGCCAGAATCAGACGAGTGATTTATCCCAAATCACAGATATGAAGGTGGATGTGGGGTCAAGCAGCAGCAAGGAACTGTGAGATGTAAATCCACCACAAAATGGTACTAAACAATGAGTGTGAAATGTGTGGAGTTAAGTGTGTGTTTGTGTGTGAGACTGAAATAAAGAATTTGTGTGTATAATTTAAAAAAAGAAAATGTAATCATGTATGTTTGCTGTGTCTGATTGAGCAAGACAATATGTGAACATGAAACTGAATGTAGATAATCTGTGTGTGTGTGTGTGTGTGTGTGTGTGTGTGTGTGTGTGTGTGTGTGTGTGTGTGTGCATGTGCCAGCCAGGTACTCACGCATGGTCTACGGGCCAGAAGTTGATCAGAGTGACAGGACTGAAAGACAAAAAAATGTGAGATGATGACACAGGAAGTGGGCGGACACTGCACAGCAAGGCATGATGGGAGCTGTAGTATGGAAGGCAGCGGGGGGGACAGGCAGGGAGGAGTGTGACTCCAGACTGACACAAACAAGACACAGTGATAAAATATGAGTTACTGCATATTGCACGTCACACACATCCATAAACATACACACACACACACAAAAACACACCAGCACTATTGATAAGAAACTGATTATTAATCACCATTAAAACATTAATATTACCTGAAGTATCAAACCTTATGTGCATGGACTTACTGAAGTGAATGTGTTTTTCTTTAAGAGAGTGAAATCAAGAACATCCAACACACAAATACAATATAAAGGGTGTGTGTGTGTGTGTGTGTGTGTTTGTGTTGCATCGCAGAAAGACAAACACGATTCACAGTTACACATTAATCCGGGATGAAATGTCAGTGTGTGCATGTGTATTCGGTGTGTGTGGGTGTGAACAGTCTCACATTCACTTCAACCTTCGAGTCATTAATCGCTTAACAGACCATAAGTTCCTACAAACGTAAAGCCTTCACAATATGCTGCGCTGTTGTGCTTCTTCTCTCTTCATTTACGTTACAGAGTCATTGTGTTTCAGGTGTGCAGATATCCAGATCGACCATGCAGCACTAAATGCTCAGCCTTGACAGAATAATAGTCAGACATTCATCATTCTTCTCTGAGAGCCACGACCAAAATTATTATTGACTGTGTATCTTTGGCATTATGTTAAAAAATATAAATCATACATTTCTATTTCTTTTCTGTTTTTCTTTCAAACTTTGCTTCCCGACTCTTTAATAGTCCACTTTTCTCAACAATAGGAAGCAAACACACATTTAAAATGGATAAACAAACTAAATGTGCACTGTGTCAGAAGCAAACACACCTGAGGAGCTGGAGACCAATTTGAAAACATTACTGCTCAAACACAATCTCAGCTAAATCTGGAATCAAACTGCATGCATGTTAACATTTTAAATCAATGTGCTTTTTTAAATTTATTTTATTTTGAGTCTCCCCTGCTATGGCTGTCACATTAAACTTGTCTATATGGACTTGTAATTGTTTGCGTGGTTGATTTAATTGTGTTTGCTGTGTAGTAAAATGGGGATGGGGGGCACATATTGTATTTCAAATTGCATCTGTGAAAAAGTGTATTTGCATGACTTTAAATACTAATAAAAAGACCTTGAAAGAAAAAAAAATGTTGAATGCATGTGTGTATGCACAGGTGTAAATGTGTATGCAGGGGTTAAAATTAAATGTCTGCGTGCAATCGGAGACTTGTGAGCATTTGTTGTCAAATTAAGGTCACAAAAATGGGAGTGTCTCTCAGTTTGTAATACAATCTATTTTCTCTTGCTGGTTGTGTGTGTGTGTGTGTGCATGTGTGTGTGTGCGTGTGTGTGTGTGCGTGTGCGTGTGCGTGTGCGTGTGTGTGTGTGTGACACTCACGTTTCCATGTTGTCTCCCTCCAGGATGGTCTGGACAGGCAGGTAGCCCATGCGTGGGTGTTTGGCGAAGTAGCGCTTAGTCCTGAACTTGTTCTTCAGCACCTTGGCAAAGTCCCTGACATCCTCCCCTGATGTAGTCTGAAGAGAGACGGGGCACAAAGGTGGCTTTGTTTACTCCATGGGAGTGGGGCGCGCACACATACACACAGAAACTTGCAGAGCACACTGCTAATTTATTTCAAGCCCTTTTACCTTTATGCACACATCTAGTGAGTGCAGTTAATGCCCTCACTGTCAGGTCTGAGTGTGCCATTACAGTTAAAAGAAAGAGAAAAAGCTGATTTATGACTCTCAGCCAGGGCTTCAGCGTCTTTATTTCAGCCTCAGGTTTTCCATTACTTTCTGTGTTGTCAGAGATCGTCTGTGACCCAAAACATTTTATTCCCTTTCTGGTGCAGCAGCTTAGTCTCTACCAGCTCCTGAGAAAACAGCCAAATGCTCCACTACTTTTCACCAGCTACCAGCTAATGATGTTTTCACATTATACATTACTTGTTACATTGTTAAAAAAAGGTCTGACCTGCGAGAGTGCTCAATTGCTTTCTTGCCAAATTAGTTGGAAACATACCACTTTCAAGTCTTCACCTAAAATATGAAACTAGAGCCGGCGTTAGATAAGCTTAGCCTCTTTCAAAGACAAGAAGAGGGTAACACAGCAGACAATCCTGCTTCAGCTTCGAAACATTGCCTAAGTGCACCTTTAAATTTTGACGAACTAAGTAATTCTCTGTATTTCTTTGAATTGGTGAACAGTGATGTAAGAGCAACATGTGCAAATTAACTGTCTGCTGGCTAATATTTAGCACAAAGACACGAGAGTAGTATTGATTTTCTTATTTAACTCTTGGAAAAAGGAGCAAGTAAATGCATTTCCTAAAGAATTAGTCTAACATTAAAACATTGATTAGTGCAGATTTAATGAATGAGTGTTATGTAACTAACCATTTTCTGTTATTTCATAGACCAAAGACTATAATGAGTGTATTCTTTTATATAATCCCATTCATGTTTGATGGAAATTTGAATCCTACATTTTAATTATGGTTGTTTGCATTCTTGGGGTTATAAGACAGCCAACGTGTAAGTGCCAAAAAAGTGCAGTTTCTCTAATGGCCAAATGAAGCTGGCTCCAAAAGCGAGTCAATCCCCATAGACCCGCACGTCAAAACAGCCAACCTGACAGCAGAAATAAACATGTTTACAGCCTGGCACAAAAAAATGTTTTTGGTCTCTATTGCTGATTTCCACGTTCATAACAACTGTCGGAGCTGAACTTTTATATAACTCACTCTTTTAGATTTCATTAAGGCATGCAATTACAAAAAAATTAAGGCCATGGCTAGTTGGAGCAGCAGGTGGGAGCTGTACATTGATTAATTGTTAGACCACCACAACAGCTTTGGTTCGGTAATGCCAGATTGACAGAACGGAGGCAAAGCTGTAGCTGCTGCTATTTCAAGGTATCTTTATTAATGAAGGGAATGTTCTGTAATTTGGAAAAAAAAATTAAATACTAAATAAAAGTTTTTTAAAAAAGACCCTTTAAGAAGTCAGAAGTTCAGTTTCTAAGTCCATTTGTATTCATGAATTTGAGCCTTATTTTTTTTGCAAAAATCAGCATAAGTATTATCAAAGTTAATCTCAGATGTAAATGCATCTTGTTAACGATACTAGCATTGGGGTTAGCTCCACACTCTGGTCGAACCAAGGTCATTTCTAGGTCCAAAGATCAAAGATTAGACAGTCAAAATGACAACCTTAGGAGGCCTCACTGTGGCTAAGTCTATTATTTTATACTGCAGCATATTGTCTATGCTGCTCACCAAATAAAACGCTCGTTGAAGGTGCAGCCAGGACATAAACCGGTAGGAAAAGCATCCATATTCTCCACTCAAGACTAATTTACTGTGGCAAGCTTTTGGCTTTCATTTCATAACTGGAGGAAGAAAATTATTCAACTGTGTGGAACCTTAAAATTCACATTTTCACCGTTTTCATTTACACAATGCAGAGCAGGAATATATACATGTATTCATACCGGAGTGCAGTACTCGACCATGGGGTACTGCATCTTGTGTCCCTTGGCGACGCGACCGGAGAAGAAGCAGCTTTGGCAAATGTCATAGTTGAAATGTTTCAGACTCCGATATCTGGGGAGAGAAAGAGAGAACGAAGGAGGGAGGTCAAGAAGGCAAGAGAAGAAGACAAAAGGACAAGAGGAGCAGAGACGTGGGGGTGAAAAGAAAAGAGAGCAAAGAGGAAAAAAGGGAGATGGTGAAGAAACAGGAACAGAAAAAGGGAGAGAATCAATAAAAGAGGGAAATTTACGATTTTGTTTTCTCCAGGGCAGGAGTAGTTAAAATTCCTTCATCCCTGTACCTAAATGAGATATTTATTCTTTGGCCCTGGGACACTTCATTAAAATGTATCACTGCTCCTGTAGTGAAGGGGCCCACCAACAATAGAGCAGACACACCTCCCTTTAAGGGGTCCCGACCATTAGTTGGAAAACATGCCTCCTGGGCTCCCTCAGTATCTTTAAGGGCTGAGGTTACAAATATGGCTGCACTTCTGTCAGTATAATCTGATCATCAATCATTCATACGTACAAGTGGGCTGATTTACCGCTCTGCTGCTGCTGAATTAGTTTAAAGAGACAAAAAGGTTCACAATCTTTTTCACAGCTGGATGTCCCATCCCTGCGATAATAACCCCAACAGACAAATTCTGTTGGTACTTAAGAGAAAACACTCAAGCACAAACACAAAAAAATGATTAATTTCCCATCTTTAATAGCCAGACGTCGCCTGCTCCTACAGTGGAAGTTCCCGAATCCTCCCTCTATTTCACGACGGCCGAGAGACATGGTGTTATTTCTTAAACTCGGGAAATTAAATACACGATAAGAGGACACACGGACGAGTTTATTCACAAATGGCAACCTTTTGTGTCATATTTCATGGATTTTGTCTGTGGTTTTGTTCATTTTGTTTTAATGTGAACGTGTACTTTTTCACTCTAAATGAGCACAGAAAACTTAAAATATACATCTGCAAATTTATAGTCACGTTATTTTATATTCTCAAAAAATGTATTAATGTGAGCAATTCCCTTAAATCTACTTAAGTACAAATATGTTCATATGAGTGCTTTTTGCATGGGACCCAGTGTGAGCAGAAAATACTGCTCCCTGGTAGCATCAATTTCACAATTATCAATACAGCTTTCTGAATAAATGTTGAAGCTTCTTGTTTCAAATAGCTGATTATAAAACACCTCACAGGGTGTTATGATAAAAAAAAGCAGCTTTGTGGAGCCAACCAGGGAGAAATATGTCTTTTTCGTTTGTTCCTGTGTCTGTGCTCCACATAAAAAATAAAAATGAAAACCCCACTTCTTTTCTCCTCCTGTTCAAAATAAAGAAGAGCACTACAGGGAGCATAAGGCTTACTCTTCTTTCAAAATGAAAAGCTCTTCTGTATTATCTCTGTAAGAGCTTCTCCCTTTGACTGTTACTGCAGACACACTGGTGAGATGCAAAGATATTTAACCCTCATCTACCATCTGGGGTCCTAACAGAGGTATACTTTTGTCGTATCACACAAGTGCTTTATTGTATAAAGTTTTCAGAACTTTGTTGATCATTTTTTTCCACTGACTTCATGTCCGTGTTATCTGTTTCTGTTTTAATTAGTGCTTTTTAAAAGTGCAGATGTATTGTGAAGCTGAGGGCCCACAGTCAAAGCCCCCTAATTCTGACTATGCCATTTTAATAGATAGAATTAATTAGTTAATGTTTTACAGAGGTTATAACAACTATAGGGAGGGGGGGCATACTTACATACACAATACATTGCATTACCATGTAGTTTTTCGATAGGTTTTCATGTACTTACCAGGTAATAATGTTATATTTAGTAACCAGTTCTTTTGGTATTTTCCTATAATTTTTTAATAATTTGTCACCATCTACTTTCCTAGTAATCTAATTAGCACTTCATCAGCCGACTGTAAAATAAATTTTGGTTTGGGTTACCAGTTTTGTGCTCATAGATCAATGCAAACACCATTCATTTTACATGATGTACAAATTAGGAAAATCTGTATTTGAATTAGATTAATTCAACCTTTTGCAATTAATGTAACTACTACTACTTTTGTAATGAAAGACAAAGAAATTTTGATGACTCTTTAAATTGCATTATATTACAGTCAAAATGACCATATAAATATTAAACAATGTCGTGAAAGTCCTAAAAATCTGAATGATACCAGAATCAAAGGGTGGTAAATAAGCTTTTCAGCACTAATGTAGATTGAACTTGAGATAAAAGCTGCAATTTACATTAAAATGCATGTTTCTGTTTTCCATAACATGCAAATTAACTGTACATTTATTAAAATAACAACAATTTTGTTTTTTTCTAGATACAACAAAATAACATAACTAATAAATACTGTTTTGAGGAAAAATAAGTTAAAATTTGCCCAATGGCAGCTGTGATAGGCACCAGCCTTCCAGCTGACAAGGACGAGCAGTTACGGACAATGAATGAATGAATGAGTTAAAATTTCGCTTTGATGGTTGTTTCGTACATTAGTTTATTCAGTTGGTTGTTCTTGTGTGTTAAATATGTTGGTAGGATGAGGGTTAACAGAACATTTACGTGTGCAGTGGGCTGCCGATATTTGCTATAGACTGAACATTGAGATATTTTAACAATTTTTCAGGTCTAGAAGCCCAAGATCTCAGTGTGTACGTATATCAGGTTCAGCCCTCCTGATGATGACAGCTTAAATGTTCAGCGCTGCACCAAAAAGAGGATGATTCGCATTCCCTTTCATTTGGGCTTAATTGAAAAATGAAATTAATTCTGTGTTTTATTGCCCTCCATGTAATGAGATGAAGAATATAATGCTCTACGGCAAAATGGCTCCAATTCTGCTCATTTCTTTTGATTAGACATTCAGACGTGCTGCTCGAAATGTGGATTACTCATGGAACATTCACCTATAAAGCCCAAGACAAGAACGGTGAAATCTCCAAGGCACGTTAGTTCTGTAAAATTAAAATCGACAGTATGGCTGTATCTACCTGAATCCTATGATGGGACACTCCTTGCAGATGTTGCACTTGGCCTGGTGCTTGGCGGTCTCTGCGGCGGCTACGCGGTGCAGGACAGGTAACCACACCATGGACTGTGGTTCCAGGCGCATCCAGTCCAGGAACATGGCGGCTTCCAGCTCGGGTTTGTTGTTAGCCTGAGAAGAAGATGTGGCTACAGTCGGCATGATTTGCAGATGAAACGAAAATAAATCAGCTTTCAAACATGACTGACGAAATCATTCAGTCTCACATATGCACCAATCTGCTGTCACTACAGCAACAATTGTGGATTAATCCACTTCTTCAAATAGTTCCCAACAAATGCTGCAATGCAATTTCCTGATGTTTGTAATGTTTGTTGGAAACTACAGTGACCAGCTGTAATCACTGGGCCTTTCATCCTGTCTCTTGTTCTGAATGAAAGAATTGGACAAGACAGAAAAAAAATCAGAGACAGCATATTGGCTTCATCCACCCAGAAGAAGGACGGCTTGTTCAGGCCTCATAATAACTGAAAATAAAAGCCAGTGCCTTCTGTCTGTGACAATGAATAAAATTAGCAGTGACAGACACAAGTACCGGAACATCATTTATACATATTATGTCTGCAAAGATTTCTCAACTTCTCTATTCCAGCTAATGCCACTGAAAAGGTCTGTGATGCTTCAAGGTACAAACAATCAAAGAACCAAACAAAAACATGAAGACCTGATGTTGACAGCTCACATATATCAGTATTTTTATTAGTGGCTCTGTCAGTCACTGTGAAATCATCGCAAACACAGCAGGTATAGGCAGGAGGTTACACATGCTCATTTTGTTTCCTCGGGGAATAGGATTCCAGAAATTACAATTTGATGATGCTTGCTACGCCTGCCAGGCTCTCCGCTTTTGCATGCCACATGTGCAGTTAATGATGACAGCGTGGCAGATTTACCACTTGAAATTCTTAGTCATTTTCGAATCAATGGGTCTGTGATTTCAAGCAGCACAAGACAAAAATAGCTTCACATTTCTGGCTGAGACTATCAGTTTTGTCACTGCAGATTTGTTCAGCTGTGGCTAGCCGGTTAATTAAGATAGCGTAAGCTCCAGGAGTTGGTAAAAACTCTCTCTGGCTGACTTAATATTTCCAGCTGACTTGAACCATGTTAAGGGCCTTAAATATGAACTTGATAGCTACATAAATAAAATTCTGTTTAAACACTGAGGCTGAATCTAACAGGTGTGTGTGGGTATGCTAAAACAATCTACCCATATAGCCTATAACGCTATAAATCAATGCTTTTTGTCTGCAATTTGCAAGTCATGATGTGTGTATTCATTGTATACAAGCAAACTGTAACCATGGTAACAACAATGGCATGACAAACTTAGTGTTTCTGAGTCATACTTGAAAAACAAAATGTGTGTCGGGTTGCGCCGGCCTCACTCACTAATGTCTCCGGCTCCGACTGAGTTCGGACATTAGTATGTGGCCCAAGCTGTATTCTAGTCGCTGCCAAAAACTAAACAACTCAGCAAGACACTGTAATAAAAAAGTACCATTGCTACTGTGCAACAAGAGACGTTCAAGTTAATGTTTTTCTGTGTAAAATGTCTTGGACAGGGATGCCTTTTTGTGATAATCAGGCTTTGTGAGCTGTGCCTGCTATAGTGGTCTTGCAACAGTAATATATTTGCATACATTGCAAACTATCTAGTTTTTGGACTGGGCTCATACACTTTGGTAACACAGATAACAGAACATGTACCTCACAAGATAGCACCCTGGTACCATGAGGTGTGACACTGATTCTGGTTCTAGTCTATAGTGTTCAATACAACATGAGATATTTTCTTTTGTTCCAGAGAAAGTCCCATAATTCTGTCCTCTAGACCCCCAAAATCTGTGACGTTCATTTACATGAAAGTATCAGTAAAAGCAGAAATAAGAGTACGCCAGGAATGAGTCCCAAAGCCCAGCAATAAGTTAGCATTTCGGCACCTCTGGTCCCCTCATTGTGGTGGTGACGTGAAGTTTGTTTATGGCCTAACATTAGCTTTTTACTTTTTACATTTCGGCTTCAAAAATCCTGAAAGTGGTGTTCATTTGTGGAGATTATCTTGCTGAACAAAACGTGTAAGAATCATAAACGTTTGTTTGCTACAGAGCTTATTTTCTAAAATAATCCAAAATCTAATGAAAAAAATCCAATAGGCTGAACGATGAGAAAACCAGGGTGAAGATAACGACCTACAGAAAAGCGTCATCCCTCGGGGAAACTTTAAGACTAATTCTAGATTTAGAGTGTGTTTTGATTTGTGCAGCTGGCGTATTCAAGCTAAAACATGTAGTGAAGTTGCTCTTTAAACGCTGGCTATCTCTCCGTGCACACCACTTCAACATGTGTAGGAATCCAAAGCTTGACAGCTTACTGAGCCTAGTTACAGTTGCGAGGCACAGCGTAGTTCTGCCACATCTTAAACGGTTGCTTTAGATGTGATTGGACTATTGCTGTTTGGAGGAGGGTTTTTGGAAGCGGTTGATTTCCACAATATTCTCTCTGTTGAACACATTAACAATGGTTTTGCTCTCAGAATACATTTGAGGAAAGCTAAAATCGGTGTCCAAAGCGGGGACTTTAAACATGAAAATGCTGGATCATCTTTTGGAGATTAGGGATAATCCAGTCAGACTGCAATTACTGGAATCCTTTGGAAAAAAAAATTATGTGAACGCTGGATTTGCTGCTTGTTTTGTGGCTCAAACGTTGATGCTGTCTGCTCCCAAACATCAAGGAACACAAAGGGGATGTTGGTCTGGAGAGCTGGCGACTTTCCTTTCCTTGCTGCTCTGTGCTGTCACACACTTTATCATTTAAGCGCCAATGCACGGATAGATATATGGTGTTCATTCTGTCCTATTTGTTTGTGAGATTTGCCCATGTTTCCAATTCAGAGACATCTCTGCAGCTGTCAGTGATCATTTGTTTGATCCTGTACAAGCTGTCATTCACACAAAGACACTCTCTGGCCCTGTTTACTGGAGTCTGCCACGCACTTGTTCTCCCTCTTGTTTTTATCATCCCTGGTTTTATCATTGTTTTGCCCTTTATTTTCTGTAAAGCTGTGTTTGTTCTGTAAAGCAACATCCAACTGCTTTCTATAATAAGCCCGATTTAGCCTGACGTAAACAAACCCTCATACACTTGTTAGGGCTGTGCTAATATGTGGTGTTCATCTGGAGGGCCTACAGCATCAGCACAAATAGACATGCAGCTATTGCAGCATTTGATAGTCCTGTTACTAATATTAGTGAGTGCATTCAATATGACATCCCTTAACTCCAGAAAGTCAACTGCTAAATCCAAACTCAAAACTCACCTATTCAGACTAGCGTACTCCATCTTTTCCTCTCTTTCTTTTCTCTTAAATCTTTTAAAATTGTATTTTACTGGTATTCTTATTTGTTTCTTTAACTCTGTGTTTGTTTTTTATGATGTAAGGTGACCTTGAGTGTCCAGAAAGGTGCCTATGAATAAAATGTATTATTATTATTATCAAAAGAAAACGCTTAGAAAGAGGTTTTTGTGTGTGTGAGAGTGTGTCACGTACAAACTGGAAGCAGCTGCGGACGGAAGGCTCGATGTTGGAGCCACCGAAAGAGGCGACCTCGCCAAGCTGCCGGGGGATCTGGATGGAGTCGTGAAGGAGGAGGCCCAGACGACGCTGGTCACAGAAACCTGTCGCACTGGCAACCTGTCTGAACAAGACTGGAGAGAGGAGACAGGCAGAAGGACAGTGATGTGAACTCTGTGTCATATCTTGCCTCCTGCATCCTTTACTCAGGCTCCACTCTCTGCCTAAACCAAATGGAGCATTTCCAGTAGGCGAGAATGCTTCTGACATGGACTATTTCCTGTTGTGCAAAATGCGTGAAAGTGAAACATTGTCTTGAGTTCATGTGAGAAATCACCTTCAGCTTAAGTATACTGTGAGCTTAACTCTTTAAATACATAACACTGCTGTATCTCATCAAAAACAACATGCTACCTTAAATTAGGTGAGATACAGCAGCATACAAACAGCTGCAACAAACTATTGTTTCTATGAATCATTTTGCACTAACTGACTGTTAAAAACACCACATAGCCTGGCTGCAGCTTTGTGATCCTGTGAGTTCACGTCCAAATATTCAGACAGCATTATGATTCCCTGAGTAGATGATTTTTTTTGTAGAGCAATCGTTTTCCCGCTCCACTGTGATTGGCCAAGCTCATTCAGAGCAATGAGAGCAGTGGTGTGACTCACTGCACCCCGGATTTGAAACCCTTATATAAGTGCATAAGTGTTTGCATTACTTACATCTGTATTTATCCTCCAGGTGAGCCTTGCAGAGCGAGATGATTCCAGTTTTAAATGACAGAGTGCGGATCTTTCCGGTGCGACCACTACAACCAACAAAACAACATTTCAGAGTCTGTATAACGTCACTGAAATAAAGGAAACTCTCTCCTGTGTGAAGCATGCCGCACGTACGTGTCGTAGACGTTGAGCAGCCAGTTGAGGCACATGTCCACACACAGGGGGACATTGACCAGGTGAGAGTGGCTCTGTTCCAGCCGCTGGTACAGACTGGTCAGACAGGTGACCAGCTGGGAGATGTCCAGCAGCTGCTCGTTCTGCTTCAGGCCGTGTTGATCGAACACCTCGCACGCCATCGGCATGCTCAGCAGGTCCACTGCAGACGGAGAGAGAGGAGGACTGTTAGTTAGCAGACTAACACACACACACACACACACACACACACACACACACACACACACACACACACACACACACACACACACACACACACACACACACACACACACACACACACACACACACACACACAGCTGAGCGTGCCCTGCTGCTGAGCTCACACTGTCCTTCAAGCAGACCTGCTGGTGCTCGGAGTATCCCTGAGTTTAATGCTGCTCAAGGACGGCAGTGAAAAGGTGACGTTACCCCGGGGATCAATAAAGTATCACATTATTCATCTTAAGACACGTTTTCACCAAACACCTTCAATATATTACCCTGAGAACCTTCACTTAACCCAGCTTTAATCACTACTTAAATTCTCCATGCATGGTCAGTCAAGAAGTTATGGGAGTGATGAGATGAAGGCTGAAAACTAAACTACAACTGAAAAAAAAATCTGTATTTTATTTTGGAATATCATTTCACAGACGAGAGCTGTGATTAGAATCTGCCAGCGTTAGCTCTCAGACATTGTCTTGCAAGTTTGCTGCTTTTGTGAATTTTGTGACTCATAAAACTGTTAAGTCTTGTTTTTGGCACAGCTGCCCTTTTTCCTCTTCCAAGAACACACAGCATGGTGTACAGCAGGAGAGAGGCAAACACAAAAGAGGCTGATGAACAGGGCAATTCATTTTAGCTTTCATTTTTCAAACAACAAATGTGAAAAAAAATGTATTCTAAAATCCTTGAATCTGTGTGTAATGTTTCGTTTACCGCAGAGGGCTCAGATGCAATTTAAATGAATTTCTGCAAATTCCTCATAAGTTCGAATTTTTTGAAGTTATTTTTTTGCTTATTTACACATTTAGCAGACACTGAGCAACATTAGCATTCATTTAGAGTTGGGTTTGTGTCCACTTGATAAATGAAAGTCCCATATTCACGTTATATCTGTTTTTGGTCAGCACCAACTCCTGAGAAAAAAATCTGTCTATGTTGCTGCTAAATGCTCCACTGTGATCACCTGCCAGTCCCTACCTGTCTGTCTGCGCTGGGCCAGTAATGAACGGTGTGTTTTTCCTGTGTTCACATACAGTCGGGTGATAATTCTGTTTCTTTGTCATGTGATCCACTGTTAATATAAAAATATTGATGATAGCAGCCTTAATGAGTTTTGTTCATTTATTATGGACTTTATTATTAAAGGGGAACAATGATATTTTTCAACCTGGACCCTATTTTCATGAGTTTGTGTTTAAGTGACTTGAATTTGCTCCGGTATTGAGAGATAGTGCAGCAGCCAGCAGCAGTGAGACAGGCTGCAATATCACCATTTGGGGCTATTTTTTTATCTGACAGAATCAGACTGTTAATACGACTCTTTGACAACATTATGAAAATGACTCTACTGAGAAATAGATGTTTTTCTGTTCCTTTCACTTGTTCCGGTCTGTTTTGTGTCCAAGTCTCACTAACTAGAAGTTTAATTTGGAAATCTTGCGAGTTGTGACCTGCTGCAGGAGGAAAACAGTGGAGACTTGAGTGAGAGGTGTAGAGAGGAGTGCTTAGAGGAGTTTGTTGTGTTGGAGTACAGAAAGTGTATCTTGCAACAGTGTGAAGAAGTGTGTAAGGTTTTAGCCTCTTCTTACGTGAGACTTGGACACAAAACACACAAACATTTAATTTCTCTGTAGGATCCATTCTGTAATATTGTACGGCGCTTCTAATCTGAGTCTGAAAGAGGCAAAAACAAGCACTTTTAGTGGATGTGAATTGCCAGGCACACCTTACCTCGGTGACTACATTGTAGCCTTTTTTGCTGCTGACATGACACTTGACACAAAAACATGAGAGAACGGGGACTAGGTTGAAAAAATAACAGAATTCCCCTTTACGTTGTATTACTACCTACATTAACGTTTTTTTTTCATTTCATATTCTTATGCACGTACTATTTAAAAACAGAGGACAGTCAAAATTCCAATGTCTTGCTTAACGACTGAAATATTTATACATTATCTTGTTGTACCTAAATTAAAAGAAAACTAGGAAGACACAGCTATTGGTGTAACATTATGTAATGGTATTTAGGCAAATAAAAAATAAAAGGTGGAGGAAAAAGTGAGATATATTGTCCTGGCAAAGAAAAAAGGAAAAAGAGTATTAACAGACAGAAAAAACTGCCCACCAGGTCTGCTGCAGGGAATAATGCGAGCAAAGGGTTAAGGCTACTAAAATCTCACAACCGCGCATCCTTTGCCAGAGTTAATCACAAAACCTGTTCATTTTTATTTTTAGAGTGCCACCTCAACATAAATAGTGCTTCTGTGCTACACAGTTACAGCTATACACCTAAAAACATATCACACACACACACATAGCAGCTCGTGGGCGGCTCGCACTCGCCCGCTTCACCGGCGAGAGACGAGAGGGATGAGTAAACACACATATGGATTCACACACATGCAGACTGATAGCAGAGCACAGACACAAAGAAGAGAAAGTAAGAAGAAAAGGAGGAGGAGGGAAAAGAATACACAAAGGAGCAAGTGAAGAGGAGACGATGGAGAGGAAGAAGGCAACGGCAAATGAAGTGAATTAGGAGAAAGAGAGAACAAAGGACAAGTGTAGGAGGGCTGGAACACAATGAGAGGAATACTCATGTTGAGAGATGAGTGTACTTGAAGCGAGAGACGAAAACCCTATATATGACAGGTAGGAGAGGTATGTGCATATGCACTATTTATAGACGGAGAGTACTTACAGCACAGAGCCTTCTGCAGGCGTCGGAGCTTCATGGCCGTTCGGTAGGCCGAGAACCGAACATTGTTCAGGTCCGCTAAAGAAAGAGAAACAAAAATAAAGATTTAGAGATGAAGAAGAAGAAGATGGTGGACTCAAACTAAAGTTCTTAATTTTGTCTTGTCATTCAACAGTAATGTGTCAAGAAGTGATACCGCTTCTTTTATAACAGTCAAGCAATTCATTTACTTCATGATAAGACACAGACACAAGCCGCTTTTATATTTCCTGCTCAAAGCAGGAATATCACGCTGCGCGCTCGCCTCTTTTTGTATATAATGTACGATCGCAGAAAGGGGGGGCAGAGTTAGCTGCCTCTGAGCTGGGAACAGAGGTAGTAACAGCGCCAAAAAGAGGTCTGAGTCAAACATAAAACTGGAAAGACATGACCACAGGTAAGGCGGGTTTTGACTACATGTTTATGTGTGCAGCCCACCTGGGGATATTTAAAAAGCAGCTGTTAGAACAGCGTCTGTAAATGTCCGCAAACTGACAAAACAATGAGTTTTGGAAGCTCCTTACCCTCTGAGAAGAGGAGGAGATCAGCCTCCACATTAAAGAGAAGGTAAAAGATTGGCATTGACGTGTTATGCCTTCATCATTGAATGGAAAGCGCTGCCGACACATATGTCATATGTCACACTAGAGGCTGACGCTGTTGTGTTACATGTAAGGCCTCTTTTGACTGCAGGACGCAGTGTTTAATCACACACTGGAGCGGGATAATGCCACCGCCTTTGGTTAGCAAAATGCAAAGCAGGAATAAAGAAGGAACTCTGTGGCGGCTCTGTGGCGGCTCTATAGCCGATACCTGTGTAATTAGCATCTTACCCAGCGACTGGTAGAGCTCGGCCATCTTAGGATGATCCCAGCATGTCGTCTGGGTCTGGTGGCTGAAAAGGGACAGAAAGGACAGAATGGTCACATGCTGAGTGGATTTAATAGTTCATGAGTCTAAAGCTCCCCTAAATCGATATGAAAATATCATGCTACACTAAATACCAGCAATGGCCTTTCAATGCTAATGCGTTGATCTTTATCAGGTATGTTTTCCACAGCGTCCCTACACATTTTCATGGAAAAAATTTCAAAACTTTTTCAAGACTTTTCAAGGCTTTTTTTTTACTTGCCTGGCGTTCAGAAAAAAAAATCAGATTCAAACTGTTAATTTCAGCTAGCTGGCATAGATGAAGGGA
Source organism: Plectropomus leopardus (assembly GCF_026936395.1). NCBI lineage: Eukaryota > Metazoa > Chordata > Actinopteri > Perciformes > Serranidae > Plectropomus > Plectropomus leopardus. The sequence continues at coordinate 9,439,163 of NC_142199.1, forward strand.
AAGACGAACCCAGGGAGAAAATGGTGAAACGCAGATGATGCTAAACAAAACTAACTTAGAGCTACATCACGCCAGCAGCTACAAAAAATGAATTTGCCGTTAAATTACATTATGTGGAAGGTTATCCACAGAAGATTACTGTTACTATTTTATGATACAGAAGAAATCCCATGCCTTTTCCATGACTTTTCCAGGCCTGGAAAATGTAATCGGAAAAACATAATTAAAAAATGCCATCTTAAAAAAAAAAACAACTGTTTCTGTGACTTTTCCATGTTGTTCATGTTATAAACATCTTTGTTAGCATGCACGAAACACAGAGTGGAGCTGAGGCTGTTGTAGGTATACATACCCCCCAAAAATTAAAATTCTGACCTGATGATGGCGCTCAAGGAAAAGTTACAATTCATCTTTTTTGGGGGGGCATGGCTGTCTGAACCAGACGCAATCAATCCAATAGTGACACTGACATTTCCAGGAACCATGATTCTCTGTACAAATCTGTTTCACATCAGTATTTGTTGAGATAGTTCTACCTTGACCAAAGTGGTGACGACCAACACTGCAATCACCGGAGTCATGCTGCTGTTGTGGCAATTTTTAAATAAAATATTTTCCTTTGTGGCACATTAACTAATTCAATTTTTTATGAATATAACAACTAGACTGTGAAGTACATTATATCCCTCTAGATTTCTGTGTCATGAAAGTGCCAGGAAATGTGTTAATTATTTAACATGACTGTGTTATAACTGAAAGCAATGTAGGTGGGAAATGCTACCAACAAGTACTGCATCATAGAAAAGAAAAAAAAACAAACAAATGTATATGTTTGGAGCCCTGTATAACAGTGTATGTGGTTAGGTTTACATTCAGTTTTAACTTCACGTAAATTTGTTAAAGTTAACCCCACAGCAACTTTCTCAGTCACCTTGTTTTGATATATTTTACTCTCGCCCCCGTATGTCTGACTCTGAACCTTCTCATGTAAATTGCCATGCTTTCCTACAGTGAGTTACTCCGGATTAAGACCATCAGCGACACGAAACTTAAACCACTTAAACCGATGGCGCTAAGAGGAATACATCTATACAGATGACGAGTTCTACTTGGAAAAGTTTTATACAAATATTCCAAAATTAAAGGAGAGTAATTGTAAGCCACATCAACGCAAAAGCGTTTGATTAATCTCTGATGAGTTTTGTACGGTGCAAAAAGGAAAAAAGTGGGGATTATTCAAGAGGATACAATCATAACTGCACAAAAGATGTCACTGATTTTATTCTTTTCTTACAATTGCAAAAGAAAAATAGAAGCCTGCCTGTAAAAAGAGAATCGTTTTTTGGTTGTTTTTTTAAGTCTACTGTTATATATTCAAAAAAATGTCACTGATTTCTGTGTTTTTCTACTTTACCAAGAGCTCCAAAGTCAAACTTACAAATGATATAAATAAATCCACTCAAACTAAATGTTTCAAGAAAAAAAAAGTTGTCAAAACAGAATTCAGAGTTTTTTCACGTATAGACGACTTACAGGAGGTCGACCACTGGTTTTGTACAATTACGTTATAAAACCCTCTCATCAGTAAGTTATGTAAAGCAGGAGGGTAAATATTTATAGACACGTGCCTTCCGAAACTGGCATAAGAAGAGCGCATTAACAGCAAACGACTGCGTCTTCCTAAAAACACCAAAAGGAGATCGAAAGTCCTTTGAGTTAACATTGAAATGAATCTCAGTCCTTGATGAATTAGATCAGCTCCCCCAAAATCCCACACTATGACATTAATCCCATCATTTGTGTGTTTCCCCCCTCCGTTTCCCAATCTTAGAAAATAACAACCCACTGTGGCACAAAACCACTCAGACTCCATCCTCCCTGCACCACACAAGTGTGAGAGAGGAAGAAAGAAAGAGGCAGAGGGAGCGAGAGAACGATAGATGGCTGCTGTGTCATTCTCCCCTCACACATCCTCTCCTCGTGACTGCTGCTCGCCACTCACAGGAGATTCGGCTGTGTATTTGTGTGTGTGTGTGTTGGAGACAAACAGATGTAGTGAAAAGGGAATCTGTGTGTGTGATTTAAGCCTTCAGAATTGCAATGAGGGACGTGCATTTTCTCATGTACCACAATATGAACGATAACGATGACATTTAAAGAATCTGCGCCTCTTGTTCGAGGTCCTGAACTCTGTCCTTTTCTTCCAGCTCCTACTGTCCTGCACGCTCCATGTCAGTCCTGTATTGTGAGTCTGTCTCCTCGTGGGTCAGAACTAATTAACCACGTTAACCTGTCGCACTTGGAGAAATAAAGTGCTTCTGACAATAATGTGAATTTCCACACACACAACAATGAGGTTGTCAGAGAAAATGAAATGCCCCTAAGGAATGACAGAAGACGACACCTACAAGAAATTGACAAAAATAAACTGTCTTCATCTGAACATGGGTGGATTAAGCTGGTACAGGGCCCCCTATTAACCCCCGACTCCTACGCTGGAATATTACCTCGCCGTAGATGTGCTGTGCTGTAATATCATTAAATATCAGTTTAGAAATATGAAATACAAAATTTAAAAAGAAGTCTTGTTTGGATGCAGAGAAAGGCGGTAAAAATTTGAATTTTCATACACAATTGGATTCCTTGTGAAAAGTACCTACTACTGGATACTTAATGTTAAAATCTAACTAGCAGAGATAACATAGAGCATAAAATATTTTATTTTGAATACTATAAATCTGAATGTCTCTAGTTTGACTTCCTCTTAGGTCATTTCAAAAGTTGCAATTAAAAACAAAAAAACATAGATTTAAGTTATTCTAAAAATTCAATATTTATTTAAACCAGAATTATCCCCTCACAGTTTATGCATCTGCCAGCTGCTCAAATGAAAGTGTACATCCATGTCTGTCCAGTCAACTATGCTTCAAAGATGGACGGTGCTGCAAAGAAGCAAAATATATTTAGATATAATCTAAAACGTGGACGCTTTCCACAGATCTTCATGGCAGCACAGAAGATATAAACAATCAGCACATTTTCATGGTGGACAACAAAGATTAGTGTCACCAATTCAGTAACTGACCAAATGTCCTGAATTAAGAAAACAATATTAAAACGAAAAATCCTCAAATTCAGTTCTTAATTTTCAGTCTAAAACATGAACATCTGACCAAAGACCTGCAGCCCAGTCAGGTTTCATTTTGTCAGTAAATGGCATATTTGCGGTGGTATTTAAATTTAAATTACTCAGTACTTAAAACTGATTAAAATTCACCATTAAGTAATAAAAGTTGTATATGGGATTGAAGTCCTTTAGTAAAGCATTGCTTCCACACTGTGCTAGCAGAGTAGCATCACGTGGTTATTGTGTCTTCATCATAAACTGTTAAGTATCCGTAAAGTAGCTGTTGAATGATGACATTTCACTGCTGCTTACTTGTTGCTTTATAACCTTAAATATAGTGTCAGTATTTGCTGTCTCCGTATGTCCTTTCAGCGTTTCCTGTTTAATCCCAGTTCTTTCATGCCGTCTTTAAACACCCACTTTGAATTGAAATGCCATCTAGAAAACATTAACTTTAAAAACTAATTGTGTTACTGTAAAGCAGAGAGCTGATTTTCCTGCTCATTAGTTCCACTTAGCTGCTGTTGTAATAATTATTGTACTAACATGATAAGAAAGTCTGGACGTCTGACTCCAGCTGCATGAATAACAAAGTGCATCCATTTGAGCGAAAAGAGAGGAGTTCGGCGCCGCGATTAATACGAGTGTGAAGTGTCAGATAGACGCTGCTGTAAATGTGATGGTAATGCGCCAGCTGCCTGTTTACATAAAGCTAATGGAAGCCACATGTCTTACCAGCGAGGCAATTAAGTATTTTTTGTTCAGAGCACATCAAATATTTGAAAAGTCCTTCACAGGAGACGGAGAACAGCGGAGTCTCAAGATTTCTTGTGCCTTCCACTTTATATGTCAGATGGTTAATAAATAGACATTTGTCTCCGTGCAATCCTATAAATGAGAGTGGCTTCTTATTTAAAAGTGTGTGTCAATCAATGTGTCTGTGACGCTTTCTCCATTAAGTTAAATATAGGACAGTTGAATGTCTATTCAGTGCCAGTTAGAATGAAATATTAGTGCTATTTCTTTGCTGATGTGAAGGTGAAAATGAGACAAGAGCGGGAGTAGGAGCCGGGACGCGTATCTGTAAGTCCAAACAGATTTCTTCAATGCAGGTGTGTGATCAGGATTACATACATGTGAATAGTAGGTGTGCAAAGTGGGCGTTAGTGGGAGTTGTGTGTCAAAAAACATCACGGGGAGCAAAACAAACAGCTAAAAAACAGCAGAACAGTTTAAAATATGGTGCTGCTCAGCGTTCCTTCACAGACAAAGTGCTGTTTTCTGCTGTATAATTCTGGCCTGAGGCAAGCTGGTACACACTGCAACCCTTCCCAGCTTGTTAAAAGCACACGTCGAGTTGGTCACACACACGCGCACCTGCAGTTAACCTTTGTCTGAAAAAGCAGACAAATAATAATCCATATGCTGTGTTTTTTCTCTGCATTGCCCTTGTTTTTCTCTCTCCTGCCTCTCTCCCACACTCCCACTCCAGATAATGAGGAGAGGGGTCCCATGGTGAAGAGCTACTTAAAATCCTCTAAGCTCAGAGTCTGTGCAAACAGTAGCTCAGTCACTCAGCGCGTCATTGGCGTGCTGTTTCGAGCCACTCGGACAAATGCTTCTAATAAGCGTGCAGAATCAAACGTACGGAGATGTGGGTTTCCAACTGACTGAAGCCGCTGAGACAATCTGACAAGACGTCCTCGAGCGAGACAGGTAACTTGCAGCTGTTTACATCAGCTGCTCAGACGCAAATAAACAGTAATGAGGAGCACTTCTATTTTCACATAAAACTCAAGTCGCTGATTCTCAACCGGGGGTCAAGAACCAATTGATGAGTCACACAACAATATCTCTTCCTGAGAAAGGAGAGGCTGTTTTATTGAGCCCAACGTCTTCTACGACAAGAAAACATAACATACTGTAAAACAAAGCACAGACACACACTTTTTTCTTACTGGGTTTTTCACTTGACCCGTTTGCTTAATTTGTTTTCTGCAAGATGAAGTCTGCACTCAGTCAAAGATTGTTTCTGATGAAAAAGTCCCTATTATATATGACTTTGAGACTGTGCGGCAACTGCTCTCTAAGGAACTCTGATCGCATCACGTCAAGCTCAATTTTAGGAAAATCCTCCAGTTAAACATTCATACATCAACAACAAAAGTAGCTCATCAACGTCAGGGTTAGTAACTGTGGACATTATCTTGGCTGCAACTCAAGACCGGAGTATTCTGTCCAACAAAACATTGAGTTGTAAAAATGAATATTAGCAGACATGTTATTATTACCTTTTTTTAAAAAAACTTCCACATACTAAAATAGCAGCTGCAAAGATCGAGTACTGGTAAGGCTACGTCTAAAACACAGTTTTGGTCAGTTAAAAAGATTTAAAGAAGTATTTCATCAAATTAGAAGAGGGTCCTCACATAAAACTAGGCTGTCTGTCCAATACATTTGACATTGGTGCTACGAGACCAGAGAGAACAGAGAAAAAGACGATTGCTCAAGAGGTAGAAAACCTGCAACTGAGCAGAATGAAGCGCGCCTTATCAGACCAATAAACGCTCCCACTGGTGGGTGATGTTATGTAGACTGGTCCAAGAGAAACAATGGCAGTCGGCCCAATCTCAAGTTACAGTTAAAAGGTCAGCTAAAACATGTTTCTGAAAACATTTGAGGCGAGTAATGCGCAAGTGACAGCTTTCAAAATATGACTGTATGATACATGTGAGTTTTAAAATGATTTACGGCAAATATTAAATATTTGAGATTAATGAGAGGCTATTCTGGAACCAGAGGGCCTCTGGATTTTTCCTGCAGGGGTGGCTAATCAAAGGATAATTCTCCTTTAAAGATCAATAAACTGTTGTATTAGGTTTCACTATTGCATTAACTTGCGTCCTCAACACCTTGTCTGTCTCCACCACCGACTCTAGCTTCAGCCACCTTTAGGAAACCAGCTACTTGTTTGGAAGACGTAGGCCTATTGCAATTATTGCATAATTACTTAATTGAGATCATCTGACAATCAATTTGCACAATCATTACATTTCAAAGCCAATGTTACAAATGTGCCCACAAAAAAAAGTGAATTAGGTTGGTATTCATCCGCTGGGTAAATAGAGAGTCTACCTGAGCACAAGGTTTCAGTGTCAGGAGAAAATCATGGAAAGACGTTATTGCTGTTGGGCACGTTCTTCCGTTTCAGTTAATATGAGTCTGCATTTGTTGCTTTCCGAAGCAGGATGATGATAGAAAGGTGCCGATAACGGGTCTCCTGATTTATAGCGGAGAGTCTCCCCTACGGGTTCAGCGGCGTGTTTGACAGCTCTGGGAAAGTTATGCCGAAGTCGTCGCTTCCGTCCGGTTTATACAGATAATCCCACAGAAATGTCTGACTGTAAACACGGGGTTATAAAAGTAGCATGGGTCTTTTAAGAAATAGCTCAGTGCTTCGTGTTTGCGGCGCGAGGGCGTGGCTGAGTAAGGAGGACTGATGGTGGATGTGCTCAGAGCAGACAGGTGGTGGCAATCGGAGCAGAGACGAAATTAGCAGTAAAGTTGTTAACTTCACTGAACTTTGGCCCAAAAAACAAAACAAAGCCTTTCAGCCAGGGTCTGAAGCTAAAGCAGGAATGGAAACACTGGCTTGTTGTTTGTTTTTGCCTTTTGTTGTAACTTTTAAAAATAAAGTCAAGCCTCCTTCTACTATTCTGTACTATCTTAAGCCACATTTTCGTTAAATTAGATCGGACACAGATTAAGAACAAGCTGTTGAAGACAAATTGATGTGCAGCAGAGCGAGAGGGCAAACTCTTTAAACGTTTATTGACACTCCTTTGCCAATGATTGCATCATTTCATTGAGCCGCCACTGAAATTACCAACGTGGATTTAGGTCTTATTGCAAAGCCAAACACAAGAGCATAAAATGAACAGAAAACAAAAACCCCAATTATTTGTCTGACAATTTGTCTGACAATTTACTATGATCGTGACAGCCCAAGGGAGAGAAGGACACACACACACACACACACACACACACACACACACACACACCAAAACACCTCACAAACACATTGTTACAATATGTCTACACAATCCAGAGCTGCAGTCTTACCACTTCCCACCAGATGTCCCGCTGGGGTTAATGAACAAAAAAAAAAAAAAACAACAACACAAGAGAAAATCATATATCAGTGGTGGCCTGCAGGAACCAAGCATCTCCAGTTTTGACTCTTTTTTTATGCTCTTTGAAAGCCGACACCGTCTCCTTTGGAAATGTATCGTGGCCTTGGGACAAGCCAAAGTGTTGATAATGCATCGTAAACTGTCAAAAGATAAACTACTGCACACTGAGCATCTCCGGCAGAGTAGTCAGGGATTCGCTGCCTTGCTCGAGGGCGATCTGATTGAAGTTGACGAGGGAGAGGAAGAGCATTCAGCACTGACATCCCCCACCCAACATATCCCGGTGCGAACAGGGATAGAAACCAGCAGAACCTATCAATAATGGTTAAACCAATTATGATGTGGGGAAGTAATACAATTTTTTAAAAGTTATCAAATGAAGTACTCTATTGGTATCAGTACCACTCTCAGGATGCTGGTATGTTACTAGTATCATAGTTTGTTTTTTTTTTTAATGATACACAGCACTACAAATTTTGCAAAAGTGGCCCCCAGGCGAAGTATCCGTGGCATACAGTGTATTTGTTTACATTTGGGCAAATCTGCATTATATAAAGTCATGCTGCTTTGGGTGATCCTGTTCACACAACAATCACTGGGTTACTATTGATAATGATTACAACTATTCCCTTTTCCACAACTTTTTATTGATCACTTGTTATGGTACTTGTATTTATCTATTTGCTTTTACACTCGTCTGTCTTATTAAACTTCCTTGTACATTCATTTATCTTTTTTCTTTGTTTTTCTTATGCCTGTAAAGCACTTTAAAGAACATTTGTGTGTGATAAGGTGCTTAAAACACAAATAAGCATGCCTTGCCTGTTGAACAGTCTGAATCTGATCACATTATTTCTCAAGGCCTGTTTTTGTCAAAGCATTCCTCTGTGCAGCAAAACTTAAAGTTGAACTGCAGTCATTCTTTGACAATTACACACATGTGCCGTCACACAATAACACACACCCTTACATGTGCACACACACAATACTACATATTGCCGTGAACAGGCGGCTGAATAGCTTATTGCGTCAGTGACAGATAGGCGTATTAAATAATGGATCTGCACAGAGACACCAGTGTCACTTTCTCACTGCAGTCAATTATGGCTCTTGGATGAATGATTAAAGGCGGTTTACGGGGTACGGCGACGTCTTCCTGTGCCTATCACTGAGAGTGAGCCCCGACACAATGTTTCCTGCACACCAGTCTGAATGATCTCAAACAACGGCCTTCAGGGACGTGATGTGAACAAGAGAAAAAGTTGGCTAAAAGGCATGAAAGCCATATTCATCAGCCGGATATTAGAGGAAGCTGTTTGTGAAAGAGAAACTAAAAGTATGTAAAAAAACCTGAGGCATCACACAGAGCCAAAAGAGAACCACAGTATTCTTTGTGATAATATATCATAATGATTAATTACTTTTTTTTTTTTTTTTTTTTTTAAAAAGATGTGATCTGCATCTAAATTAAACATCATGGCATTTTTAAAGTATAATTCTGGTGCTGTTCTATATTTTAGTTACTGTAAACAAAGTTTTCTGACTGGATCAGTTTCCAATTTCTCTACTCTGTCTGTGGCTTTTGGCCCGAAGCCCATTGGTTCCTACTGAAGATGTAAATCTTTATTTAAAAAAAGCTATAAATACATAGTTGCATTTATTGAAATGGCATAAACATCTGGACACTGCAATTCTGAACAGACACGACTCAAACAGGAGGAAATTGTGCATTTGTTGGGGGCTATTTTCAGCAACAGATTAATCCACATATTGGGCTTTCTTGAGAATTTGAGGCAACGAGTTGGTTTATGAAGGACTGGGATAAAATCTAACTACACAAAATATTTTCTTGATGAACCATTTGGTCTATATAATGTCTAATAACTGTGAAAAACAGCCATCACGATTTCACAGAGTTCAATGAGACGCAGCTCAGCCTCGGCTCTTCATCAGCGGAGTGGAAAAGAGAGAGACAGGAGACACTTGAGAGTTGACGACGGCAGCTCTCCGTGTTGCTCTGCATAAAAGCTCTGCGAGTAGAAAGTCCCTGTTACTAGCCAAAGTGATTTTTATAAAAGTTCTTTGAATTTATAAACCCCTAAGCATGAAACCACTGGAGCAGAATTTCCAGGGCCACGGCAAAGCACTGCAGTCTGAAGGTGCTTTTGCAGCAAGTATGCAGTGCCAAAATATGTTGCTTTCTGTAGAGAGGGCGGGGACGGGGAGGTGGCAGGGTTGGGTCGGTTGGTGACAAAAACATCCAGGCTGTGAACCGATCAGCCAATAGCAAACTTCAATTGCAATAGACAGGTTGCAACCTTTAAAGGACAGTCTATATGCATATTTATACCCAAGATTTAAATTTTTAATTCTCAGCACTCAATGTCAAGATTAGGACCTGAATCAATCAACACTAGTAAAAACCCTCATTATTGCTTTTCGACTGAGGAGACTAGGAGTTAAGTTACACTTAAAGCTTTTTTTCCATCAGTCCAAAGGCATCCATCCATTATTTGTAACCACTTATGCAATGAAGGGGGGCTGAGTCGGTCAGGGTACATGTAGAGACAGACAGCCGTTCATGCTCATATTCACACCAGTCACACGGGCAATTTAGAGTGAACAATTAACCTGCATGTCTTCGGATTGACAGGGTAAGCCGAAGAACTGGAGAAAACCCATGCTCGGGGGGAGTACGTGCAAACTCCACCCAGAAGGGCCAAAGTCAGAGCTCGGTCAGCAGGTTTGAACCCAAAACCAACTTAATGTAAGGTGACAGTGCTAAAGACCAAACCACAGCAGCTGAAAAATCTTCACAGAAGAAGCTCAGAATAGCTGCAACTTTTTCATTATGAGCAAATGAAAAGATCAATGGGATATACATTCTTTGCTGTTTACATTCCCCCAGTTTGTTTTCACACAATCTCAAACCCATTGGCTATTGGTCAGCCAATATTTCCAGCTTTTAGTTCAAGAGCAGCCAGTGGATACCTGTGCCAAGACTGGTTCCATATTCAGGTACATTTAAGTACATTGTGCTGATAATAGGCCAACTTCTCCTGACTGCAGAACTCTGACTTGAACTTCTGCTGTGTGCTATTAATCATTTCGATTACTTTTCGATTAATTGCCCAGCCCTAATGAAAAGGTTTTAAATTTCTGTTGATTGATTAATCAATTCTAACTAAATGATTTTAGGTATGTTACTGTTAGGACAAAATAGATACTTTGATGACACCTCTTAGGATTTCAGGAAATTGTGAGGGCATTTTTTAGACCAGAGAGACAGACTGATCAATAATGAACAGAATCACTGGTCACAGCTGTGCCCCTAAAGAGGTTACAGATTCTATGTGTGGTGGAAGCTGACGGAGGGATAAGAAAACCTTCTGTTGCTGCTGTTACACAGGTTAAAGCCAGCACAAGTACATGACTGTGTTGGAAAGCCTGTCCTACGTCGTGTGTTGTGAAACTTAACCACAACCATGAGTGCTGCATTGGCTGAGCTCTATCTGCAGTATAAACCAAAGGCATACTAGTAAAAAAGTTGGCTTTATCATGATTATCATTTATATTGTATATCATCAGCTGCATGCACAGAAAGGCCCTCCATAAACCTTATGTAATGCAGAAAACATACAGTCTTCATACTGCAGCGATTCAACTTTCAACAAAGAGATGATTGAACCCAAATGGAAGAAATTCATTTCTCACACATTTTGCTTTGTGACCTTTGCCGCATGTTTTGTTTTCACAGACTCCACTTGCTGTAATAATCAATGTGAAATTGCATGAAAGGACAGGAAAAAATCTTTTGATGCTTTTGGCCTTGGGAGGTTGAAATAACTGGTAAAAAAAAAAAAAAAGGGATAACAGATATCACTTGGAACAACTGTTTCCTCGTGGAACAGCTCATTGACGATTTCATCAACCCTTTTAAAACCAGTGAAATCTGTCATCGCATTATTGTCACCACTATCAGATCACATGTCTGTATGCAGGCTGAGTGCAGATTATCAAAACTAAATGCTTCATTAGATTGACTTTCTACGCGCATTGAGTAATTCTTCATCATTTTAGGACTTCAGAGGCAGAGAAAATGACTTTAAATAAGAATAATTCTGCACAGAAGCCACTTTCATACATGAAGTATGGGATGAACTTTTCCTGCAGTAATGGTGGCTCTGACTGGCTCACACGTCTGACGGCTCCCCCACAAAGTCTGGAGGAAGGGAAACAGAAGCAGCTCTTCTCTTGTTCTGTGGCGGACATTCATATTATACATTTTGGGCTGTGAGCTGCAAGGTTTTGGCAGGCTAATTATGCCCTGAGGACGAAGGAGGATGGTTATAAAGTATCATCTTTAAACTATTCTGACAGCTTCTGGTTTCTTTCTCAAGACCAGTCTGATTTGAAGTAATCCAACCAAGTGAGCACATTTATGCCAGACTCATTTGTTCTCAAATGCGAATACAGAAACATTGTCTTCTTGACGCTGCAGTTATCCCGTATAATGTATTATTAAGTCATTCAAACATGATTCCTGAGCAGAGAAGTCATACGGCTTGCATGTGGCAAAGTTCCTTCCATCACTACCTTTCATTGCAGAAATGCACCCCTATGGGTGTAATATTGTTGATATTCATCAACACTGAATACAAAGACTGCACACACAAGCCATAACAATCATGCCTCAGCATGTCAGCACCACCATCCAGCATCTGGGGTTGAATTTGTGTGTGTGTTAAGGCTTTTTATCCATCAGCTGTATTTAATCAGTGTGTGTGTGTGCGCGCACACACACACACACCTGCAATCACGTTGGTGCCAAAAATTCTGCACCAGCCAGCCCGCATCCCCTGCTCTCATTTCACCAACTCCTGAAGTGCGCGCGCGCACACACACACGCGCGCGCGCACAGGTCCATGTCGTATCAGTACAGAACAACCACATCCCACTTTACAGCGCATCATCAGATGATGCTGACCGTGCATGAACATCACACATGAACCTAAACCCCCGCTGTTTGCGCTGAAAAATGAGGCCTGGCGTTATTTTCTAACTGAAAATAGACCAACGCAGCACATCAAAATCGCTGTGCATGGTGCACACACCTCCGCACGCACACACAGTGCAAAAAAAGCACTGATCCAGACACGGGCTGCTTTGCTGGCACGGAGGTGATTGTGTTTGCACCTCCGTGTGTGACTGGTTTGTGACTGTGAAGGAATGCAACACAGTGATACATTGCTGCTTTGCTCGGTGGGGCTCTTTTCTCATGCAAAAGCTCAGCCAACGCATCACACACGCGCGCGCATACATGAACACAAATCGCTGTCGGGCCAAATTTAAACACATACGGGCAAATAAACGCAGGCAGCACGGAGCTCCGTTTGCAGTCTGTTTGCTTTAAAGTATTCAATGCCCTTCTTATTCCAACATGGCAGCAACTACCCAGTCAAACAGTACATTGAGAGGCTTTAGTATTAGGAAATGCACGGTCCGGGTATCCGGACAGTGGGATGAGAAGCCTCACTGGCCGCACACCTCGCCTGATTCCCCGGCAACAACCACAGTCACCAGCCGCTGTGGTGCAGAAAGGGCTGGTTGGCTGTAATGGCTACCAGTTTCCTTCCTTTTCATGGGGAAATTAGCGTCCTGTTTTCCTTTTCATGCGCCATGGGCTCCATCACTTACATGCAAATATATATGTTTACTTACACTAATAATTATTTTTGCCGTGTGCCTCAGAATTGGCCGGAAAATGCATTTGAACATGCTCTGTAACATTCATTCGTTATGCATTTCGGACGGACTTGCAGAAATGTGTTAACAGCACACAAGAAGGGAGAGCATCTAACGCTATTTCTCCATCCCTAAAATATAATCTGAATGGATCTTTGTGCAGTTTTTCTGACTGTTTTTGCGCAGATTGTGGACTACAGCTCAGATCCTGTGTGTTTTCTGCAGAGTGAGGGGGATATCTGTGCCCCAGCTCACCGCCTCTCTGCTGCCCATGAAAACCCACAGCCAATGTGTTGTCTGTGTGAACAGGTTTACTGCATTACGACCAGCACAATTACCATCACCATTATTAATCACCACTTTAAACAGTCCCCAGCCCAGCACTCACTTCCGAAGCTGCTCCCGCATCACCGGCCGATCAGAGCGCCCCGCGTCCGGCAGAAATTAACGGAGTCCCGGGAAGAACCGAGGCGATATCTCGACCCCTCCGCGGTCCGACCAAGCGTCCTCTACCACCGGAGAGAGGCGTCCGAGATTACCGTCGGGAGCCTACGTGTGTGAATGTGTGTGTCGGTGTGTGTTCCTCTGCAAGCGGCAGCGGTGGGTTGCAGAGGCTGACTGGCCAGCGAGACACGAGGGTCAATTTGCCGGAATAAAACAAAGACCACTTCCGCTTCAAAATAAAAGCTTCAGAAAGTTGGATACTGCGCTGTTAAGGATAATCTTTAAATGAATGAAAATGGGAATAGCTTATTGACATGGCTACACTGGGTGTCACTTATCTTGGGTGGATGGAAAAATGCGATGTGTGGTCTTGCTCGTGATTTAACCATCTAACAGGAGGTGAGCTAGCTCCTTACCACAGACTGTGTTAATGAATCGGACGCAGTGCAGAAACACAGCTAAGCCCTGCTTCCAATTTTTTCCCAGTGGTCAATCTCGATATGCTGCAAAAAATCACATTCAGGGGGCTGCTAGGCCTCCTGGAGGTGCACCAGGCTTTGAAGCCAATTTTAGTAGTGGCCAAACAGTGGTACTGCAGTGATGCCACTGGGTCCGAAAATCCTTTTCCCCATAGACTTACATTGGGAAAGAGACGTCTATAAGTTGTGGATACATTTTTTTTTAGCGTCACAACCCCCGTGAAAGTCCAATAACATTTGGAAAGTCTAAAAGAGCCACAAGATTAGATTAGTTTATCCTCATTCAAGCTAGTGCAGCACTAAACAGGAAGTCAACAGCTCTAGCAGCGAAAGTCTGCTGCTCGGTTGCGCCTGGCCTTGCACTAGCGTGCCTGCTCCATGGGCCCAATGATGCGTAAGCAGCGCTAATCATCCAGGTAATTTTAAATGCAACAGTTGAGCCATTTTAGCTCAACTCTCACAGGAATGAACCCCACTACCAATGCTGTATCCAGGTTTCTTAGTACATCCAAGTGGGCTGTATACCCTGCAAGTAAAGCCAGAGTTAGAAACCTTTTGGACACATGAGTTAGGCCAGCAACTTTTATTAGACTGGATGGGCGCCACCTAGGAATCCAGTATTCAAATCTTATGACACATCCTTGACACAACGCCTGAAAAGTTAATGCAATGCACAAGTGCCTTAAATCTGCAATCTCTCTCTAATCTCTCCAGCTGGGACAACTCCACAGGCTGCAAAGATAAATCTGATTATATAGAAGTCTGAAAAAAATCACCCTACTTCCAGTGTTGGACAGTATTACTTTCCCTTGTACTAAGTAGTGTAACGCATGATAAATACAACTTTATAAACAATATTACAGCTACCCCAAAAACAATTAACTTATCTTAACATTGAACAATCAATCACATCCTTCAATTTATTTTTGTAATCGGCACACATGCACGTCACAAAGCTGGAAAAAACAACTGTTACTTTGATGTTAATGGGTGGAAAGATGACAAAAAAAGGCCTTTTTCAAAAGTAGCAGTAGACTCTTGTGAAAAACATAACCTCATACCTTCTGAATCACACTACAACCAACAGATCACCATGAAATGTACTAAAGAGAGAGACTTTTCTCAGGAGTTAATGCTGTAACATAAATCCAGCAATCCTTAATTCCTCTTCAGCAGCAAGACACAGTTGATGAATAAATATTGGTAATGATTGCTTAAAGTGGGCATAGATTATAACAACAAATCTAAATTTCTGGACATTTCCCATTTCAAACTTCAAAATAATCAGAATAAAACAGCTGATTCTTTAGCACATCCACTTAACTGTGACACAAAATTTCCTCACTGCAGCCTAGGGTCTATCCAGAAGTCCATCACTCTTTATCTTTCAAAATATTCAAAATCAATCAGCATCTTTCTCTTCACAAGTCTTCATTCAAGTGCTACAAAAACTGACACAGACATTCTTCAGATACTAGACATCATGTATTCCCAACGGTGTCCAAGTCAGTCAAAAGATGAGTTTGCAGTGATATTCAAAACACTAAAACTAAACCAGTAAAATGACTGTTTTTCAGAATATTATCACCAAAACTTCATAATTATAATCTTGCAAAACAATATATATAATTCTGAAATGGGTCATTCTGCATTACGAATACTTTTACCTTTACTGCCTCCATATATTAATATTTATAGATTAAATGCAGGACTTTTACTTGTAAAAGAGAGAGTATTTCTTTACTGTTATCATTACTTTTACTTTAATAAAAGATATGAGTACTTCTTCCCCCACAGATGGCTCCAGAGAATATTTTAAAAATATACTGTATATACACGCAAGCGTGAACCACTTAAAATATCTGACACCTTTATTTTGAAATCTAACGTAATACACTTCCGGTACAGGCTTTTACATTCCTATAAAACTTGACACAGCTCAGATAGACGAGGCGGAGCTCAGGCTCCCTGCCTCTGCCTCCCTTCCCCCAATCCCGCTGTTTCTGAAAGCAAAGGAGCCTCAACCATCCAAGGAGGTTTTTCACCTCCCTGACGAGAGAAAGAGAGAGAGACTCTTTGCTTTTCAAGGCACACATATTTCCACATTCGAGGCCAAAGAGAGATAGAGAGAGATAATAGAGGAAAAGAAAGAGGGACAGTAGAAAGATAGAGAAAGAGGAAGGGACAAAAAAGGACAGGAGGCAGAGGAGGAGAGAGGAAAAAGGCGCTTTTTGCTTTTACAAGGCACATAGGACAGAAGAGAGGAGAGACAGGAAGAGAGAGAGAGAGGGGTGGAAGAGGACAAGGGGGGGGGGACTCTTTGCTTTGGGAATCAGTGTTCAAGGCTTGAGAAATGTAGGCTATGTTGCACCAGCAAAGGGAGAGAACAGCCTGTAATTTATAGGCAAGTCTCAACTGTTATTTCGTCCAGCCACAACAGTATGTCTTTATACCTGAGTGTGTGTAGGTGTGTGTGTGTGTGTGTGTGTGTAGGTGTGTGTGTGTGTGTGTGTGTGTGTGTGTGTGTGTAGAAGAGAGACAATGACAGATTGAGATGCAGGAAGAGGACTGAGGGCCCAACAATTCCCCAATTACTGATTTCAAGCTCACTGACGTCCTTTTGCATCTGACTATGTTTGCGTAGGAGGTCATTGATTTTAACTCACTTGGCAAATCAAACACACCTTCACAGGACGGGCTGGGGGGGGGGGCAAGGTGGATGTTGCAGGTTTTGAGGGAATCATCTCCAGAAGCAGACACGTAATTGTGCACAAGGAAGCAGTTGGTCGGTCATATGGTGTCGCGCTTTGCTCTGAATGTGTATGATAGGGTGTTTGTACGCCTGACACAGTGTGGGTGTATTGTTAAGTGTGTGTAGGCTATAGCCTTAGTGGTATAGGGTGTGAAATGTGCAACGTGTGCACGGACACTATATGGCTACAAGTAGCAGGCGACCATGTAAACATTGCATACTGCTGGTCTGGGGCTTGTTTTCACAATTCAGGCACCTTAGTTTCGGTAGAGCATTTAATGACATTTAAAAGGGACGGTTTAGAGCTCCTGGAGACGGGTTGTATGAGGTACTCTTCTATAATCAGTTTATTACATAAGGCAGATGTCAGTCGGCATGCCCCCAGTATGGAGAAGCAGGCTGGAGTTGGACACAAAAGCTAGACAAACGTATACAAGTCACCTAAAACAGTCACATCTTTAAAAAGTATATCAATTACAGTTCATGCTATATTTAGAATATATTCACCGCGTTACCTTAACGTCAGACAGCGGTTTCTAATGTGTAACTGAAGTTGCTATCCATCTCTTCAGATCACCAAACACAGGAGCTGCTGGTCTAATGCTGCCTCAAACTGTTGTGACTTTGGCGTATCGATAGTTTTTCTCAGTGGAGTCTGATGGCTTTGATAAGGGTATAGATAGAGAACTAGGCTGTCTGATGGAAAGATAAAGTGGTGAAAATACTCCCGATACAGCATACACTAAAACTGTTAAAGATCTTTTTAGGATGGACCTTTTTTTCAGTCTATAAAATACATTTTGCTGCTGCCCCCTCCACAGCAGTACATTGCTTAGCTTCTGTGTTAGACTCTTGTCTCGTCTCCAAACTGCCAACTGACACCTACTTTATGTAATACACAGTTTAAGAAGATGTATAAAGACAAAATAATTAGACTTGTAGAATCTGTTCCTTTGTTAAAGGTTACTTATAGCTCATGATTTTTTTTATGTATTTACTTTTTCTTTCTGAGTTTACTGCAAATGCTTGTTCAGTAACAGTAACTGACAGACCATCTGTTCCTTTTGTTTATAAATGTTTTGAGAAAGGCGCAGGTAAAATAAGATTTTTTTTCCTTCTTCCCGCTCCTGTTCGGTCATGGAATGTGTATTAGAGATGTTATAATCTAAATCTGATTGTTGTGCATTAAAATGACCAAAACAAATTCATGAATAATAGATAGAGATAAGTACCTAAAACAAGCCCACTTAAAAAATCCAACATGCCCTTTAAGACAACAGTATGCTCCCAACTTTGTGCAAACATTTTTGAAATGGCTCTTCATTTTTCCACATTGGTAGAGAAGAACTTGACCTTGCATGACTGGCCTGCACAGAGTGCTGACCTCAACCCAATCCAACACCTTTCGGCTGAACTGAAATGCTGACCCGGTCCTTACTGCAAACCCATTTGTGGCCAACCTCACTAATGCATTTGTGGCTGAAAGGCAGTAGTGAAAGAAGTATTCAGATTTCCTAGTGAGAGGGCTACTACATCACACTTCCCTAAAGCTTCTGGACTCAAAAGAGAAAAAATGATGATCAAAATTGAAGCAGCGATGGCAGAGATACCCTGACTTTAAGAAGCAAGTATGTGTCAAATCCCCAAAACACCAGATCCTACATTTCCCATAATGCATCAACTGCAAATATGTCTTGTTGTGATAATGTTATGTTGTCTTGGACCCCAGGAAGACTAGCTTGTTGCCTAGGTGTCAGTTAATGGGGATCCTTATGATTAACAGATAAATAAACAAATGATGTCTTAATAGATCACCACAGTCAAGTAAACACACACATCTTAAAACTACACACCTCCACTCTGAAATGCAATTTTTCTGTTATGTGTAAACACCAATAACATCATCAGGGATAGATTTACTCAAAGTATCAAAAGTAAAAATACCTGTTACGTAGACAGACCAATGTAACTATATTTTTATATATCATTGGATTGTTATTACTAAGCCACTGACACGTAATCTGTATTTTACAGTTATGTTGTGGCTGGTTGAAATGGAGCTAATTTTACTTGGGGTACTTTTATGTAAAGCAATAAATCCTGTTTACAATAGAGCTGAAACTACTAGCTGATCAATAGAAAAATATTTTGATCACTCAATTAATTTGCCATTTTTTAATAAGAGAAGGAAAAATTTGCTCTTTCTAATATTTCAAATGTGGGTTTTTTTGTGCTTTTTCTGATCTACTCATAATTTGTTTACAAATTTAAAATCTGTTAAGAAGCTGGAAGCAGTAACCACAACTGTCAGATAACTGCAGTGGAGTAAAAAGTACAACTTTTCCCTTTGAAATATGTGTGCATGCTGCATACAGCGTTCATGTGAGTGCACAGGTGTGTGTGTGTGTGTGTGTGTGTGTGTGTGTGTGTGTGTGTGTGTGTGTGTGTGTGTGTGTGTGTGTGTGTGTGTGGTCAGCTGGCACTCACAGGGCCTCGGTCATCGGGTTGAGTCCAGCATTCTCACTGCATGTGGAGAAGAGAATCTGTCACTTCTCTTTCCCTGCCTCCTTCGTTCTTTCTCTCTCAGGTGGATGCATTTTACTCACTTGCAGTTAATTCCACGTCGAACATGAAATCTCTCTCACTCAGTCATTAAGTGTTAACTCAAACACACCAAACTGCTAGTTGCTGATTACCAAACCCATGCAGTCTATTGTATGAGCTCTCTTGACTGTAGAAGAAGCAGGAAGTGAGTTATTCTGACCAATGAGTTAGGAATGCGAGGTGGAGAGTTAAGCCGAGGCCACTGCTGCTACAGTTACAATGTAACAATTAAAGAATAAAGGCCTGGTCACATCAAGAAGTGTAACAACTAGGTTGATCCTCATGTATTTCCAAAAGTTATGCTGCAAGAAGCTTCGTGACATTGGGATTACTCGCCACAATAGCCGCACACTACCAAAGTGGAAATATGCTGGTGCTCGCAACATTTTTCCATGAAATTCCACCTTTTAAATACTGGTGCGATCAAGCCTTTGTGGTAAATGCTAAAATGCAGTGCAACAACAAATCTGATCTTCCAATGACGCTCAGTGGAGACGCTTGCAAGTAACAGACACAAACAAGCCCAGGACGACATGACTACGATGAGCGCTTGAGCAACACTTCAATAGCGACACGGGTGATTTGTTGCTGATAGCGTGAACACGGCACTGAATTTCTGCGAGGATTTGGATTAAGTTCTGTGTGTCTAAACAGTCCAGCAGGGATGGAGAGGTTAAAGCTCTTCTAGATTTATCACAGCGTTTCCTCTAAACTATTATTAATTAATGGGGCAGTACTGCATAAAAAAAAAAAAATCCACCTAATTATCTCATGTTTAACTCACTGAAATACCTGTGTTGTACCAACTCATTAGACAACTGAAGCACAAAATGTGAGACGGTGCTTACTACTGTGCTAACACACCCCAACTCCAAAACTATCTGCTGATGAGTAGTAAACAGTTTCCCAGAATACACAGGAGCTCTATAACCAGTTACCCAACTGCTCAATAAGCCTGCTTCAAAATATATGAAGTATCTGTCGTAAAAAAATTTCGAGCCACTGTGCAGTCTTTTGTTTTAATAGGCCTGTGAGTTTTAACATGTTTGGCGCCTTGTAGAGATGATCATGTTATTGTCAGCAGTTGGGAAAAGGCTGAGACTTTACTACTAACACATGTGGGTGATTCTGCATATAGTTTTAACTGCGGTGCAGAAACACATGAAGTGTGACTCTTACATTGTGCTGACCAAGTGAATTAAAGGGCTCAATGATTTTAAATGATAATCTATCGCATTAAAAGCAAGGGGACCAAAAGGACCAACTGTCAAAATGTCTGCGCTTCGGAGCTGTCACCCAGCTATCAGCTAGAGAAAACAGGCTTTTTTTTCTCAAGAGGCAAATGATAATAAAAACTACCACCATGTTTTCCCCTTTCGTTCTGATGCAGCAGATGAACTCACTGTTACTCATCTGTTTGGACCCACTTTTCTCTATAACGCTCTCTGGGGCAGAATGTACAGATAGAAAGGTGCTGCCTCTTAATGAGGATGGAGGAATGGATGGTAAAATATCAGCAGATGAAGAATTAAATGTACTAAACGGGAGAGCACAAACTGCTGGATGAATTCTTCAAAGAAACACACAAAGACTAAATGGATGAATGTAAGATGCCATTGAATTCCAGGAGATGCCAGGCAAGCCAACAGTTTAGGGCTGTTAACAACAGTCAGCCAACACATGCAACGTTGTGTCAGTCCAGCTCAAAGTATTAAAAGTCAAGATGTAACAACATCCTAGCTGCATTTCACTTTCTTAATGAGACTGGTCTGAACAGGATGTTGGGAAGGGACATAATCAAAGCCAATTCGATATCCAGGGGTGGAACCTAGATTTCAAAGGTTGGGGGACACAGTAATTAATAACAAAAATAATAATAGATAGGACTTAAATTGCGTATTTCTAGGTCCTCAAAGACAGGCACAGATCCTCGAAATGGCTCTAGTTTTTCAGGAACCCCTATCAAAGGTACAAAATAAGACCGTTTTGTTTTTCATAATTTTGCACCTTCATGAAATGGATGAGCCAAACAAAATTATTTCACATAGCAAAACATGATAGAAACAAGACAACCACTAACATTTGGCTTTTGTCTGTGGTGGGAAAAGTTACAATCAGCATTCATTTCTGGGAAAAATGCTGTCACAAAATACCTTACGTCTCTGTAAATTTCTGTTACCACTGGGAGTAAATAATACAACATAGACTTTACACTATGACACCACTGTTCCTGTCCAAAAACCAAAAAACATAGTTACATGACTTTCCAGACTGCATGCAATTAAGTTAAGTAAGTTCATTCACTTATGTCCTGTACGAAGATATTTTAACAAAAACCATGGTCTTTTCCTAAACGTAACTTAGTATTTTTATTTCTCAAAACCAAACAAAATCTTCGTCTTCCCTTAGACCTAATCACACTGCATCTGTTTCACAACCAGTCTGCAACAGTTCTTACTAGATTTTTCATCGGTTTTGTTCTCCAGCATGTAATTTGAACACATTTCCTGTCCACCACCACATAATGTGTTGTTAACAGGTTGTGTCTCTTTCACAAATTTCTATGAGACTGTGCTGCAGAGTCACTGCATTCAGTCAATCAACTCAGAACAACAGTCTCTGACACCACCAGGGTTGGAAATTAGCACCAGCCAAATGCTGGTAAAATATGCAAGTGGCTGCTAGATTTGCTTGCCAGCCACAGTGGCTGGTGGACAAAAAAGTTCGTTTCCAACCCTGGACACCACCCTGGTGAAGATAGCCTCGAAGTTTTGTGGATATAGTTAATAAGAGATCTTCAAATACAGCATCTTAGACCCAGGAAATGTTTAGTGTTGAGTCCTAAATCACTGTTTGTAATTTGCATTTTCTGGGCTTTTCAAGTGCAACATGGATTTGACACATTTTTCAAACTATTTCAAATACTTTGGCTGGGGTTGGGTATTTAGTGTCAATGCACAGCACACTTCACTCTGTTTGTTAGAAGGTTAGTACACTCTAGTTACAGATTTGTGCTCCTTTCATGGCATTTAACCAGACCATTAGCCAGCATCAAGCATCAGCCTCACCAGAACTAATACTAACTAATGAGGTCAGAAATTGTGTGTAGACTGGTGGAACTGTTATATAAATAGCAGCAAAAAGATGTGCTGGCCGCAGCTAAGAGGTCAGTACTTACTTTATGTAGTAGGGCACGTTGTTTGGGGAGATGCCCTGCTCGAAGGGGCTCTCTACAGATCCTGCTGAGACAGAGAAACAAGGGTCAGAGCAACTATTCAAACTGTCTGCAGGCTATTAAACTTTTCACACACACATTTTACTGCAGGATCAACATCCTGTGAATGTAACACAAACATGCACATTCAGAATTTGTGTATGCAGCAGTTACCAAAACATCACGCGTCGTGAAAAGTTTTCTTCAAAGTAATATACATGATAATGAAAAACAGCAGAAAAACAAGAAATATTGCTAATTATCTCACTTATTATGCCCACAAGAGTTGGCACACCAACCATTAAAGCAGCCTGTGCTTTCTGGGAATTGTCAGCACAGTTGGAATGCATCTCTGACCAATCAGATCGCTTGGCTGAAACTACCCGCTGTATAAGCGTTATTGTGCCCCACGGGTGAAATTTGCTGCAGTTAAAAACAGAATGATGCTTCGTGGAACAAACTGCCAGAGCACATGTTGTGTACATTACCACGGCAGAGAGATATGAAAAACGTGTACATTCTCACTGTTCTCACATTATCATAACTGCCGTCTTTATTATATTTCCCCATCACCATCTCTATCTGTCCCGCTATATCCATTAGAGCTCCATTATCAAGCTGGATGGAACATTTAAATATAAAAGACTTACATATACAAAGCCTTTTTACCTACCTATCTTTTCAATTTATGTTTTGTCCCTTGATATGCCATTTTAGTTGCCCTTTTACCATCGTTTCCACCATCTTACAGAATGTCATTGCTATTTAACCACTTCATTTGTATCTGAGGTGTCAATGTCATGTTTTGTTTCCTCCTTTTTTTCCTCCAAGCCCCCCCTGTGGTTCGTCAATGTTAATCACCGCCACGAGCATATAAACGATGTTGTGATCTTTTGTTATCTGTGGTCTTTTAATTACTCTGCAGATGAGCTGTAATTAAACTAAAGAGAATTGGTGAGAAAAGACAGCGAACAGTTTGATGAGTGGCTGCAGGTGTACATCCTGAAATGAAAAATAGCATCCTTGTCATCTTATACTTTCATATGTCTTAAATCTACAGTTTTTAATATTTCCAAGAGTAACTCCTTTCCTCTTGAGAGCCAAGTCTAGCTCTGATTTCTACATTACGTCTGTCCTCAATTTTTACACGCAGCTGTAATATGTCACTAGAGAAAGTAATCTTGATAACAAGTGCAAGAGAAACAGCAATAGTTGTTGCTTGTGGCTGCGTTGCATTCTTGTCTTGTTTTTGGGCAATCTTCTCTGTAACTTTTATCGAATCCTGTTTCATGAAAGGTCAAAATGAGTTGCTATGCCTTCAAGCTTTTCATTCTAGTCAAGTCAATTGATTTATGTAACCCAATACCACTAATATGCCTACAGAAGCTTTCTAACTCTGCTCATGGTTTACAATGATAACAAGGAGAGATATATTTCTCAAACTTGATATTTCTAGTTGGCAACTGCCAAATTTTTGAAACTGTGCCAGATTTTATCAGCTCTAGCTCGATACTTAATGTAAGCTCCATGAGTTGGTTCTCTGTCTTTGGCTGACCTATTTTAAAAAAGCTCTAAATGAGCATGCTAAAATACTGAGAATAACACTAACAGAAATGGAAATAAATAGGAAGCATTGTTCTTACACTGAGGGGTAGCTTTTTTTGGGGTGGTGGTGGGGGGGGTAATTTGCTGGTGAGTCGTCAACATTATCTTTACTCTTTACACAAAGCTAGTAATTGGAAATGGCTCAGATTGTTTGGGGTGAGGATTTGTATGGGGTTTGAGCACATTACTGTGGTGCCTTAGCACCAAAAAAATGGATGTGCTGGTCTGAAACAGAGTTCTTCTAATTTAACCTGTAATGCTGTTTGCTTATATTATGCACCTTGGCCTGAAAGTAATGCCATATTACCACTGTAAATAAATTCAAAACACACAGTTTAATCCATTCCTTACACTTTTGTTCTTGTGTTTTTGGTTTGGGAAAGGCTGAAGTAAAAGACTCCAACTCTTTATATACAAAAAAACAAGTTACATAAACAGACTGATACACCATAACAGGCACAAAAAGCAGCCAGATGAGAGGGACTTTATACCCTTCATCTCTCACTTATTCAGTTATTCAGTGACCTGTTGACAGTCGAATGCTGTGTCACTCTTTCGCACGCTAACACGTCATTTATTGAGTGTCGCTGAGCAAGATGCTGCCAGGAGGTGGCTGCCTCACTTTGTCTAACACATTTTGCCTTATTTCTTACACGCACGCAGGCACGCACGCACACACACACACACACACACACACACACACACACACACACACACACACACACACACACACACACACACACACACACACACACACACACACACACTGAGTGCCTTGTCAGCTGTCAGCAGTCTGATGTATTCAGTTAGGTGTGTGCACATATTCAAGTGTAAGTGCGTTAAACTCACTGTGCAGAAGGCCAAAGTCCCTGTGAGCGTCTGTCAGCTGCTTAAGATGTTCATCGATGGAGATCTGATGGAGAGAGATGGAAAGAAATGAGACAGACAGACAGACAGACAGACAGACAGACAGATAGATAGATAGATAGATAGGGGATTCCTAATTTGCTGCGTTTTCATGCGCCAATGAAAAAGACAACAACAGAAGAAATATAATCCCATGACACATGATATACTCAAAGAAAAAGCAGTAAGTAGAAGTACAAGGATGGGTGGACAGCGTGAGAAGAAGGAAGGGGGGGGGCACAAAGACAAGCATGGAGGAGATAATTGAATTTGTAGGGGAGGAATTAGAGAGGATGCAGCCTCCTGCGAGTCTCCTTCAGCTCGGAATGAGCTGTCTATCTAGATGGAGTTGAGATAATTGTGCCAAATCAGCAGGGCTCTGTAGGTACACGCAGCGAGGCGGGGCTAAGCCCAGGAGGTGCACACACTTGTCTCCTGGCTCCCATGTTCCCATCTAAACTGCAAACTCCTAGCTTGTCATTCATCCAAATCTAAACACTTATTTAGTATGCTGGCAATGATTTACTTTATGTAAAGTATCATTCAATCACCAGCATCAAAATCCTTTCTTGATGTTTCTGATGTTTAACCCTTTGATTTCTTTCAAAAACATGATAAGAGATTACCCCGAAATAAGTAAGAAATTAGAGAAAAGTACAAGAAAATTGCCTGAAAATTAGTTAAAAAAAAAGAAAAAGAAAAAGGAAGAAAAAACGGTCGTCTGGTAGCTCAGCTGGTAGAGCTGGTGCCCCATGTACAGAGGCTACGCCCTCGTGGCAGCAGCCGTGGCTTCAATTTCAGCCTCAGCCCTTTGCCTTTATTTCCTCTCTCTCCCTCTTTCACACTCAGTCTGATCTATCCTATCAATAAAAGCAAAAAGCCCATAAAATAGTCCTTAAAAAAAGAAAGTAAAAACTGTTTGTAACATAATTCAAAATATGTATTTATGATATTTATAAAAATAGTTTTCCCTAGCTTTAGTCCCTTTAAATCTAATCCTAGCTTTTTGAAAATAACTTTCTAATCTACCCATTTCTTGCGATTTGTGGACCGTTTCTTACCAAGTCACTCAATGCCTTTTTTTCCCATGTTTTTGAAAGAAATTGCATGAATTTGCAGGAGGTTTCTAAAAGTAAATATGAATGCAGTCCATTTCATTCTATAAAATTTACATTGGGGCCTATTTAAATGCATTGGCCTCCAAACAGCTACAAGACATCACATGACCCAATGTCAACCATAATTCATGCAGTCTAAACATCATAAAACAAGAAATGTGTCAGGTCCCAAAAAGACCAACAAATGCTGGAGCACACCTAGAGAATACACAAAGTATTTTTCACTTTAATTTTGCAAGATAAGGCATTTGGCCTTGACGCAATAAATGCCATGAATCCTAAAATCCAGTAGATGGTAGTGAAGTTAAATTGTGACAAAACAATTGTCAATATATACGATAACTCAGTATGATGACCAGTAATCTGCTGGGGTAGACATACACGTAGCTGCCCAAACTTCATACAGCAAACAGTCACTATAGAGCACTTACTGGTTTCATGGGAGAACTGGTGACACTGGTTAAAATGAATGTTAAATATATGAAACATTTCCAATTTAGAAATAAATGCATAGCTGTGGGTTCCTCTTTCCGGCATTTCATCCCCCTACCCTCAGGACACAGAAGAGCCCGTTTCAGCAAGAGCTTTGTTTCGACCGCCATATAAGCTCTGAATAAGCAACTCCTCTACTGTTTTGGATATGCATTCTGTCTGTCTCACTTGTCTGCTATGTATGCACCTGCTGTGGAAAACAATTTCCTCTTTAAGGACAAATAAACTATCTATCTATTGTCGAGATAAGAAGGCTTCAGCCAGGCACAGCCATATTTTGACATAATTCAAATTATTTTGGAAATATACCCAGACATACAAAATGTTGTGCTGTTTTGTGCAGGTCACAGATGACTGGACTATTGGTCTTGGTTGATTGGTCTGTGCTCTCTGAGTTGCTTTCTTGTTTTTTTTTTATTTTTCTTGTGTAGAATAAATTGACTAAAGCTGCATTTTTAGTGTTGTACAATGACAGTAATTGACACTTGGGCACAGGAAAGACGAGATGATGAATGAACGTGTGAGTTGCTGAGGGGATGTAGGCGGCTTTAGCGCAGAGACAACTAGATGTCCGACACCAATCGAAAGCACACATCCATACTGTGCTTCACCCCTCAGCAAAAGTACATTCCCACAGGCATGCTTGAACCTTAATTCATCACACATTATTCTACAACTATACACTCAAGATATGCTGCTTCAATTCAGATTTTCTAAACTGATGTGTAATTCACAAAAAAGACAGCTTGTAAGCATAATTTCAGTTTGGTACCAGCACCTGGGAGCGAGCTGCAACCCGACCATCCCTGGAGGAGCTACTGTGTGTCTACAATCACTGATGCCTCCTGACACAATGTTCAATGATCTGATGTTCCCAGGCAGCACATGCAGCTCCGGCTGGCATGCGGAGCATTGGCAGCCGCTGATTAGTGACAGATTTTTGTTCCAGAAGTAAAAAAGTGAATCATCGGAAGCTTAAACGCATCTCAACTTTCTGTGATAGAAGTCTTGAGGCCAAGGGACTGAGATGGGTTATTATCCAGTCTGAGTAGACAGATTGGCTGATTAACCATCCAACCTTTTATCCACAATCCAAATGAGAAGGCTACTGATGAGACATCGTCTGAAGAGAGTGCGCATGTGTGTGCAATTCATGGTATGAGATGAAGAACTGATAAAAATGAAGATATGACGCCGATGACCAGTCCTTTCTGTTTTGGCTTTGATGCGGCATGAAACAAAATGATGAGATTACCTTTGAGTCCACCTCACCCAATCCATTTCTGCCTGAGTTGCTTTTCCCCGTATCCACGGTAACCTAATTAGAATTGTACAAACAAGAGGAGTGGGATTGTTGAGGCAGACTTTACCGAAATTACTGAGAGTGCTTTGCTTCCTCGCATCTACCAATCAGCTCCAACCTTTAAGGCACAACGGAACACAGTGAACCAACTAAAGTGACCTGGATGTGCAGGTACCACACACACACACACACACACACACACACACACACACACAGACACACGGACACACACACACACATAACAAATGCAAAAACACAAGCAGCCACCTAAAATTTAAGCCACATTAACTACAGCAGAAAACATGAAAGCACAAACACACACTGGATACACTCACATTACCAGGCAGTGTCTGCACACGTATGTACACACACACACACACACACACACACACACAGATTGCTATCCATCACCCTGCCATTATAAGTGATGCCAATATTCCTGGGCAAACATCCCGCTCCCAGTGAACCACCTGCAATGGAAACTGACTTTTCAAAAACTGGCAGTTAAATCCGCTGTTCTGTCCAAATGAAATACTTAATTTTCTCCTTACCATTTTATTATCAGCTCATGCATTTTGGTTTAAACAGAGAAAATAATCTTTTCCTGAGTGAAAATGAGACTATGAGACTACTTGTAAACTATGACCAACTGCCATAATTATCAAGCTGCTAAAAGTAAAAAAATAAAAGTAAAAATGTTGTAGAGGTCTCTTAAGGCTTCAACTCATGCGGGAAAGTGCCACAGCAAAACTACTGTAGCTGGCAAGCCAACTGCTAACTTGCTAACCAGCCAAGGACACAGTAGTGCTTAGTCAGTGACAATTTTCTGAGCTTCCTTATATTTTTTTCTTTCTACTGCACCATTTACATCCCGGCATTTTGCTCTGAAATATGCATCATTTCATTTAATTGTAAAAGCAAGTACGCTAACTGCAAGCTTGTTGGCTTGGTCACTAACAGGACAAGAATACGTCATTTCTGCTGCATGATTAGGCACAACTCCACTATACTTGAATCACTTTTTGGCACCATCTGTTTTTTTCAGTTTGGTTTTCCACTGCAGCCAGTTCTAGCTGACTGTCATGGTCAGGCCACGTGAAACTGCCATGACCATCTTCAACGTGACCCAGCAACCAAATGCTGCATTAACTATGGTGTGCTTTTGCAGGCTGCTATTTTTCTCAATACAAAAGAATAATAAAGCTGTGGTCACTACTGACAGTAGCTTGGTTTGTGAGTGACATCCTGTATTGTGCCAGTGACGGTTCTGTCTGACCCATCAGTGGTCAACAGCATTTTAACTTCAATCCTTTAACTTGGCTCAGCTCACTTGGAACCTCAACAGATGTGGTCCCAAAAAGTACCAGTGACAAGACACAACTTTTGCAGATGGAAAACCAAAATAGTAAGGTTCCAAGCAAGTTGTGTTGACTCTACCCTGAAGAGAAAATGAGGCTTGCAGCATCAACTCCTGTTAATTTAATGTCTCAACAGCCACTGAGAGATTAAGTTAAAGTATTTGGTGCAACACAGCCAATACGATATGATAGCTTCCTTCATTTGGACTCACAAAGTAAATACTGTCAACTTAATTGCTAATGATCACCTGCTTAAAATCGGCTGAAAACAAGGCAAAAAAAATGTTTGGATTTACTTCTGCTTGCAAATCTGTGAAGTGATTGCAATAAGCTAAAAAAATATGTATAATACATACAATCATTACCATGTGAAAAAACTATGTGACGGACTATTACACCACTCTTTTTTTTGCACCTTACTTTCTCCAGCTCCCGCGGTCTACACCAACTATACTGATGTTCTCACCTTTACTACAAGACAAAAGTGTATGTGTACGTGTGTGTATGTGAGCATCTGGTCAGGTGCTGACTTCAGAGAGACCGGCCGTCTGGTCCTGTCACCGTGGTGTCACCACGGCACCCATCTCTGCCCGAGACTCCTCTGCATTAGTTGATGTCTCTGGCAGCTGATTGGCTCTATCTGTCACCCCCAGTAATAATCACTGTCTGACTCCCAGTGTGGCTGCCACTGGGTTTATTGAGACTGATGGAGGTGCACCCTGTGTGCCTCTGATCACCAACACATGGGGTGTGTGTTTTGTCCTTATTAAATTTTTCAAACAAAGTACACGTACACACCCTCATTGCTAAGACAGAGTGCACACACTTTTTTTTGACTGTCAAGGGTGAGCATCAGTGTCAACAAATTATAAAAACTCTAAAAACTATTGCCCTCATTATAATTTCACAACTGTAACTACACAAGCAGGGCTGTCACGTATGGAGGTGGTGTGCATGGGGCTGTACGTAGAAGTATCTGAAAATTTTGGAGGGTTGTATATTTTTTTTAAACAAAGCTACAAGCAAAACGCAAAAGTGTAAGTTCTGCCAAAGGGCAACATGAGAATCTGGATTTGTTATTTTATCAAAAACAGCCAGAGTGAGCCTGAAGACTCACAGGGTTATAAACCAAGAATGCAACTTGAAAAAATCTGACACAATAGTAATAACAGTATAAGATATGCACATCTTTGCAAAACGATATCAGTGTTTCCACAAATGAATGAGTGTGTGGATGTATGTGTGTGCACCATTGTGTACCTGGAGCAGCCTCCAGCGCGTGTTGAGATCTTCAATGCGTTCCAGGTTGCTAGGTGACAGCTGGATGTCAGGTGGACCAAAAGTGGATGCCAACTGGTTCATGTGTATTACATCATCCTTAATTGGAGCGATTTCTTCCTGAAACTCCTGCAAAACACACACACAAACACACACACACACACACACACACACACACACACACACACACACACACACAAAATGAGTTCTCGGGTCATTTGTATTGTGCTGCATTGTTTACAGTGGTGAGAGGACAGATGGGAAACACAGACAGGTTGTTAGTAGCCCTCGGTTCAGTCGTTTCTCACCTCGACTGCTCTAACAGTGAGAAACAGATGCATCCATCATGTAAGTCCCACTTTTTCTGCTTGTTTAATGCTTGCTGATGTATGGAAAACAATGACAGGCTTAAGTAGGATAAATGAAACGAGGCTACCGCTAACAGTTAAAGCTGATAGATGCAAGGTGGTCTAACTCTTCTATGTCTTTCACTTCAGCTGTGATGCATGCAGACTGAGGAGAAGGTAATTCACAGCACATCTATGACTGTTACATATGGCGTTAAAAGGTGCTGTGGGTGCATTTTACCACCAATTAATCATTATCAAATTATTTTTTAGACCTTGGTACAATTACTACAAACAAATGAGACTGTCATTGTCAAGACTAGCAGCCTATAATAACATTTGGTCATCGGCTAGATCACTTGATGGCACAAATAAGGGTTGTTGACTATTCTGAGTGCATTTTTGCTTGTTAATTGTCATTCGGGGTTCTGCTTCTCCATAATGATCAAAATGTGATCAGGAGTGTTTTTTTTCAATAAATACAATTTGACCCTCCAAAGTTTTTGGAGTGTAAAAATTGGATGGGTCAAATACTGCCTTCTGAAAAAGTGCATGTCCTCTGTCCCCTTCTCATGTGCAAGAGTCGCAACCTTCAGATGTTGCATTTAACTTTGCAACTCTTTCCCAACATCATTACAGTATTTTGAGGGTACAAACTGCTAAATTTCACTCAATCTGACCTTGACTCTTTCGATGTGCTCTGGCAGGGAGTCAATCAACAGATCACCAACAGGTTCCCATGCCTCTTTCACCATCTCGGCCTGTCTCAGCTGTCCGTCCAGCAGGTCCTCGGCCTCCTGGAGCTCCATCAGCCGATCCAGAGCCAGCTCCAGTCTCCTCTGCCATTCGGCCGAGTCGTTGTTGAGCCTGTCCCACTTGGTCACCACATCGTCTGCCTCTTTGCGCAGGATTCTCCCAACGTTCTGGGCACGTTCCTCTGGGCTAATATCTGAAGGTTGTTGGAAAAAGAAAACATCTGATGACAATAAAAGCAAGACAACTGTATCTTCAGAGGCTGTGGTGCACAACTCACATTAATAATCATCACTGAAAATCCATGAAAAAATCACATCAAATCAAAGAACTTTGTGTCTCCATAACAGGTTCAATAAGAAGCTTTTGATCAAAATTGTGATGGCTGTGGAAGGTGTGCAACGAGTTTAAAAACTAGATATCAATAAGGAGTTCCTGCTGGGATTAATTCTCTGTCCTGTGCTTTTCACCATTTATATAAATGAGATTTCTTTCTTAGCGTGTGCCTGTGAAATTCATCTTTATGCAGACAATACTGTTTTGTATGAGGTAACTTTTTTTAGGTAAGAAGCTGGGATAAACTAGCAACTCCATTTTTGATTCAAATGTGAACTGACTGGTGATTTGTGCATGGCAGAGCATGACAACACCTGTTTCCAAATGAGCACTGCGGACCTTATACCAGTTATATGTCTTTAAATAATCCTTCTTGAACTAAGCCAATTAATCAATGTGAATAATTGTAGATGAAATTAACAACAGTGGAAATCCATGTCTTAATGTAAAGACGTCCTCTGATACATAAATATCATAACTAGAAGAAGCGCTCCTGCAGTCCCAATTCATCCTATTATTGTGTCCTGAATGTCCTCATCTGTGCACAGTTGTAACTCTGTTTAAAACATGGCCTATGAGTTTAAAAGCCTGTTTCCTTTTTTAAAGCAACCAATAGCAAAAGCAGTAGCTGTGACAATGACGACCAGCTCCCGAGAGACTGTCTCACTTATATGTCAAACCACTCAGGCTGTTTGTGGAGACACGGGTTCTCTTTTAGGAAATTCAGGTGAATTTAAACCACGCAAAGTGTCATACATTCAAAAGAGCTGTCAGTCCAGCTTTTTAGCTGTGATTTGAAGGTCGCTTTGCAGAAACTGAATGACTTTCTCAGAGGAAGTAAGTGCCTGTTTCCCTCAGTACGGAAGTGATTAGCAGCTGGAGTTCACCCTTTTCTTTCTGCACTCTCCAAGTGTTTGACTTGGCAGCTGAATGAGTTTAATGGACCACAGCAAAAGTTCCACTGTTTTCTGCAAGACTGGTATTCGGGCTGCTGCCATGGTGTGGCGGAGTCTGTGTGTGCGTGTAACCTCATGTGTGGTTGTTACCAGGCTGTAACTAAGGTCTAAAGTTCACAGTGTGAGTCAGAGATGAGAGGAAAAGGAGCTTTAGGCCTGGACAGGAGACAGGTCTGTTAAAATGTTCCTTTTATGCGTGACTTCAAGTGTTAGGGCTGATCACGGTGCTGCTCTGGCAGAAAATGTTGCTAATTAACCGACTATTTCCTGTGTTTCTACATTTAAATGGCAGGTACAAGGTGTTCTGAAACATGAATTTATCTTAGTTATAAAAACCTCAGCAGGAAAAAAGATACAAAAGAGCTCATGTTACTCACAACCCGTACAATCTTAATCCAGCCAATGTGAAAAATATCTATATTAGTCTGAAGCATTGAAGGGAGGCAATGTTAAAGAAAACGTATTATTCCTCCTGGAATTTTGTATCTTTTATGTAGTGTTACAATTAAGGATGTTCATGCTAAACTTGGTTTCAAATGTTGAGGTATAAGTATGTGAAAGTAACTCTGTTTCCAACATTTGTTTTCTGTTCTGGCTACACTATGATGTCTTGGTGTGCCAGATTTCTTTGTATGGTCATCTGCTCCAGGCACGCTACTGCAAGGGTTTACATAGAGAGCCCCATTAACGAATCCTAAAACCCAGAAATGAATTAGCATTTCAGCATCTCTGGTTTTCTCATCTTGAAGGCAATGGGGTTTTTTCAATGTTTTTTTTTTTGGTTAGAAGCCTAAAATGAGGTCTGTGGTCAACACAAGCTAAAGAGACTTCTACATTTTGTTATCCAACAAAAAATACATCAGTAAATGTCCCACGCGCAAACTTTTAAAAAATGTGGTTGCTTACAAGTGGCTAAATGAGACAACAGAAGTTCATCGCATTGAGCCGCAGCTCTGGCCTCATAGCAGTGGCGAGCCGACTGTGGTGTGGTGACCATAGGTGTCATTAATTAATTTTTATAGTAAAAAGTGCAGCTATTCTCTGTTACAGCCATCCCAGGAATGCCAAGATAGGGAAAACCTGAAAACGCTGACCAATCAGAGCAGACTCCGTTAAAACGGAGCATCTCAGACAGAGGGTGAATACAGGTGTTCCAGCACAGACAGCATGAAGAAAATAAAGTGTTTTTTGAACATTAAAGCATATAAACTTGTTCTAGCAAAAACCTAAAACACAAGTATGAACCTGAAAATCAACTTCTGTTAGATAAATGGATGAGAGGCTACACGAAAAACTGTGTGTGCGTGTGTGTGTGTGTCACCTCTCTGCTCAGGTGATGGTGTTTCTCGGGGTAGCTCAGACAGAAAGACTCCCACATCGTCAAGAGCCTTCGTCACAACTGGCTCTTTAGCTCTCAAGTCTCTCCTGAAGCCCTGTGAAAACACACAAATAACTTAACTGAACGTGTCTGTGTCACTCAGGGAATATATAAAACTGGTTAATAACATACTTTATTTATGTTTTTGCCATCTATTAATAGGAGGTTCCTGTAGATATTATGGTGGTCAATTACGTATTCATGAGCTTGGGTCCCTGGGACATTTCAATTTGGGAATCAAGATAAAATAGCTGCTGCAGTAACACATAAAACAGCCTCAGGAGTCAACACATTTCTTACAAGATGTGATAAATCAAGTGCTTTACATAATTATGATAAAATACATGTTGAAAAGATTGTTGTTGGAAAGTTTGCATATATGCTGTGTTTGGGCAGAATAATACACAAACGCTGCAACTGTTGGATTCAAGTGTCCGTGTATCTGAGTGGCTCCTTCAAACTAAAATATGTCTCCATTCATTATGAAATACTTTGACTAAAAGCCTTTTCCTAATGCATATCTGCGAGAACTCACCATTTTGCAGACTCATTGTAGTTTTACACATGAAATGACCAAATCAGCAGAGTCAATCATCTCGCATTTTTGCATAAAATGGCGCATAAAATGGGTTTTTCATTTAACCTGTACCACTATTCTTTCCATTTATTCTGAGCCTTTGATTTGCATAATGTGAGTCAGAGAGACATGGAGTCTGCCTCAAACATTAATGGTTGCTTTTGCAATGAAACCACAAAACTTTTTTTATTATGAATGAATCACCTGAGATGTTCTGAGATTTTCAACATGACACACAGAAAAGGCAGTGCACACTGAGCAAAAATGCCAGGTGTGTGGCTTATTCTCCAGGCAGTTGCATGCAGCTCATGTGGTACTTTTGCTTTGACACTACATCTCGCAAAGGAAGGATGAAGTAAAATAGAAATCTT
Organism: Plectropomus leopardus; assembly: GCF_026936395.1. NCBI lineage: Eukaryota > Metazoa > Chordata > Actinopteri > Perciformes > Serranidae > Plectropomus > Plectropomus leopardus. The sequence goes on from NC_142199.1 coordinate 9,474,499, forward strand.
TGGTGATTAAAAGCCCCTCCCCTGCTCTCGTCCAAAAGGTGTGACTACCTTTCCATTTACAAAAACAAAAAAAATGTAACCCTCTCCCTGAAGAGCACAGAAATTGGATTGCGTAACTGGTATTTTCAGCCCAACTTCACAAACACCTCTGAAAAAGCAACTGAATGTCACATTTTCCAACAAAAATGCTGCAGAGACAGGCAGTGTGTCTGTCTGTGTCCCACATGGAGTGTGTGCTCCCTCCTACCCGGTGTGTGTCCAGCTGTGTCTGCACAGCGGGGACATCACCCCCTACAGGCGGCTCCTGTTCCAGCTGTTGACTCTTCAGCCTCAGCCAGTTCAGGAGCTCCTGCAGCGACATGTGGAGCCTCTTCCACGGGGCCATCTCTGAGTCCAGGTGGGCCCTGCGAACACAAACAGATTTTTTTTTGTTTCTTGTGCTTTATATGAACTCTCTGGTGTTGCTGAACAAACAATAGGCATTTCCATTGCATTCTTGGCATTCGCTCACCTCATGCTGAGGGTCTTGTTGCGCAGGTCGTTCCAGCGCTGGCTCATGTTGTCCAGACGTCTCTGGAGCAGAGCACCATCCCCCGAGTCCCCAAGCGAGGTCACAATCCTCTGCCCATTCTCATCCAGGGAGTGATACAGCTCTGTGTGGCTGTCAATCTCTGCCTGGAGGTCCTGGTAACATACACAGAAAGAGTTAGTGGGAAAAAAATCTATTGGAGCACACACACTTCATTTTCTTGGTAATAGCAGCCATCTTTCAGGAATTCACTTTTTTCATTGCTCGAGTGCTCAGTAATGGGATCAGGATCTGAGAGAGTGATTTACTCTCTAAAAGCAGCAACCACCAGGGTTGAGGCATAATGTAGCGCTTAATATATTGCGGAAGGAACGTTTTGTAGCACTGAAATGTCGAGATGTGTTATTCAGCCTGGATTCAGTTGGTAACTTCGACAGCAGCGGTCCCACCTGTGTACATCTTTCCTACAGAGAATCCATTACTGGAGCTTTTAATGTTCCTTGTGAGACCCTTAAAAGGAACAACGTGCTTAACAAACCACTCAAGCGTAATTTCTGTGAACATCCACTTTAGGAATGGCACTAAAGAACACCAAAAGTTCAGCGAGTAGATGACATTAATCATCAGCCAATCCGTGAATACATTAAATGGCAATGTCTCTTATATGATACACCTTTAATTTTACCTCAGCAATACTAGCTCTCCACTTATTTTTTTACTGTAAAGAATGATAACAAATCTTACCTAACTGAACCAACTGCCTATTCTTAAGGAATAATTTAAATATACATAAAAATTTGCCTGTTATTTAAATTTTTGCAACGCCAACAATAATGTCCTTCAACACTTCGCACAAGTGCAACCCCAATTCCAAAAAAGTTAATATGCTGTGTAAAACATTCATAAAAACAATGCAGTGCTTTGCAAATAGTTTTCCATGTACACTGGGGAAAGCAAGAATTCATCATGAAAAAAATGTTTAATTAAGCATATATCCAGTGCAGTATTTACATGAAATTTAGACCAGAAATTGGTGTCAAATCACTGAAATTACACAGAAAATGAAATTTTAACATGAAAATCTGTAACAATTATGTGCAATTAAGAATGACACAGAAAAAAGTGCTCGACACACTAACTGATTTTCTTTTAACACTGCCAAGCCACTGTTTGCAGTTTCAGCTTAAAGATGCTTCCTGCATGAAGAAACTGATGTCTCACAGTGTTCAGATGGGATTTCGGCCCATTCTTTCACTTTGAAAAAAACTTCATTAGCAAGTGTCCTCAGTTCTGCAATGCTTACTGTGTGTTGTTAAAAGAAAAGTTGATGTAACACAGTGCTAAACATGTCCCGTCTCAACTTTTTTCCAAATAAACCATAAAACCTGTTATCAGACATCAGAGGGCAATTTTTCCGCCCTTCAAATGTTGAAACTTGACAAAAGCCATGAAAAGTGTCCTTAAAGAGGAAAGCATCCTGTTAAAGAATGTTGCACTGGCTGGAAGTTTTAAGATAAATTAGATAACATGAAATTTTAATGATACCTGCGGGGGAAAATGGGTCATTGCACCAAAGAATAGGACACAGACAAGAATAGAACAAATAGAAAGCACTGAAGATGGTGAAAGTGGAGTGCAGTATTACTGTCTCATGTATAAAATGTAGCTCCAGAAAGTTTCTCCTGTGATCTAAATGTTCTCTGATCCATTTGAACATCGAGTCAATGCCAGCGCTGTACCTTTATATGAACCGAAACTTTGATGTCTTGTCATGTTCTAAATTGCTGGTTCTACATTTTATTCACACCTTATTTTTTATATTTCATCGTTTGTGGTGTTTTTTTCTCTGCAAGTTGACCTCAGATGTCTCAAAAGAAGCAAAATCAAGTTACTTTTAGACTCATATAAACTCAAATCGCTTTTTCCCACAATGTGACAAAACAGCAAAATATCCCATTAAACTAATAAATAAATAGATTTTTATCACCCCTCCCCCCCACACACACACTCACGCTAAATTAAAAAAAAAAAAAATTAAAAAAAAACATCAAACAGCATCTTGTGTAGAAACATCAACATTCTTAAAACTAATAAGCTACTTATATAACACAACCTTGACTTTAATATCTTGGGAAACATGTTTAAGATGACACATTCTTCCAAAATTAAATATCTTAATTTCTTTTCGTAAGCACGATTTTGATTTTCTTTTCCAACCTGAACATGGTAGACCTTCCTGCGCAGCATCCTCAAAACTTTACTTCTGAATCCCCAAACTAGACGTCAAGTAAAAGAAGAAGAAGAGCCATCATCATCTGCCTCTTCTAGTCCCTCAAGACTAGCTCAAAAGAAAGCGCTCTGTTTTAATGTGTGACAAAGATAGAGATTTGGAGATGAAGAGGAAGGGAGGGAGAGTCATAGAGAGATGGAGGGAGGGTTAGTTACCCATACAAAGGGAGACCGAGTTGGAGCGTGTGAGTCAGAGTGTGAACGACAGAGGGGGTGAGGAAGAGTGAAGAAGAGGAGAGAGGCAGGGAGAACTTGAAAGGGTGCATAAAACGATGAGTGCGCTCATTTTCCAATTAAACGTTATCTGTGTGCAGCGTTGTAGCCCCTGAGTGTGTGTGTGCTCCCAAGATGCTACGCCGCGTTGCTGTCCGCCATTATAATTGGACACAGAAGACTATCTCAGCTCTGCATACAGTGCTGCTGTTGTACTGACAGAGCTCTGTGTGTGTGTGTGTGTGTGTGTGTGTGTGTGTGTGTGTGTGTGTGAGAGAGAGAGAGAGAGTGAAAAGGAAGTGTATATCTGAAAATGAATTTCCAAAATGCTGCAAGTGTCTGTGTGTGTGTGTGTGCGCATCTTGCTTCATGCACGCGCCGTTCCACCAGAAAGTGTGTGTGGGTGCAGGGTGAAGGCCGAGGGTCAAAATATGTTCTCTCATAGAACAGAGCCTTCCCTTCAACACCCACAATGCAGTGGGGGGGATTTTTGCATTTGTCTGCCAGGCACCAACTGGCCAATAAGATCTCTCTATGCTGCCATGTCAGCATTCCTGTCATACCAGACAGGGCAGAGAGACTCAAGGAAGAGCGTCTTAAACTCCGGGTCAAAAACTGGAGATGTACAGTGATGTCTGTCTGACTGATCCTGTCTGCCAAATTGTTGCAATAGTTAACATTTCTATTTTCTACTTTCCTCCAATATTGGAAGGTAAATGACATCTTTTTCTGTTTCTGTAGGTGATGCTGTTTTCTTTGTTCAATCCCAGCGAGGATCTATCAAATTGTCCTTACAAATAATTGTATTTTTGTTTGTTTTATTTGAATATATCTGCATAATGGGGTCCCTAAACAGTCTCAGAATTGCACACATTGTGTATGACCACAAAACTGAGACTCTTCTGGACTCAATGAGTCTAATTATTTATATGTGTGATGATGTTAGCCCCCACAGCAGCCATTTCACTGCAGTGAGACCGTTTTTTAAACAAACGTCAGTGTGTAAAATGACCTATTGTGACCCCTAAGATTATCACAGCCTCATGAAACTTTGCAATTACAAGCTACAGACCTTAGATATACAGAGGATATATGTCTTTCATACGTAAATTGATAATCCGTTTTTTTAGCAGTTTCCAGGACAGAAGTGCTCACCAACCACCTGTCAAAAATTGCATTTCTTACAGTAATCTCTAAATATCAAATACTCTTGCACTGCACTCAACAGCTCCTACTTTCTATGTAAAAAATATTGGTAAACCATGGATTACATCGAAAATAACCATGGTTATCAATGAATTAAGACAAATGTGTGGAAAGTTCACCATATTTAAAAATTATTCAGTTTGGACTCACAATTATTCACTCAATTCATATCTCCAGGAGACAACTCAATTTAATTTTCATAATGCCAAATGAGAACCACTGTTTTACAATGAAGCCATTGCATACCCCAAATCAGTCGTCACATGATACTTCTGTCTTCTTCAACTAGCAATCTGACAGTGAAGGTCTTACCCTTAGATTTAGAACCACCTTGAAAACCAGTGTTGTAATAAAACAATAAATAACAAAGTCATTCAGTTAAATCTGAAAATGCATGACCTGAAAACACCTGAGAGGAGCTGTGCACAGTCTGCGGATGAGGAATTTAAAACAGTGTGTCCTACCTTCCACTGTGCCAGCAGGTTCCTGGCTGCCTCCGGCTGCTCCTGCATTCTCTCCTTGTTGGTGGCGTCTATTAAGACATTGCAGGTCGTCTCAGCCTCTGTCAGCCAGTTGAGGAACTTCTCCAGGTCCAGGTAAAACTGCTGCAACAGCCTCATAGCTGCATCCAGAGCCGCCTCCCTGTCTGAAACGCTGGAGAGACACACGGAAAGATACGTTACAAGGTAAACTTGCAGCTACAGTATGTCGACAGAGCAAATTTATTTACATTTTTTCCCATTTTAAAGTTTCTGTATGTGATATTTGGAGCATCAATATTGCTGCAAACTACTATTTGCCATGTGAAGACAAGGTTTTCTGAGCAGAGAATTAAGTCACACGGCCTCTGCATGTGTCGTAATCTGAGCTTCTTTGTGGTTTGTTGTGGTTAGTTATTTAGCACAGCTAGTTAGCTCATTGCCGCTCTACACTGCACACATACAGCAGTTTTTGCAAATATTGGAACAGCTCCATTACGTAAGCGTAGCGCACACCCTCCAGTTACTCCTGGCTTAACTGTTGTTTAGTGCTGTCCACAGGGTTAGCGACCTAAGCTGCTATCTGCCGGTTTAACCTCCTCCATGTTGAGAACCATGTGCAGACAACTCATTTGCTGAATTTCTCTGACCTTTTTTTTCTGGGGTAAATTTGATTAAAAACTATAATTGTTATTTTTCTTTTGTATTTAAAAAAAATCACCTAACCATGTAAGTTCTACGTAAGTTTATTTGCTTTTCTCTTGTTAGCATAGTCTGTGGCTTTAAAAGTTAGCAAAAATCATATAATGGATAAATAATACTAAAAATAGATTTAAAAAAATACTTAAAGAAGGCTGACATGCAAAGATAGAATTGAGAAATAATACATTACCAATTTAAATCTCCTTGTGCAGACTATTTCAAGTGGCTCGATCAGAAAATATGAAAGACTTCTTTTCCATCTCTATCCATACATTAGCAGGATGAAGTATGTAAAACAAGTTTGCAGAAATATTATGGACAGAACGGCTTTATAAATAAATACTGAACAGAAATTCCAATTAGTGGAGACACTATTCTGGGATGCATTTATGAAATCAAACTCAATTTGAATACTGTGACTACCACATATTACAGACAGACTGTCACAGATACACAAAACAGCATCATCTGCATAAAACTGATTACATGTTACATCGGCAGTTTGTGTCTGTAAAAAGAAATTAAAAGAGGGCTGGGCAAAGAACATTGGGGTACTTCATTAAGCACTGAGTCCGACGTCCCCATGATATGCAACCCATGCTTCAGCAGGACAAAGAATCAGAGATCAGCAGTATCAAAAGCTTCCTCTTCTGTTTCCTAGGGATTCACACCCTATCAGTTGCTTTTTGAATTTGTCTTTTCTTCAAATAAGCTGTAGAATAGTGTTTATATGAAGTGATTGTGTGTGTCCTTACCGCTTGTTGATGTGTGTCCAGGTGGCCACCATGTTGTCGTTGACCTGAGTGACCTTGTGCGTGTCGTCGTTGGCATACAGTGTCAGCAATCTGTCGGCCAGTGCGTTGGTTTGATCCACCTGACCCTGCCACTGCTGCAGCTCCTTCACAAAGAGCTGACGAGGGAGGGAGAGTGAAGAAAGAAGAATTGAAATTTAAAATGTCGTGATTCATTCTCACCATCTAAATGCCGTTTGAGTCATCCCAAGTACAAGTAATATCATATTTTTAAGCCATCTGTTTATATGTCTCACATTGAAGGTGGAAAAGTGTGTGCATCTAAATTGTGAGCAATTAAGCAGAAAAAAACTAATTTAAAGACAAAACCTGAGAATGCAAACATTTTTTAACGCATTAGTGCAGTAAATGACTAGATGTTCAGCCCAACCTTGAGTTCAGCGTTTTGTTTCTTCAGTGCTTCCACTGTGTACGTGATTTCCTGCCAGGACTCCAGCCTCTCACTGGCCTGCTTGATATGATGATCTACTCCCTTCTTGGCATCCAGCCAATCAGTGGAGTCCTGTAGCATGTTGTGAAGCTGCTTCGTCCTATCGGAGAGTTTGGTTTGAGAGTCTTCCCAGTGAGTCTGAAGCCTGTCAACTGCAATGAAACAATTAATTTTTGTTAATGATAATGTGCAAGATGCTGCTTTGCTTTATTGTTGTTTTTTATATACAGCACGCATCTCTTAGTTGGCAGGAGGGGAGTATACATTTATTTTATTTCATTTTTTTCTGTAAAGACCGGTGCTTTGTGCTGTATAACTTTTTCTATCAATGGTGAGAATTAAATAAAAAGTATAGAAAAATTCCCTTAAAGTCCCAAAGGCATAAATCATAATTTGAAACTGTGGGGGGTATTTATTTGGTATCTGTGACCTTTCAATTGTCAGTCAGACATGTAGGCAAAAAAGGACATAAAAAAGGCAGAAAAGTGGTCCCCCTGCAGAGGTTCAGGCAAAGCACAAACTGTCCTTAAACCCTAGAAACTCAGCTGCATACACCTGACCTGTGCTGGGCTGCTGCGACAGGATTTGAGATGAATGAGGACAGCAAACATCAAATAGTTGAAAACTGGATATTTATTTATTATATATATGGATACATTTTATTAATGTTAGAATGTCGATTGACTGGCGCGGAATTTTGCCAGCGGCAATGTTATTGGAGTTATAAGTTAGTATGGCAACGAAAAACATAACCAAGTCGCGGCTACTTACGGTCAGAAACACCTGTGAAATAAACTAAGCGTGACATTCTCAGCAGAGCCCTGAAGTCCCCCCCAAAGCTGCACAGGGCTACAAAGTGCTGTTCGCTTGATTGTTCAAAGTTTATTAACACTGAATGTGTCGCATGTCCAAATCGCACCAACTTCAATACTGCAGGTCCTTATGTCACCAGCAATACACCAGTCAAGTGTAAATTATATCGGATGAATGGTTCTTGAGATATGTTAATGAAACACAGGCAGAGAGATAAACAGGGACTTCTTGCTGTAGAGTTAGATGCTCAGCATGCGTGAAAACAGCCCAGCATCAGGTTTAATTAAAAAATGATGGCTTTGTGTCACATGAAATGATGTCTGCGAGTGTGATACATACTGCGTTCAGTGATAGCGTTGCGGGTCTCCTGGTTGCTGGTTTTGTTCTTTAGGTTCTGGGCTGCTGTGACCTGTCTCTCCAGAAGGGGGCGACGTTGTTCCAGCTCTTGCAGCGAACCCTGAAAACAAGAAAATCAGTTTCTGTCATTCGGTTTATAAACACATTAATCAGCTTTCGCAAATGAATTAAATCATAATTATGTACACTCGTAAATCTGTTAGCCCAGCCTTATTTTTATGTGGCCCACTGAGCCACAACAGTTCCCCTGGGGCCCTATTCACAAAAGGATTATGCAGCTTTTGTTGATAGCGGACACAAGTGGCACTCAATTCAATCCATGCTTTGTGAAATCACAGTGTTTTCTGTGCTGAAAATCTCATCGACGGTGATCTCTGAGGTCCTGACCTTGAGCCTGCTGATGTTGTCGTTTATGTCGTCCAGGTCGGCCACCACCACGCGCTTGTTCTGCACCATGTTATCCAGCATGGTCAGCCAATCGGTGAGCTCAGCCCAGGACTTGTTGAACTGAGCCAGCGCTGCAGATTCAGGCTGGGAACTTCCTGTCAGAGTTTCATCTGGGACACACACACAATGTTTATTTATTCATGTCCAATTATAGCCTAGAACTCTCCCTCTCATTTTCTAGTTCAGTATCGAGGCTTCTAATGCTTGTTTGGATGTTGGAAGGAATAAATATATCGAGGGCTCCCATCTGAACTAAACGTACATAAAGCCACAAGTAAAGCTGCTGAAAGACCAATGGGAGCTCAGAGTACAGAATCAGCTGTTACAGAATCAGTTGTTAGCTCTAGAGTTCTCTAACAGAGAACATGCATGCAAATCAACTGACGCACCCACCGAAGAAAAATAAGTCTTACTGGCTTTTTTGGCTACTAGCAGAGCAGCCGTCCTCTCCTTATGCTGCCGCAGCAGCTCGAGGATCACAGTCCAGTCTTCCCTCAGCTTGATGTACTTCATCTGTTACCACAAACACACACACACGCACACAAAGTCAAAGTCAATGGTGACAGCATTGAGTTCACAGAAAATTGAGAACAGATGCAATCAAAGGCTTTTATTTTGATATGGCAACTTCAGGTGAGGAATATGAAAAAAGCATATTTGCCAGATATATGCTAGATACGTCGCTGACAGATTGTTTGTTTTCCTCACCTTGTCTGGTTGGCTGGGAGGACTGTCCTTGTAGAGATGATCTGCTCGCTCCAAAACTGAATCCATTTCTGGCTGCTTGACTTGCACTTCCTCAACAAGCTGCAGAAACAAACAACCATGAGACATAAATGTTAATAACAACAACAACTTCAACAAAAATAATATTAATATAACATTTTTAGGCGCCTCTAAAAGCATTTAAGGATACCTCACAAGACATAGTTAAAAATGAGCAGCGGTGCGTCCATTGATCATAAAGTCAAACAATTATTAATAAACAGTGAAGGGTTTATATAACAACTTTACAAAATCATTTTAATAAAAACTAGCTATAAAATCATTACAATGACATTATCATCAGTGCGAATCAAGATGTGTTTAAAGGACCGACATTTACTTTTTAAGATCCTGCATTATTCACAGGATATAGTATATAACTTCAGTGATTCTCATTTCAGCCAGTTTGGACTTGTACGTTATGTAATTAAGGTATATATGTGAAATAGCAGTAGAAACTACTGCTCTGTGTGTGTGTGTGTGTGTGTGTGTGTGTGTGTGTGTGTGTGTGTGTGTGTGTGTGTGTGTGTGTGTGTGTGTGTGTGTGTGTGTGTGTGTCTTACCCTGGGTGGTGGATCCTCGGGGCTGTTCTCCAGCTTGACTCTGGTGCTGGACGCCCAGGCTGACAGGTTGTCCAGCTGACCCTCAAACTTCTCCAGCTCCTTCAGCAGACCCTCAATCTCCAGCTGGCGCTCAGGCAGAGCTTTGGACACCTAAACAAAGAAAGGCTGTGACTTATTCAGGTGTATCACACTCTTAACAACCTACAATGACTGATGATGGCTGGCTTGGGTTGACTTATGACTTGTAATTGCTGTGATATTTCAGGTATGAGTTATGCTATCAAACCACTTGTCATGAGGTCAAAAGTCCTCAACCGGTGAAAACAGTTGTATAATGTCTTACGTGGCACAGACGACCCTTTGATGTCATCAGGATAGACTGAGCTGGGAGACTTGTTGTACAACAGAAAGCTTATGTTCTAAATTGGGGATATGGAGTTCATTTTGCAAAAAGGATGTAATTCACTGTTTTTGGAACTTGGCCAACACAAGGTTGTCAAATTAGGATATCTCCGCTGTTTAAACTTACATTTACCACAGATTGAAGGTATGGCCTAACATGTACTATAAGACTTTTAATATACTAAAGTCAGACACCCTCTCACCTCGAAAGACACCGTGAGTTTTTGGTCAGAGACTAGGGATCTTGCAGGGGAATTTCTTTCAAGACTCCAACTAGATTCCTTTTTATATTATTCCCATTCTGCTCCTGCTAGAAAATATTATGCCAAACACCCTTTAGCAAATATGACATTAATAACTCCTTACATGATTGCAAAAACACATAACACAAGAAAAACAAGATGAAAGGTGTCATATGTCAACAGTATCCATGTCAATTTAGCATCAGTATAATAAATAAAGATAAACTGTATCTCCATACAAATTTTACATTTTGGACTACTGTAATGAAAGTCAAACCATTTGAAAAATGAAGATTTCTCAAAAATAAGTGTCAGCTCGTGGATTAGATACAGCCCAACACAGGCTCTTGTTCTCTCCACACCTCCATCAGTTTCTCCTCCTTTTCATAGTACAAGAGAAACAAGAATTTTTCACATTCTTGCTTCATCCTGGAGTCTCCTCAGAGTTTATTGTTTACCCAGTTTGCTGCCTCTTGTTTGGTGCTGGAGAGAGCGCAGCTATTGGTTGTTGACAATGTTCACGTCATTGGACTTAACTTTTTTGCATGAGCCAAGACTTAAAAACTCACCATAATATTCAGCAAGTTTACTTTTGTCAGAATGTCAAGACAAGGAAAAGACTGACTAAAGATAGCACAGACTGAGTTTAATGACCACTGAGAGATTGAGAGAGCCCAAAACAACTGAGGTAACATTCACATGAATTTTTTACCAATTTTGGAAATTTGTCTGCGACAGTGAAATCACTTGAAAAGATGGTCCATGTAAGAAGCAGATTGGAGAAAATAGCTTTTCAGGACCTTTAATATGGTGAATTTGTTAGCAAACCGTTGCTTATTTACACATAAAGCAGAAACGGCGTAACACTGTCATTTGTGGGGATGTTTGTGTTCACCCGACAAATGTAAACCCAATATTTACTCTTTTTGAGCTCTTTTTTTTGTCCCTACCCACTCCTGATAAAGATACAGTATATGTCTGTTCAGCTCCACTGTCCAAACGTTCACCAGTTAGTCTCTAACTGTGTGTGTCTGATGTTTGATGCTGCTACAAACATCATGATGTACTTGGTATGATTTTTTTTAACCCGGTGCAGCTTTGTTCTGACGAGAAAAGATAAATATTTACAAAACGCTGGCGTGCTGTTAGCTGTAGTGTTCACAGTGGTGGCTGCTGACCTGAGCCCAGCGAGCGTTGATGATCTTGATGTCTTTCTGTCTGTCAGCAGGAAGTGTTATCTGTTTGTGTCTGGAGTTCAGATCCTCCATCGCCACCTTCTTGGCAGGAAGCTCCTCCACACGTGCCTGACACACACAGCGCACACACGCACGCACACGCACGCACGCACGCACGCACGCACGCACGCACGCACACACACACACACACACACACACACACACACACACACACACACACACACACAAAGTCTTACAGGTTGAATTTAATAAGAAATCACTGCTGCAGCTCAATGTAGGACACAAACTCTTTCAATCTAATTATGTAAACTCACATAACCAAACACACACACACACACACACACACACACACACACACCCACCGGCAATAAAGTGTTTTCAAGGTTGAATTTCAGAAAGAAACATTATAGCATCTCATTGGAAACCATTATACCCTCTCAATTAAATTAAACAAACCAACACACACACACACACACACACAGGCATAGGGAATGTTCTTCTAAAGCTGAGTGTAATAATAAAAAACTGAGCCTCGTTTACACTGTGATAGCAGCTAAATGAAATTACACTGATCAACACACACCCACACAGGTACACAAACACACAAACACACACAGCTCAGTGGCTCAGTATCACTGCTGTGTTGTGCCTTTAGGGTACCTGGACTTTGCCCAGTGTGTCTCTGATGTGCTGCGGCTCAGCAGGCTGCAGGGGGATGGCCAGGACACCGTCCGCTTTGTCCAACCAGCCCAGCATGGAGCCCATGTTCTCCTGCAGCTCTGCAGTCGCTGTGCGTGTCTCTGCAGACCTACAAGAGAGAAAGAGAGGAAAGAGGGTAAGACATGTTCTAGAGAAAGAAATGCCCCTGTGGAGCAAAGTCCTGATAGCTCAGTTGGATATTGCACACAAAAGAGTGGGTCTCACTTTCAGCTTGAGTTAAACAATGCAAAAGGACCGTAAGAAAACTACCTATACCTCCCTGTACCATGTGAGACTGACAGCAGGGAGGAGTGTGGAATAAAAAAGACAATATCAGATAAATTCACCAGTATATGGACAAGATGGATTGACTTCATAAAGCCACAAGACAAGACTTCATGTGAGAAACTTGTGCATAATGTAAATGTTGATCTTCCTCCCAGTTCGTTTTGTTCTGTAATGACTTGTATATAGTTTGTTTGTTTGTTTTTTTCCAAAAAAGAAAAAAGGAATCCAGTGTATGGTGCTCAAAGCAATTGAAAATAGAGTTATAAAAATTAAACATTTTGATCACTGATCTAAATCCAGAATGGAGACAATGTAATGCATATTTTGCATGTCATTTTATGTATTGTATGTATTGTAAATTTTGCAAATCGTGTTGATTTGTGTATTGCACTGTTTTTCTTTTTTTAATATTTTCCTGCACAGGGGTCACAGATGTAAATTAGATATTTTACTAACTCTGGCTCAACAGCTGTGCTGTGCACGGCTCCTGTTCAATTCACTGATAAACTAAAATAAAGTAAAAGACAATATCTCTGGTTCTTCTAAATCAATTTGGATCCTTGAAAAAATGTAATCTTTTTTTCATGTTATTGGAGTGCAGTGCTAAATCTGTAGAGGACACTTATTACAGAACTATAGAACTGCTTGTAAGCAGTGTGTGAATAAGGAGACAGCCTGGGAGAGAGCGTGCTCAGGTAAGCTCAGTATTCCATACTGTTTTCCCATTGTTCAGCTGGTGCACAATAAGTAACTACAGCTCCCTCTGCATCTCATCTATTCTGTTTATCTCCACTGTGAACTCTCAAACACACCAAAAGCTGCATATTACATGACCTACATAGACATATTAAAAGAAAACATTTCTACAGGGGTGCACTTTTCTGGATTTTTTAAAGTGAGAAAAATATGGATAATCCATGGCAAACACACACACCTCCTCTTGCGCTCGTTGAGCTGCTGGCAGACGTTAGCCCAGCGAGTGTTGAGTAATTTGAGCTGCGTTCGGAGCCGCGAGGCATCGTCTGGTGTGCTCAACTGGCTGATATCCTCTCCTGCAGAGTTCACTCTGCTTAACACCACTTCCTGTAGAGGTATGGCCTCCGTCAGGTCCTGCAAACACACACACACACACACAGAATAATAAGCTTTTTCATGATTTGGTTTGTGTATTTACACAGTGGGACTTACTTTAAGGTTAAGTCTTATGCTGCGTTCAGACTAAAGGATGGTAAAAGCTCTCCGTCTTTCACAACACACGTCATGGTGCTATGAACAATCTTCCACAAACAAGAAAGTAAACAAACAGTGGCAATGTGCATGGTGCCGGCTGTGTCGTATTCAGAAAGCTTATAAAGAGAAACAAAAAATGACTGAAGCTAGAGCCAACAGGCAGCTACCCTCACTATGCCTTCAAAAGCTATGAGTAATGAAAGTAAGTGGAAAAGGTTTCTACTTTAATGTGAAGCAGCCATTTAAGGTTGGTGTACGTCTCAACAAATATAATACAAGTCAACAGAATGTCCCCACAAGTGTATCAATACCAATGCAGACAAAATGTCTAAATATGTTCTTATACACTGGGGGATCAGGATTGGGTGTGGTGCAGGTGGCAGCTTGTGATTTGAGGTACCAGATGGTTTTCTCTCTCTGTCTCTCTTACACACACACACGCACGCATGCACGGACGCACGCACGCACACACACACACACACACACACACACACACACACACACACACACACACACACACACACACACACACACAGGTTGGTACTTGAGTGGCACTTGGACACTGCATCCTCGTCTGTGCAGGTGGACATTGAGAGCTGATCAATGCAGTCCAAAGTGGACTGGGCATGTCTGATGATGCAAACACACACGCACACACACACACACACACACACACACACGTAACAATACTTTATATGCAAGGTTGAGTGCATCAGTTTAACCACAGCGACTGAAACTAAAAGTCAACTCAGCGACACACCTGTGAAAACAACTCCTCATACGTTTCTGCTCTGTGAAAATGATTCCTCATACATTATTCATCTAAGTCTTGGTGATGTAAAAGCCCATTGTTCTATGCTTGTATTAAATTGCTTTTCATAATCCTTCAATTTCAGTTTTTTGGGGTTGATGTAACATTGAAATGTCAAATTTGATGACATAATATTGTTACATAAGGCTTAAAAAAGGAAAGAGTTATGTTTGTATCGAGGCTGACTGCTCTGTCAGACACTCACTGCCTTTTCCTCTTGACAACTGCCATCTGTGTGCCAGCATGTGTGCGTGCGTGTGTACAAGTGTGTGTATGAGTGTGTGTGCAATTGACCACACACAGAAATTGAATATCTTGTTGTGATGTCATATCATGTCACGTCTTCTTTTTGGCATGTTATTTTAGGTGTTATTATGTCATGTCATATAAAAAATATCCATCGATATCTTAACATGTCCTTTTTCATCACGCCATGACATCAGAGCTGGGTAGTAATGAATCAATACCTTGCTCCTAAATGTGGTTACACTCATCAAACTACCCACCTCCTCCAGGGTGCTGCAGTGTCATGATAACAACAGATAAGCCATTTCAACCAATCCCCATAATTCTGCACTACCTTGCAATTTTGTACCATAACTGCAAGTTTTCCCCAAATTTGACCAATGTCATAGTTTGCCGGCAGTTTCACAAAGCATAGCAGTCCTCAACATAACATTTCTGGTGACATTCTTGCTTCTGGCTGTGAAGATGCAGATGTGTGATACAAATGTCTCACCTTTACAAATAAAAATTACTGCTAAACATAATTCAAGGCAATTCCCTGATGTTCTGCACAACAGCAGGGAACACTATTTTGCACCACATGTGTGCAACATTATGGAGGAACCAAAAGAGAAGTAAGTGACTGACAAATATTTTTCTATCGCAAAACACACCTGCAGAATGGCTGAAACGCACTCACACTAGACAACACAATTACCATGACAGAGGCTGTTACACCCAGATCTATTGCAAGTGATAAATGAATCACGGTCAGTCAAATTTTAAAGCACACTTAGTGGTATCATCTTAGTGGTATATCATATTTTATCCTTACTTAGTCTTAGACTCCAGCGTCCTATTGCTTGCTGCTTTACCAAGACCTATGTCAATGCAAAACTCATAACATTCCAATAAGCCTCAGCGCTACTTTATGTTCAGTGCTAATAAGCAAATGTTAGAATACTTACATGCTTAACTAAAATGGCAAAAAAAATCAAAAAGGATATCTGCTCAACATCTGAATGTTAGCATTGTCGTGAGCATTTAAATACGCAACTGCTATAGCATGAAAGTAGAATGCCACGGTGTCTTGTTTTCAAAACTGCAAGGATAATCTATACTGTTGATCAATTAATTGATTAAGGGCATTTTCAAAATCGTTATGACTGATTCGTTCTGTGCCCATGCATGATTGTCACCCATCTTTACTTTCCTGCCATTAAGCTTTCATGTTTTTTGTATTCAAGTGCATTTTTGTCATCTCCAATGAGACACTTTTGCTGTGCCACAGTTTAAAAAAAGGACGCCACAGATGGACACGGCTGCCCCAGGGACTGTCATCAGTGGGGACTGCTGTAGCAGTGAGGTGAAGCTCTGAGGAGGTGCCACTGCTGTCGTGCACGGAGCTCTCTGCCTCCTGACGAAAGGCGGCAGCGCAGCTGGATCTACATCTGTCTGCAGCGGGTTTCACTGCCGTCTTATACAGAGGCATCAGTATTAAATTGAGACTATTGTAACAAGGTGAAAACTCGTTGTGGTCACATTAAATAGAAGTCCACTGCCTTGTTTCGGTACTCAAGACCACCTTTTCAAGTGGACTCAAGCATGGTACGGTACAGAGTGTTAACACAAATCAAACAGAAGAGACTTTGGCATCAAGAATACTCTAAATCGGGCCTGATGTGAAAGTCTCCTTGCTGACGAAAACAACATTGGTTTTCACATTCTTTATATTTACATGTTGACATGACAGTCACTTAGTCATTTAATT
The DNA here is from genome assembly GCF_026936395.1 of Plectropomus leopardus. Lineage (NCBI taxonomy): Eukaryota > Metazoa > Chordata > Actinopteri > Perciformes > Serranidae > Plectropomus > Plectropomus leopardus. The sequence goes on from NC_142199.1 coordinate 9,490,968, forward strand.
TCTTTGTCAAATTTATCAATATAATAGGGCACGGCCGTACTTACTGCTGAACTAAATGTTTTGTGATCACACAGTAGGGATAAAGACTATTGATGTTGTCATACATATGTTTAACTAATTACTAAATCAGAAGATGATAATGTGATGCTCCACAACGAATAGACCATAAATTCATCGTGATGACAAAGTTTGATGTCCTGTATGCCAGATCACGTCCTGATATGACACGTTAGGCCATGATATGTCACATCTTCTTAGGTCATGTCATGGCTACTTCATCACACTATGACAGGGAATTTGAGCAATCAGTTTGAGACTGAGAAAAAGAAAGATGAAAGTGCCAACAGAAGCAGTCTGGACTTGTGTGATTTGCTCAAGGGCACTTCAGCAGTGTTGGTGGACACTGGAGATGAAATATGACTAATTTGGAATACACTCAGCAGCTTTCTGGGTACATCAGCCATGTGTGTGCAAACACTTTCTTGATATCTGCAAAGAAATGTTTGTGTGTGTGTGTGTGTGTGTGTGTGTGTGTGTGTGTGTGTGTGTGCGCGTGTGTGTGTGTTTGTGTGTGTGTGTGTATTACCCTGAGGTGCTGTCTGTGTCCTGCTGGGTCACTCTCAGCCAGCCTCAAAGAGCTCTCAGCGTCATTCAGCCAATCCTCAATCGCCTTCTGATCCGAAACAAACTTCTGCCACTTGGAGTTGCAATCCTGCCAGCGCCTTGATGCGCAAACACACAAACAGACACAGATTGTTTTTCAAAGGTGAGCACAAAATGACTCAATATTCATGCAATCATGTGCGTCAGTCCAACCACCTCCTTACTTCAGTCTGTCCTGGTAGAGCTTGTTCAGTTTGTCCCAGTTAGTATTAAGCAGGGTGGCGGTCTCCTGGATCCTCTGACCCTCCAGAGGCCGTGTTTCGGACACCATCTCCTCTCTGCGGGCCAGCGCTCCCTCCACTGGGCCTCGCAACTTGTCGATGCTCCCCTTCACATCCTGTGTGGTAGGTGACTTGTTAGCTTTGGACAAGGCAAGGCTAGCTGTTTCCCTCTTACAGTCCTGCTACGCTAAAGTAAGATAACTGACTGTATCTTCATATATAAAAAAAAAAACAGACATTAGATTGGCATTAATGTTCTAAACTAACTCTCTGCAAGAAAGCAATTAAGCAAAGTATCATTATTTCTCCTTGTTTCTCTCCTGCAACTTGATTGGATGCTGTTAGATTAGTTCAAGCAAAGATCATCTGGTGAAATAAGTGAAGACTTGCTGAAAATAGATAGGAATGAATATGTTATCTGTTTCAGGTGATGAACTGATTGTGAAACACTTGTTAAATAACACACTTTTTAGCTCACCTGGTGAAAAGACTATGTCCTGGCTGCAGAGGCTGCAGGTGCATTTCCTACCTGCAACCCTTTGCTGCATGTCATCCCCTCTCCCTCCCCTTTTCACGCCTAAGCTATCTTGTCTAAATAATGGCATAAAAGGCCAAAAATCTTAAATAAAATATTTTTTAATGCTGGACGTGGGGAAAGGTAAAGTCCAAGTGATGTCAAGAGTCATCAGTGTTTAACTCTTAAGTCATCAAATTAGTGACTTGAGTGCAACTCAAGTCCAAGTCATGCAACTAAAGTATACGCCTCAAGTTCAAAGCCTTTCTCTCATCAGCATCAAAGCACAGTGTCCCACCCCCTGTCTGTCAGACCTGACTACTCTTCCTGTCACTACATTCAGTACCTCACTGAGGAACAGCTGCTGTACTTTGGTGATTTCTTTAGAGAGGATACTTCATAACCAACAATTAATTTGAAAATCTAATATTATATGATATAATTCCCTGTGAAATACAGTCTGTGGCTCTCAGACAGAAACACTAAAGCAGTGCTGACCTTCAGGCAGTGCTCTTGCTGAGGCAGATTATAATACGCTGCGGGCCAGTATTCAGGAGAGTTCAGCTTGAAGTCCGTCTCTGACACTGAACGCAGCAACGCCTGCAGCTCTGTTAGGTACTCCTGGACACCCACCCACCCACACACACACACACACACACACACACACAGAGGAAGGTGTAAACACCAACACACATATTCAACACAAACACACAAAGTAGAGAAGTAGATCACAAAAATAAAGTATTATGACTTCATACAATAAAATAAATGATTTATATCATGCGTGTTAATCTCTCTAACCAGGCAGCATATCAAGGCTAGTTTTAAGGTGGGGAAAAAATTTCAACCGAATAAGAAACGATCTGGAACTTCAATCATTAAGTAAATACACTGGACATGAACAAAATTCAATCTTAGAAGTAATTAAAAAATATATGAGAAAATCTAAATCAGATCGATAGTCGACAGGCTACATTTTCTATAAACTAAAAATAAATGTATTTATTTTCGTTTTTTTGGCGTGTATGATATAAAAAAAAACAATGCTACTTATTGTAGAGACAATTTAGACAATTAATTCTAAACATATGAAGTTCCAGATAGTTTCAAGACTGTCACATATCAAATGATATTTCACTGAAAATTCCTTATTCAAACACATAATTAATTAATCCCAATTGTATATCATGATCACATTTAACTAAACTGTAGTTATCTAAGCCTTTGATAATGAGTCAAATAAAGTCAAATAGTGTTAGATGTCACATCATCATGATACACAATACTCTGCATGGCAAATGAAGCTGCCTCTACCACTGAAGCTCCTATCTGCAGAGAAACTGGGGCATTAACACTCAGCCCTTTCATTGAACCTTATTGTTATTAGGCAATTTTCTTCTTCTCCTTAAATGACATTTTTTAGTTAACCCCAAATAAAACATGTTTTGGCATTATTAGAATCCTTACAGAACATTACTGGTTGTTTCAGGCCTCTGCTCTGGGTTTGCCTGGTGTGACAGTAATAACGTCTGTAATAGGTGGCGTGCACAAGCTAATTCAGTTGCTAGCTGATGGACTGAATTTCCTTTGCATCGAAACAACTGTTAAAGATTGTGAGCCACCTACTTTTTTGGCAGGACAAAAATATGCATTTGCTATTTCTGAATCATAAGAATGGTACTCCTGAGGTTTAGTGACGCACTTCCATAAAGTTTGGGGATTTAAAAGAAAAAAGGATAGTTAAAACCAAGGCAGCAGAGGTCAAAATATCCTGACTTTTGGTCGATTAATTTTGGTCAGACACTAAAAAACTACATTTCCCATAATGCCACCTGAATGCTTCTGTCCTTAAACCCTCCCTTTCAAACTCCACAAGCTTTTTGTTAAATTTTTAGTCTCTTGGCCAAAGCCAACATTATCTGATGACATCCCCCTGACATCATGAGGGATGTTTTCTTTGACTTGGCAAAGTATGAGAAGTGTAAAATTGGCAGAGTGCCCCTTTAACTGCCATATGAAGTGAAATAGAAGGCCAGAGTTTTGAATGTCCCAGTTTCCCTGCTGTCTATATATTAGCACTGTGTCTGTCTGCAGACAGAGAGTCTATCATACTGGGTTTCAGTGGGGTAAAGTACACACTGTAGTGGTGCAGATATTCAAGGAAAAGCAAAGATTTCACTGAGAGCGGTGCCGAGTCATCTGATCCAGACGGCTACTAAATCAATACTGAGGTTAGGTTCATATTTTTTAAGCCTGTCTTAAACCAGCACTCAAATGTTTATATGTCTAATGAAAGTTAGTGGTTACAGTAAGTATATTTACTCAAGCACTGTACTTAAAGAGATGGTTCATCCCAACAAAAAAGTACATTTCCTCTTCCCTGTAGTGCTATTTATTAATCTAGATTGTTTTGGTTGAGCTGCTGAGTGTCGGAGATATCAAATGTAGAGATGTTTGCCTTCTCTCTGATATAATGGAACTAAACGGCATGAAGCTTGTGGTGCTCAAAGTGCCAAAACAAAAATACATTTGAAAAACTCAACAGCAACGTCTCTTTTCAGAAATCGAGATAATCCACAGACCTTGTTGTGAGCATTTTCATGTAGGGACTATTTTCTTTCTACCAGACTCAACTTGCAACCATATCAGAGGGAAGCGTGTTTCCACAAATGGACAAGAGGCTCGAGCTTGTGACAGCGCAAGATGTAAACATTAATGGAGTCCTCTTCTGCTGAGCTTTGACGTGAGCTCAGTGGTATATGCACACTTTCTTCTGTGTGGTGACACAGTTGGTGAGTGTCATGCTATAGAAAGAAAATAGTTCCTAGATGAAAACGCTCACAACAAAGTCTGTGGATTATCTGGAGGAACCAGGCACTCTGAGCACCAGGCCGAGCGCTATCTGGCTCAAACAAATTCTGAGAGAAGGCAGACATCGCTACGGTCAATATCTCCAACACCAAAACAACCGAGATTGATAAATAGCTCTACAGGTAAGAAGAAACATGTATTGATTTGGGGGTCAACTGTCTGTTTAAGTATATTTTTTAGGTACTTTTACTTTGCATGAATGCACCCATTTTTGACTACTTTATACTTTTAGTGCACTACATTTATCTGATGGCTGCTTAATTAATACTTGGGTTGTGAGTACTGTGACATAAATATTGAATATTGAAAAAGTTAATTTAGTTTAGTTTTTTAAGTATTGGGATTGCACAGGGATGAATGTTGTGTATAACTGATTTAACCCAGTGTGACAGACTCAAACATTACCATCTTTCATTTAATAAATCACATTAGTAGTAAAGGCCCAGACCTGCTCACACACAGAGCCTCCGGCTCACACATTTAAAATCTAATTTGGAGCCTTTATGACATTGTTTCAATGTGTTTGTGATTTCAATGTGTGTTGCAGAGACATGAGAGCAGAGCAGATACACACGATGCGAAGGAAAGGCTTAAAGTAGTATGTCTCAGAAAAAGCATCCTAAAATTGAATAAAGTTGGCAGGGTAACAATATAACAGCCCGTTACTGTGTGGGAATTAGATTTATTTCCCAGGTTAGTGGGTCAGAAATGTCTCATTTTCAACTGAAAGTTTGGCCCGAGCAGTTATTCTTGTCTTGTTTAGCTGTCTTTGTCTAGACTGCCAGCAAACACAGAATCCTTTGCAGCACTTTAAAACTGAACCAGTGTAGGCGAGCATATTTTGGAATTGCCCGATGTTGCCACTCTTACAGATATAAAAATAGTTTTGACCAAAAAGGTTTAGGCCAGGAAAGATTAGAAAACTTAAAATAGCTCCCACTCGTGTGAGCTGCTCTACTCTTCTCATTCCTCTCCACCACTTGGACTGAATACACATCTATACTGTATTTGTCTTTATCAAAACAATTCTGCAAGAACAGGCAGCCGCATAACAGTGGTTACCTTTACAGTATGCTGCATGTCTAATGCTGCAATGATTCACTGCTGCTCAGGCACTGAGAGGAGATGAAGTGACTAAGGGCTCTATTCTGGTGCTGGTCTGCAAATAGGTGTGGCACAGTAAGATGGCCTCTCACTGAGATGCACTGAGGCCATTGCTTCTTCTAAAAGTTGGTTTAGTATTTTTTTTTATTATCACCATTCGAGCAGCACTTGGCTGCCAACAATTACTGTTGGCTATCTTGAAGTAGGTTAGAAGGTCAGCGCGCCATATTTTTGTTACATATTTAGAATTTAAATGTTTTTTCATGTTTAAGCGTTAAATCTTACAGAATTAAACCACCACTAATGATACTATAATTGTAATATTTGCACATGCACCTCCACACAGAGGTCAGAACTTATGCAGTCGGTAGCCATTGAGTGATTTGCTTAGGGTCACTTTGGCGAGGAAGACGCTTTGTGGACATTCATAACACAAACTCTAACGCCCACGGATACGTTAATTTTGTACATTATTTTGTGCTGGGGGGAAGTTGTGGTTAAGTCTTGGGACAAAAATCACCTGGTTATGATTAGGAAAGGATTATAATTTGGCTTAAAACACTCGTATTTGGTGGCACAAAAGCCAGTGGAAAAGCAGTGACGAGTCTGTGACAAACAGCCAGATTCGGAGGCTCAAATGTGTATAAAAAAAGCCATAATGTGTTGGTAAAAAATACCCAATTTTAGTGGCTTAAATGCTGTTGGGAAAGTTATGTGTCATAAAAAAACACCCAAATTCAGTGCAACAAATGCTGCTGTGAAATGTTGCTTTTTAACGCTAAAAACACCTTAATTTGGTGAAAAACACACTTGTTCTGTGGCTTTAAGCACTGCTGGGTAACAACATGAAGGGCTGACAAACAAAAAACGGTGTTGTTAGTTTCAGACATTGGTATGCAGTTTAGCAGGTATCTCGCCCAAGTGACACAGCATCCACCATCCCCTCCACCCTCCAATGACAAAAACGTCAGCTTATAAATTTTGTCACTTTCGAACACTGATAAAATGTGTATGAAACGTTCAAATGTAATGCATTCGTGGTGCAAACATTTTCTTCTGTGGACGGAGCTGCGAGTGAAGTGAATTTAAAGTATATTACATAAGTTTTAAATCTGTAGTCTGTGAGAAAGTTAGCACACCAATTACTGCTCAAGAGTCCTTAAGAAATGCACCAAAGTTCCCAAACAGCTCGAGCGGAGCAGCTCAGAGGCTTCACTGTACCACACTGAAGCACAGCAGCACTGAGAAAGAGTGAATGTGTTCAGTCTGCAGTCTCTTGATAAACAATGACAACATTAAATATGTGCTTCTCATTCCTCCCAGTGCGCTGAAAGAAATGTATTACCAGAATTTTGAAATCTGACAGCTCAGATGTGTATTTGCCCAAGTTGATACCATGTGGTGTAAGTGTACGTGGTTGATTCATGTGACTGGTTGACAGGATACATACATCTTCAGTGACTGGCAGATCAGGGAACTGCGAGGGTGTAATATGATTGGTTGGCAAGGGGCAGCATGCGGTAACACAGAGCCAGACAGGGCAACCAATGAGATTCAGACATGTGAGCGTGCTTCACATGTATACATCGGACATGTTAATGAGAATGCAGCAAAGAAAAACAAAAAAAGCAACTCACATTTTATTTTAGGATAAACTATCTAATTCTGTTTTAGATTTAAATAACTTTGTTCAAAGTAACTGGGGGCAAGAATTAGTCAAACTATGTCACTAGACTGACTGGTTAATGACACAGTTTCATGCTATCTTAAATGATTAGTTTAATGTGATCAAATATTTTTCTCTTATGGCAACAAATCTGACAAGACCAAAACCAACAGTGAATGTATCTGCTAACACATAGTATGAGTATATCAAAACGTAATATATCCGCTTCCTCTGTACCATAGAGCTCAATTATTGTCCCAAAACTATCAAAACTTCCTCCATTACCATGAACACACACACTGTAGTTTATTTTGACTCAGGCCTTCACATCATGCTGCCATGAATACTCACTAAAACACCAAATGAGGAAAAATCAGCAACTCAAATAGTCCCCAACAAATACACTATTTCCTGCTGTTTGAGTAATATTTGCGAAAAACTACATTGTCCAGCTGCTTTAAGAAATTACTGTTAACTCTAATTACTGTTTTTCAAGATTAATGACGTCTGTAGGAACCAATGGGTTTGGAGCTGAGAGGCACAGAGTAGGGATGTAAGAAAGTAATAAGGGACAGACTTGGAAAGTGTTGGTTGTTGGTCTTTTAATGGGATTTGTTGAGAATAAGAGAAATATAGAATAACACCAGATCAGTGAAACTCAACTTTTAGCCCACAGGCCAGATTTTGGACCACAATAGGGTGCTGGGTTTCCAGACCACCATTTTCTAATTCACAATAAAAATGAACTGATCCACATTGGGAAGTTTTTGTATTATTATGTAAAAAAGTGTCAGAATTCATTAAAAAAAACATTCTAATAGAGTTTGTAAAAAAAAAAAAAGTCCTAAAAAAAAAAGTCCTTAAATCCTAGAAACACCCCTTTGTACATCTGAGCTGCTTTGTTTATTATACATACTGATAAATGTTATCAATGTTTGTTTATGAACTGGCCCCTGGCTTCTGTCCTTCTGGTGTTTCGCAACAGTGGCCCCCAGGCACAGCAGGTTGAGTGTCCCTACTGTAGAGAAACCTCTTCTTTAACTGACCTAATTCCAGTATATTTCCCTACATTTTGTGAAACACGTTTATTTGCTTTGTTGTCAAGAGTAAGACAGAGAATACAGAGAATTAATATCACTCTAATACAATCATCTCATCCAACTGTTGGTATGAAAGCCAATGTTTTTTCTCAAAATGGGTTGTGAAAAGATGTTGGTATCATCATTAACCTGTACTCAGCTCAGAACTGAAACTGTACAGTAAATTAGAAAATACCTGATTGGTTGATAAAACCATATCTGTTTTTCATCAGTTTATGAGGCATAATGTATTCTAGTCAAAGTCTGACCTCACTGCCACCCAAACTTAAACTTTTTGTGTGCAGTTAAGATTCTATAACTCACTTTAACCAAGAATACCAAGTCAATTCAGCTAGTCGTTATTAGAAGATTTTCACGCAAATTTCATGCTAATAATTAGTGAAATCAACTGTTAGACCTCCTTGGAGGGACACACACAAAGTATTTAATATGTTTCGATCTTAGTATTAGTATAATGAGCAGGTCTGATTAGTATAGTTTACTCTGTTAGTACTGTAGGTATAGAAGTCGTGCCTACTGAAACTCACACATTGTCTTTTGAAGGGTATGAACTTGCCCTCCACCTCAACCCAGCGCGTGTTGAGCTGGAGTTGGCGGGGCTCCACTAGATTGGCGGCTCCAGCTTCTGACAGCTGATTGGCTAAGCCCTGCACCTCCTTAAGCTCCTCCTTCTTCTTGTCGAACTCTGAGCCAATTTCCTATTGGATGAAATCAACCGGGAGGTCACTTGCTATTGGCTGAGCTCGTTGGGTAAGCACAGAGAGGCATGTGGATGTCGAATAAAACACATTCATACACGACAAAAAATACATAATTAAAATAATAAAATCATTTACTCACTAGCACACACTCCAACAAAGACAGAACACATTTATAAAAGAGTCAAGATATCAT